>NC_063363.1:8112563-8169178 GCF_021869965.1 Rhincodon typus
TTGTATTGAGGGTGGTTGTATTGAGGACGATTATATTGAGGGTGGTTGTATTGAGGGTGGTTGTATTGAGGGTGGTTGTATTGAGGATGGTTGTATTGAGGGTAATTGTGTTGAGGATGGTTGTATTGAGGACGATTATATTGAGGGTGTTTGTATTGAGGGTGGTTGTATTGAGGGTGATTGTATTGAGGGTAATTGTATTGAGGACGATTATATTGAGGGTGATTGCATTGAGGGTGACTGCATTGAGGGTGACTGCATTGAGGGTGACTGTATGATTGAGGGGGGAGAAGTGACTCCCGGCTATGTAATGTAGTGACCATATTACGATTTATAGATTGTGTCAATGATAATCAGAGCCTCGGGTACACAGTCTTGCAATATCTTTTTAAAAGAAGCAGTTTCTTGCTTTTAGCACAAGGGGATAGCAATGACCGAAGGACCCAATTTTCCGGGAAAAATGCATGTTTTTTTTATTTTGTCTTTGTGATGAAAATTGAATCGAATTAATTTATTTCCCCTTCAGATGCCCAGGCGTTTTGCTTCCGAGTGCCTCATTTTCCATTCATTGTTGGTCCCTTGTTCGGAGTGTTTGGTTTGGGTGCTGAGTACTCAGCTCCGGACCCTCTCCAGGACCAACAGCACCTCGGTCCCCACCCCCCCACCCCCTCCATCCCAGCTCGTCCGCGCCTCACGGGGTAACTCTCTCCCCCCTCCATCAGGCAAGCGCTGGTTTTGGGGGGGAGGTGGGGGGAGATTTGGAGCGAAGACCTCCATGTGGAGAGTGAGCTGAAAGATCGGTTGGACTGAGTTGACACGCAGAGTAGCCCATTCCCGGGAAACTGTGCGGCCGGCTTTCAGTAGTCGACACTTGGCTGCTCGCTTCGGAGTCAAACCCCATTTCTACCCAAATTCTGGGCTCCATCCAGGACCCCTCTCCTCCAGGCAGACCCAGCGCCCGGAGAGTGTCCAAACAGAGAGAGAGCGTGAGACAGAGGTACAGCCTTTTCCTAGCGGGGACACACATTTGGAAGTATTAACAGTGCCATCTCTGATGGACTTGTCTCTGAATGATGAATTCCTGCAAGGTGCAATGAACTGAAAATTCTCAAATACTCTGTTGCAGTAGAATCGCCAGTGCGCTGTAAAGGGAAGGCTAAAACAATGCAAATATTGATAGTGCAGAATCGGGTAACATCTTGTTCCAAAATCTCTGCAGATTTTGAGATCATTTGATACCAGCAGGGAAGAACAGAGATCTCTCTCATCCTGTTCGCTAAAGTAACGACAATTGGACAAAATTCCTCTCTCCGTTAGACTCAGTGTTACTAGTCCACCAGCGTCATGCACGCCTTTCATTTATCGATATAGTTCTTAATGAAGCATCTTTGCAAGCTTTTTAAAAAAAACTTACCTTTGACGCAAAATCTTCAAATGCACTTTGAGGAAATAGATTTTTGCAAATAAGTGGAAACTGCCTGAAATGAAATATGTTCTTTCTCTGTCTGTGCTGTGTCTGTCTCTCTCTATCTGTCGTTACCTTCCTGCTTCTCACACCACTCCACATGATGGGAAGTGCTCAGATGTGTTTGCACGTGTTGCCGAGTTTAGATGCTACCCGGAATAATTCTCAGAAAACGCGGCGCAGTCTGACCCTGTCAGAACCGATGGAAAATAATTGCTTTTATTTTCGCTTGACAACGGCAAACCCCGGTGGGAATTTGTCAAGGTTTGCTTGGGACGGTGCATATAGTCAGATGCGAAATGGGCAAATCCCTAATTCTAAATAATTTGGGCTCCCAGTTCGCTTCTCGCTGTTTAATGTATAAGTGGTCACCCTGTCGGTTTCTACACTAATACTATCGCTTCCCGTAGACTCACCCGCTATGTTTCATATAGAATTTCTTTTATCCGTGATTTGAAGGGGATTCAGGGAAGTAAGAGACAATTTAAAATGATGAAGTTAGCAGATGTTGTGGAAATGAATTCAGATTAAACAAAAAGTGTCCGCTCATTTCTATTGAATTTCTCACTTTACAATGGTCAACCCAGTTTGAATTGTGAACGGTCGTTTACTGGAGTCCAGTGTGATGTGGTACATTGTATAATCCAACTTTAGAGCTTGAAAGCTAGAGTTGTTTTCAGTGATACTTAAATGCATCATTCTTGAGAAATATATCAATCGCAAACAATGAATAATCAGTCTCCATCATTCTAAGATCTGTTTATGAACAAAAGATCAAAGGACACCTTTATATAACAAGATGGAGTTACTGCACATCAGCATTTGTAATCTTACCAGATTGCGAATGGGAATTAGAATAGGTAAATGCACAATGGTAAATAACCCCTTCCATCTCGAGTATTTATTTGGATGTTTTGCTCCAGAATGTATTTTTCCTACAAGTTGGTACACAGACTCTGCGCTGACACACACAGCGCGCTATATGTGCCTCTGGGGATTCCCCTTTTGTTAGACAATAGAGTGGAGGACTTTCCATTTGGCCTCCCCTCTGGTGTTGCTGTTTTGAAGTATGGGCACACATGGGGCTGATATAAGCAGCCTACTTATCAAAATAGAGAGCTGGAAATCTCCCCATCCACCCCAGACATTTGTGTGTGCATTTTTCGCATCCATACAGGATAGCAACTGAACTCGGTTTATTGTAAATTAGGCTGAAATCTGAATATTTGTTTCCTTTGCTGAGAAATATTGTGTTTTAATTTAGTTTTGGACACAGCATAATGATATATACATAGGTTGAGAGGGAAGAGGTGCTATCTAAGTGAGGTGGGGGTTGGTGAGACAATGGAATCTGCTGGAATTATTGCAGTGGATGTCAGTATATAAACTACAGCTGCTAGAAATCTGAAACCAAAACAGAAACTTAGCAGGTCTGGCAGCATCTTTGCAGAGAAAACAGAGTTAATGTTTCGGGTCTGGTGTCCCTTCTTCAGAACAGCTTTTTGTTAGCTAAAGTCATGTTGGGCTAATCTCTGTGCATGCCCACCCTCAAATCACTGAGATATTGTTAATCAACTTGTTCAGACATGTCATGACACATCTCTGGAACAGTGGGACTTAAATTCTGGCCTTCTGGCCTCCTGGCCCAGAGGTAGGGACACTACCGCCATAAGACCCTTGTAAACAAAGTTGCAAAGGGAAGTAAAGTTTGTTGGTGACAGTATTCCAACAGAAGAGTGTCAACATGATAGGCATGCAGAGCACGAAGGTTAGGAAAATCATAAATGATTGTTTTCTATAAATCCTGTGGGCATTGGTGCCAAAGTCCATAAATAGGACCCATCCTTTCTTGCTCTGAATTACAGGCTGTGCAATGAAACTGTCCACGTCTGTTTTAATGCAACAAAGTGTCTGTTGGTGTCATCTCAGGGGGCATTTAAGAATGAGCCTCATTGATGTGGGACTGGAATCACATAAAGCCAGGCTTCCTCCATCCTAAAGGATAATGATTCAGTTGAGATGTTACGACAATCTAACAGTTTCATTGTCACTTTTATTAACATCAGATTTTATTGAAATTGAAATCTAATTCTGCATCTGGTGGTGAAAGTTTGAACTCATATTTGCTCGATTCTTAGCCCTGACCTCTGGATCACTAGTCCAAAAACATAACCAACAACACTGTACATTCTGCTTGTATTTCATATTTGCTGGTTTGTCTATATGAGCTTTGTTGTCCTAAATATTATTAAAGGCTATTTTTAGTGCTGTTGCCTCAACTGAGGAGAAATTTTTAAGATGAACATCAACATTTGTTAGCATTAACAGCTTGACAGATGGCTAATTTAATGGAATAATGGACTTAAATAATGTGGCTACAGTAGCTCCATGCCATTTATCTAAATAGCCCATGAAGTAAAAAGAGTGAATACTCCTGCTCACTATCTGCATTTGTACTGAGCTCCCCATGGAACAGAGTGTTTATCAAGGTGGACTATTTTGGAGAACAGAGAAACCAAAAGAGTTTTTAAGGTACCATCAGCCATGCCAAGTCAATGGGTTTTAGACAATAGTTTCATAGAACGGAGGAATTGAGGCTGAAAAATGTCCTTTGTTGGTAAGAGTGGAAGATGTTGCAAATGAACAATGTGCGTGGGTTGGGCCAAATGTCAAGCTAATGGAACAGACACCTCACAAATCCTGATGGAGAGAAGGATGTTGAGGTTGATTTGCTGAAGCATGGGGATCTAGTTTAACTGAGAGATAAATGGCTGTGAAGCACGTGATTAGTTCCTTTACTGTTTTTCTGTTCAGAATTGTTCTTAGTAGTTTCTTGTTCCTTCAGTTAGATGTCACCTAATTTAGCAGGTGCTTGGTTAGCTTTGTTGGTTGGCTAGCTGTCTACAGTGTAAATTGATATCAGCAGTGTGGGTTCAATACCTACACCCGCTGAAGTTACCACAAAGAGCTCTCCTTTTCAACCTCTCCGCTCACCTGAGATATGGTGATCCTCATGTTAAACCACCACTAGACATCTCAGTAATGAAAGATCAACTGGTAGGACTGTGGTAACTCGACTTAATTTAGCTACTCTGCCTTGGTATTTATGTCTGAGTGGTACACTTAGCTGTTTTTTGCCCTGGTTTTTATTTGAAGATTAGTAAGGGAGACCTACCTTAAGAGATGCTCTTTGGGGGTAAAGTCACAATAGTCCGAGAGGACTATAGAGCTGCTCTCTCATGAGAGAGACCACTGGTGGGGATTTAAAATGAGTGTCACCATGGCTCGGGTAATGTCAAATACATAGGACCTTCATTGGTGAGATCAGCTGGTACAGGAATTAAACCAGCACTGTTGGTGTCTCTCTGTAACACAGACCAGCCAGCTGAGCTAACCAAAGCATGCTGACTATTTTCAATCATTGGAGGGACAAATTAATAATGTCGACATTGCGAAGGTTATTGTTTTGTTCACTGAAGGTATTTAATTTTGCCTCTCTAGAGACCATGAGGTGTTAAGAATTTGGGTGTAAGATGCAGTGAGAGTACTGTCCATGGTGATGATTTGAAGCTTGCTCCAGGAGGTGGAAATAGCCATTATTATTGGCTGCAGATAAGCTGAATGGCTCACTCGTATGAGCAGGATAACAGTGCAGTTTGTTTATTCACTGGCCAATGTGAACATCTCTGGTGTACTGTTCAGAAGGAGCTTCACATTGTCAATTCTGAATAACTGCGCATTCATAACAGATTTTTTTTCTGATCCAGCTGTTAAAGAAACATAGAAGATAGAAGCAGGAGGAGGCCATTCAGCCCTTTGAGCCTGCTCCACTATTCTTCACAATCATGGCTGATCATCCAACTCAATAGCCTTATCCTGCTTTCTCCCCAAACTTCTGATCCTATTCGCCCCAAGTGCTATAGCTAGTTGCCTCCTGAATACATTCAATGTTTTGGCATTAACTACTTCCTGTGGTACTGAATTCCACAGGCTCACCACACTTTGGTTGAAGAAATGTCTCCTCATCTCCGTCCTAAATCATCTACCCCGAATCCTCATACTGTGACCCCTGGTTGTGGACACACCCACCATCAGGAACATCCTCCCTGCATCTACCCTGTCCAGTCCGTTTAGAATTTTATAAGGCTTTATGAGATACCCCCTCATTCATCTGAACTATAGCGAAAACAATCCTAACCTAGTCTATCTCTCCTCATACGTCAGACCCACCATCCCCGGAATCAGCCTGGTAAACCTTTGCTGCAGTCTCTTGAGAGCAAGAGTATCCTTCCTCAGAAAGAAGACCAAAACTACACAAAATATTCCAGGTGTGGTCTCACCAAGGCCCTGTACAACTGCAATAACACATCCCTGCTCCTGTGCTCGAAACCTCTCACAATGAAGGCCAACATACCATTTACCTTCTTTACCACCTGCTGCACCTGCATGCTTACCTTCAGCAACTGGTACACAGGGACACCCAGGTCCCACTGCACACCCCCCTCTCCCAATTTGCAGCCATTCAGGTAGTAACCTGCCTTCTTCTTTTTGCTTCCAAAGTGAATAACCTCACATTTATCCAAATTGTACTGCATCTGCCATTGATTTACCCACTCACCCAACCTGTCAAGATCATGCTGAAGGATCTCTGCATCCTCGTCACAGTTCACCCTCCCATCCAACTTGGTACCACCTACAAACTTGGAGATGTTACATTTTGTTCCCTCATCCAAATCATTAATATATATAGATTCCATCTGACAATATAAATGGGGAATTTGATGAAAAACTAGGTTCCTGGGCAATGTTGCTGAACCCTACTCATACCGTGAAATGAATGCCTGTATAAATAGACTGTAAGAATAATATTTAAGGGTGAGTCAGTGTATCTCTGTGAAAGGGAGATCCACATTTCATATTCCATAGTAAGTAATAACAATAATGTCATTAAAAGTAGGCTAATGAATGATTAACCATTTGCACATTCTCCCTGTGTCTGCGTGGGTTTCCTCTGGGTGCTCTGGTTTCCTCCCACAGGCCAAAGATGTGCAGGTTAGGTGGATTGGCCATGCTAAATTGCCTATAGTGTTCAGGGATGTATAGACTAGGTGGGTTATAGGGGTATGGGTCTGGGTGGGATGCTCTGAGGTTTGGTGTGGACTTGTTGGGCCAAAGGGCCTGTTTCCACACTGTAGGGATTCTATGATTCTATGAACCATATCATGAGCTGATAGAGAAGCTATTTCTGAAGTAGGAAATGCCTTAAAATTAGAGATGGGTGACTACAGTTGATGCCACGGACCACTTCTTCCTACAGTGTTCATGGAAATCTGGAATTCTCTTCCCTACTGAGCTGTTGACGTTTGAGGGCAGGATGAGAGGGCAGGTATGGGAAGGGGTGATCCAATTGAAAATTCCAAAATGGAGATTGATGGATTTTTAGCCAAAGCTGATAGGGGAAATGGGAAAAAGGTGGCTAGACGCATGTAAGTTACATGATCCAGTTGAACACTGGAACAACTTGAATGGGCCAAATGGCTTATTCCTGTTCCCAAGTTCCTAATTAACACTCAAAGGGCAAATCTAAATGAGTAAATACAGAGTGCTCTGCTTAGAGAATTAATATATATGCGTGATAGTTGTCACTTTCATTGTTAGTCACGGGCTAGATCCCCTCCTTAAGTAATCAATGCCCATAGATGATGGAATACCTGTCCAATGGGAAGAAGCCTTAAATGCAAGTCCATTGTCTGATGACTAATGGCTGAAATGAAAGCTTGTGGGACACAAGATAAAGTTGTAAATTGGATTTTTAATCTGATAGATAATGGGAGACAGAAGGTAGTTATTATTGATAAAGATTCTAATTGGGCAGCTGCGATTGTCAGAGTCCTGTGGGGATTCATTCTGAGCCCCTGTAGTAAATAATAATGACATTTGTCGGGTGATTGCTGCTGGAATGTTTGTGAGTGACAGTAAATGCTGTGGGAAAGTAAAGTGTTTGAGGAAAATGATGCAGTGATATTGTTCAAGAGAAATCCAGAGACACTGAATGACTGGGTGGATGAATGGAGAGTGTCATTTAATATTGAGAAATGTAAGGTAATGCATAAGGCAAGGCTATTTTGGGTGCATTGTCCAAATATTGAAACCATTGTATGGCAGCCAATAGTTGGCACAGCCCATATAAAATCAGAGAGGATGACAATCTGACACAGAACCCAATATAGAAACCCTGATGAGGGCATGCAACATCTTAAAGCCTCCCCACAGAGGAAGATGAAAAGAATAAGCCCAGGAAATCTGTTTAATAATGGGAAAGACAAGGGCATGGAGATATTTTCATGATAGATGTTATCATTAGATAAAGAAACTAAACAGTAAGTGGAAGAAAACCTGAGTATCTTTTCTTGGAGCTAATTTCACATGGAAATAGACTTCCCAAACAATTCAGTAAACGTTGAACTATTCAAAACGAAAGGAAAAAGTTATTTAACTCAAAAAGATTCAGAAAGACAGAAGCTTACTAACTGTACATTTGGATAAATGGAGATGAATGAAACGAATGACGTTTTGAATAAAAAATGATAGATCACCAAGAATGGAAAGGCTTGGGGTGGGCCACTTTGATTCAGAAAGTTGCCCAGTTAACTCTGCATTAGCAATGTCCCGCAGCACGAAAATCAATATTATACTTTACAGAGTAGAATCACAGAGATATACAGCATGGAAACACGCTTTGGTGCAACAAGTCCATGTCGACCCGATATTCTAAATTAATCCAATCCCATTTGCCAGCAATTGGCCCATATCCCTCTAAACCCATCTATTCATGTACCCATCCAGATGCCTTTTAAATGTTGTAATTGTCCCAGCATCCACCACTTCCTTTGGCAGCTCATTCCATACATGCACCACCCTCTGAAAATGTTTCCCCTTAGTTCCTTTTAAATCTTTCCCCTCTCACCTTCGGCATACGTCCTCTAGTTTTGGACTCCCCAACCCTGGGAAGAAGACTTTTACTGTTCACCCTATCCATGCCCCTCATGAATTTATAAACCTCTATAAGGCTACCCCCCAGCCTCTGGTACTTCAGGGAGAATAGCCCCAGCCTATTCAGCCTCTCCCTATAGGTCAAACCCTCCAACCCCAGCAACATTGTGTAAATCTTTTCTGCACTGTTTCAAATTTAACAACATATTTCCCATGCCAGGGAGACTACAATTGAATACAGTATTCAAAAAGTGGCCTGACCAATATCCTGTACAGTTGCAACATGACATCCTAACCCCTATACTTAATGCATTGACTGTGCTATTTTTCTATGCACCACAATTGTCATTCCATCGTCCCTCTAGGTATGTCAGTCACATTATGGGCAGTTTGTCCCTTGGCTTCTTGTTCACTGGGACCTGGATCAAGACTGCCTAGAAGTATTCACAGGTATGGCCTTTTTGTTCCTTTAGTCTCAAAGATTAGAGCTCTGATCAGAAAGCTCATTGACACAGCTATGGGACATGTACTAAATGCAAAAACCAAATCAAGTTGCTGGATTCTTCCATGTATTCTGTTCTTGGATAATAAGAAATTCAGCAATTGGTGATTGCTGAATAGAGATTTGCAACAAGCAACCTTGGTTTGTCCCACTTTTGCAATGAGTATTGTTGGTCTCAATTAAGTCCATAGCTTGTTCAAGATGTCCTGACACAAATACTGAGTTTTTGTCACTAAATTCATGACTATACTGGCAGTCATTGTTGTACTTGGATTTTCAATCAGAAACTTGGAAGAAGTGTTGTCTCCTGAAATTTGTAATGAATATTCAGCCAGTGAGACATCTATCAGGACTCAAGCTGTACATTTGATTTTTGTATTTAGTACATGTCCCATAGCAGTATCAATTGGATTAATTTAGGGGCAGCATGGTGGCTCAGTGGTTAGCACTGCTGCCTCACAGCGCCAGGAACCCAGGTTCTTTTCCATCCTTGGGCGACTGTCTGTGTGGAATTTGCACATTCTCCCCGTGTCTGCGTGGGTTTCCTCCAGGTGCTCCGGTTTCCTCTCTCAGTCCAAAGATATGCAGGCTGGGTGGATTGGCTATGCTAAATTGCCCATAGTGTTCGGGGATGTGTAGATTAGGTGGGTTATAGGAGGATGGGTCTGGGTGGGATGCTCTGAGGGTCAGTGTGGACTTGTTGGGCCAAAGGGCCTGTTTCCACACTGTAGGGATTCTATGATCTATAATATCACCCTCTCTGCTTTTGGATATTTTAAACACTAGATTTGCAGACCCCAGTATTTAGCATAGGAAATTGAAATAGTTGCATTGTAGTTGGGTTGTAAAGTTTATTCATTGTTGGTGCAGTGCAAATGTGGCTTTTCTGTCATTCTGAAACATCTACATTTTTATTTATTAATTCATTCACGGGATGTAGGTGTTACTGACAAAGCCAGTATTTACTGTTCAAACCTAATTTCACTTTGTAAGGTGAACCACTTTCTTGAACCACTGCAGTCCACCAAGGGTGTTGATGCACCCACAAAGCTGTTAGGAAAGGAGTTCCAAGATTTTGATTCAGTAACAGGGAAGGAATGTGATACATTTCCAAGTTAGGAGGGTGCATGGCTTGAAGGAGATTTTGCAGGTGGTGGTGTTCCCATGGACCTGCTGCCCTTATCTGAACATTGACTCTGCAAGTGTAAATATACTCTTTTATCTGCTATCTTTTACCTTTGTAAGTTTGTCCACCCACCACCAATTCCCCATCGTCAGTCCCAGTATCCTATGGTACTGACTTCCAGAGGTGCATCTCTGAGATGTAGCACCAGGGCCATCGATCCACACCATGTGAATGACTAGGGATTGTTTCCTCATAAAGTTTTTTGTAGCTCGGGTTGTGGATGAGGTTGTACACTTGCTCGCTGAGCTGATGTGTTTGGTTGCAGACGTTTCGTCATCCTGCTAGGTAACATCGTCAGTGCGCCTCTGGTGAAGCGTTGGTGTTCTGTCCCAATGAACATATTGAACTGGACCCGATATACAAACTACTGAAAAACAGAACCAGAAGTAATGCCAACCACCCCAGCAAACCGAGGCTTTTAAATAACAAGCGGGACAGAACACCAAAGCTTCATCGGAGGCACACTGATGAAGTTACCTAGCAGGGTGACGAAACGTTTGCAGCCAAACACACTGGCTTGGTGAGCAAGCTTACAACCTCAATGTTTCCTCAGTAATTTTCTGCAAATCTAGGCTTACTGTCTCTTTTGGAATTTACAGAGATGCAAACATTGATAAAAACGAAAGTTTGTTGACACAATTGTCGCACATCGGGCAGGATTAACATAGACTATATGATGTCTTCAAAAATTGCCCTGGTTGATTTATAGTAGTGTTTCCTTATTTGAAAAAGACGGATGTCCACAGAGTCCCTAATAAAGGTAAAGTTGCCCCCAGAAGAGCATTCTTATTAGAGAGAGACAACTGGTGGTGGTTTAACTGGAAGGTCACTTCACTTCAGGTGCCAGGCAAAGTTGAGAATGTGGGCTTGGCATAGAAATCTCAGCTGGAACAAGAGCTGAACCCACACTGTTGGCATCACTGTGCACCACAAACCAGGTGACCAGCCAAGTGAGCTAACCAACCCCAACAAGTTCCAACTGATGACTTCATCAATATTTCTGAAAAATTGCAATTGTAGTACATTGCAAGATTTGACTATTTTATTACAAGCGCCTGTCTGCAGCCCCTCTATTGTAGGGAGGAGTAAATGAAGTGAGTTCAATAATGGCTGTCTGCCATTAGCCATCTGTTAGTCACACTAAGTGTAATACACACCAGAAAGATGACAATGAGACTGAGATGAAATCTTCATTTACATTTCATTTGAGAAATTAAAGACTGAACAACATTGTTGTACATTTTTGGAACTCCTAAAGTTGATTTTAAGCAAATTGAAAGGTTGCTCTACGTGTACATTGTGTTCAGGTACACAATGAGTCAGTACGCTATGTAATTGAAGAAATTGCACTGAGGCATACTCGAAGACAATGAGAGAATTCAACTCCAACAAAGAGGACTGGCATAACCATGAACAAAGGTTATACATTTTGAAAATGAATAAGGTAGAAGATGAAGATAACTAAATGATTTCCTCACCATGATAGGACGCGATGTTTTGAGATAGTTTCTAACCAATATTGCCTGTGAGATCTCGGTATTGTGCACTATTCTGAAATTAATGATATCGGGACTGAAATCATGGCGTCACTAAGTGTACAATTGCACTGAGATTTGCAAACTCTGAAAGCAATCGGTTGCTAAGTGAAACTGTTACTTTCTTGAATTAAAGAAACTCTTTCTTCATTGTGGGTATGGGGTGAACTTAGAAATCAACCTTAGAGTTACATTGTAGGTGGCTTTAAGATCAATAAAATCCACACTAAATTTGTGAACAAGCAGGGCAATAAGCTGATATGGAAGGAGGCCTGCAATGGCATAACGAGATATTTATACATTGAAAGGGAGCTCTTCTCCTGGGCCAACAGGGGAGATGTATCGGATTTCATTGAAATGCAGGCCAACAACAAGGTCTCAGGGTCAGAATTATTGGTATGGTCACCACCAGCCTTTGAAATGCTTCCATATTGAGGCCAAGTGCTCTGCCTTTTTCAGTGTTGGTCACATCCAGATGGCATGTGAGAACAGAGGACACAGTAATACTAAGGTTGCAGTCATGCACCGTGTTGAGGACATGGTAGATCTAAAGATAGCGATGGCATCTGGAAATCCTCAAACAGGTTGAGTTTGCTTACGTCTGACATCAATAGCAAAGTAAGAGAAAAGCAAGACAAGGTGAAGATATATTATGATACAACAGGCAAGAACCTTGAAAAATCACTAATCTGGGTGATCAGGAGAAGTATTGTAGTTGGAGCTATTGTGAAGAGACTTGTCTCATTCACATATCTGGTGAAGATTGGAGGGAAAAATCTGCCTATGTCATATTTCATTTGAATAAAAGAGGAAATTTGAAGAAGGGAAAGCATGAGAAACCTCCTATAATCCAAATTACTCCAACACAATGAGTCAGTACGCTTTGTACGCTAAATTGCCTAAAGTGATGTTCAGGAAGAAAATGAAAGTCAAAAAAAAACTACAAGTTTGCTGATACAACAGAAACCACTCGTAGGGCAAAGTAAGTGAGGGTCTTTGATTAACAGAAGTCAAACATTGTCACAGTCCCAACTGTTACATGGACTTGGTAGTCAGAATCAAAGTTCAGGATTGGCACAGTCTGAGATGTTGAGAGATCAGATTGAGCAAACTGAAAATGAGAGAAGATACTCAGATAGGAAGAGAAAGAAGCCAGATAGGTTAATTGATAATATGTAGGAAAGATGAAGAAATAAGTTTCATTATTGCTTGCCAAAAATATTTTTGTAATACTCACTGGCATTTAGCAAAACCATTTCTATTTCACAGGTAAATTACTCTGCACTACTGGTCTGATGTTTTGGTTTAGCTACTGTAAAAACAAGTATGCAACTCAATTTGTTAATTTTTAAGGTATTTTTGATGTTGGTTTAGTCATATCGTATTCTGGAAAATTAATGAAATGTATAATTTTGCATTTTAATTGAGTATCTTTTTTTTATTATGGGATTGGAGTGTTATATATTGCAAGATCTGTGCAGTTTGTGATGATACCCTCTCTGCTGCTCTTTCTGTTGGGGAGGTGTAAATAAAGCTAGTCCATTAATGGCTGCCTGTAGTTGAGCATCTGTTAGTCTTACTGCAATGTACAACAGTGCTCATTTCATAATATGGTGCCTGAAGATAGTTTATTTAGTAAGCAGAGAATCTGTATTGGGTCACTTGCCAGTGGCTGTCAACATTGGTCAAGTTATAGTTGATAGCTTTAATCAGCAAAATTTACCCATTCTGGTGCACAAGGATGTGATTCAGCTACCAAGCTGGATTGATACCATTGTCAACAGGAACCATGTGTTTTGACTTCACTCACCGGGCCTCCTCTTTGTAATCTGTCATGTTCTTTGTGGTTCTCAACATCCACGAGAAACGACTCCTTTAAAATTGGACCATTTGTTACAGAGTTCTAGAAAAAAGAAAGATCTGTGACAGGGGTTTTTGATGATGGGGTAGCTAATGAGGAAGCATTTGGCAATGTCATGTGTGGCCTCATATTGATTATACAGTTATTGCCTGGATTTGATGTAAGAGTTCTGACTTTTTATGTTTACTGGTGTCAAGCAAAATTTGAAGCTAGAGCGAGCAAATGGAGACAAATATCGACAAAACTCTCACCGTGACGTAAGGATCTCATTTTTGATGTTATTTGTCAGTTTTCAAGTTGTCAACAGGTGGCTAGAAAGTAAAGAATAATGAGTTGGTCACCAAACTCACAACAGCAGATGAAAGATAGAAGGAAATGCAATGTTGGACAGGCAGCTATCGAACAGAGCCAGATTGCAGGCAGGCTTTTTGAGCTTAGCTGTGCTTATGACCATCAGTTCTAATGTTCTTAATTCTAATCCTCTATGTCCATTCTGACTTTGCCATTATCCTGTATAGATCATTACACAAAGAAAAGACATTACAACTGGGTTTTCTTCAAGAATTGCATAGCAGCCTACAAAATGGCTTAATCCATGTTCCAGTTTTTGGAAGAATAGCTTGCAAATAGTATAATTATAAAGTAAAACCCTACTTGTGTTAAATAAGGCCCAAACAAGGGTGTATTGGAAACTTTGATACTGATTTGATTTAACTTGGAGAATGTCCTTGCTTCATCTGGGGTTGCCAGCTCTGACTGGACATTTTCCTGGAGGTCTCATTACAGGACTCCTGTCCATTTGAAAAACCTTTCTTTTGATAATTAATGTATGAAAACATTTTTGCTTAGATCCTCCTCTGATTTTTATCACGGATGCTGCTAACAATCATGTTCTGGAAAATAGTCTTTATTTATGGATGACCCAAGAACAACTCCAGGATGTTGGCAATGTGTTGTTCAAGATAATTTTAATCAACCTGTTCAGGAATGTTATTACACAACTCTGGAACAGATGGGATTTGAACTCAGACCTCCAAGCTCAGAGGTAGGAATTTCCCCACTATGCCACAAGAGCCCTGTCAATGAGCTTGTTTAAAATTATTATTGATATTTTCTAATTAACCTTTCAGAAATGCTATTACACACCTTTGGAGCAGGTATGTCTTGAACTCAGGCCGTCTGGCTCAGAGGCAGGGACACTACTACTGTATCACAAGAGTCCTGATGATGTATTGTTCAATTGTTCTGTGTTTGATTTTATTAGTCTGGCAACTGATTACTGCTCATGGCGCTTGATTGGTTAAGCCTAATTGATGTTACTGAGAAAAGGAAAGGGATGCAATAGAAAGGCTGGAATCCTACAGAAATATGAAAGGGTAGATATTTTGAAACATGTCTGCAACAGGCAATCCCAGATATGAATGCAAAAAGGTCTGAAGTTAATACTAAGGGGAAAATCCAGTATATTCCAGTGTCCATTCTGGTCATTGTGTGCAACAGACTAACCCAATAAAAAAGCCTCAGAGCTAACACTCACATTTCTTATAATGTAATGGGGGAGATAATCAATTGAAAAGTCAATAATATGCGTCTAATGAAGTTTTTTGCTAGATAAGACTGTAAAGATGTTTGTTCTTGGAATCTTCTGTATTATCATGAGTTATGAGAATTGCCTTCAAAACAACAGGTTCTAACCTTACTTTAGACCTTGAGATGGTAACTGCTACATCAGGCAGTACTGAGGGAGAGTTGGACTATCAGGGTCAGCTAATGGAATGGTGATTACATATAATCCCTTCTTGAAAGACTAGGAGGTTATGAGGAGAGATAATACAAATTAGGCCTGTTTTCCCTAGCATTTAGAAGGTTAAGGATTGGTTGCATTGAAGTCTTCCAGATATTAACAGGTAAAGACAAGGTAGATAAAGCTAAACTATTTGCACTCGTTGGGAATTCTACAACTAGGGGCATAGTCTGAGAATTAGGGCCAGACTGTTCGAGAGAGATGTTAGGAAGCATTTCTACATACAAAGGGTAGTAAAGGTTTGGAACTCCCTTCCACAAATGGCAGTGGATGCTAGATGAGTTGTTAATTTTAAATCTGAGGGAGATTAATTTTTGGGGAATACTCAAGGGCCATAAAGGATATGGGCCAAAGACAGGTGTATGGAATTCAGCTACAGATTAGCCATGATCTTATTGCATAGCAGAACAGGCTCAAGGGACTGAATGGCCTACCCCTATGTTGCGATGTGCCTAATTTGCTTGAAATTGACCGGAGAGAGATCGGATTTAATTTCATGAGAATGTTTCTGTCAATTTCATGTTAATCTATTTGTTGTTCTCTCATTAAAAGAAGGAAATTCAGAGTATAAACTGAATTAGTTGGTACCTGAACACGAAAGGCAGCATTGTCTTCTGGGTGGGAATCTTTAATGGGAGCTCGATCTTGTATCAGTCACACTATTTACAATAAAGTTACAGGGATGAGGGACTCCAGGGCTGTGAGAACAGAAGATTAAGAGGAGATTTGATTGAGGTGGTCAAAATAATGAATTTGGTAGAATGGTCCACAGAGGAATCTCTGTTTATTAGAGAGAGATATTTAGTTATGTATAGCTTGAGGTTAACCCTCCATTACCATGAGATAAGATGAGAACAGAAGCCTCCATGAGCTTCCACAACCAGTAAAAGTACTGGTTTCTGAAGAAGGGTCTAGGCCCGAAACGTCAGCCTTCCTGCCCCTCTGATGGTGCTTGGCCTGCTGTGTTCATCCAGCTCTACACCTTGTTATCTCAGTAAGAGTACTCTGTCAGCTTTATTCTGTCCTAACCTTCAGTGACTGAGCCGACTGAGCTAATTGAACCCCCTCTCCTCAATATTTAATAAGGGTAAACTGTTTCCAGTGGCAGAGGAGTTAGCAGTGAGAGGACGCAAATTTAGGATAATTAATGAAAGGGGCAGGGATGAGAAAGTTTCTGCCAGAGCAAGTTATCACCAGACTATTAATCCAGAGACTCAGGTAATAGTCGGGGGACCTGGGTTCAAAACTCGCCATGGCAGATGGTGGAATTTCAATTCAATAAAAATCTGGAATTAAGAGTTTAATCATGACCATGGAACCACTGTTGATTATTGGAAAAACCCATCGGGTTCACTCATGCCCTTTAAGGAAGGAAATTGCCATCCTTACCTGGTCTGGCCTATATGTGACTCCGGATGCACAACAATATGGTTGAGTCTTAGCTACCCTTGGGCAATTAAGGATGGGCAATAAATGCTGGCTGAACCCATGATGCTCACATCCTGTGAATGATTAGAAAGCACTGCTTGGAATGAATAGAAAAGATAAGAATAACAATTTATTGTCACTTGTGTTTATGAAAATACAGTGAGATGTGTATAAGTTGCCCCAATTCAGTGCCATTTTAATGACAGAAATTATAAAAGGAAATAATTGAGACAAAGTAAGAACAAAGTTCATCTTTGGTACCCTCCATGGCTCCTGGGTTTCTGAAATGGCTACGGGCAGCCAATGCCAAAGCCACCAAAGCAAGGATTTGCAGACTGGTCCCACCATAATGCCACTGCCGAAGCTGACACTGAAGGCACTGTATCACCAACAATAGCAAGGAGGGAAATACCGGACCCACCAAGCCGCTGATGCTGAAACCATCGCCACCCAAAACCACCACACTGCCACCATAGCCACGAAGAATGCACCGGAACCACCGCCGAAACCGCCGCCAGGAGGAACGGACCAGACCCACTGACGGTGAAGTCTCCGATAAAGCAACGGCCACGAGGAACGGACATCAGGATTCACCGTGCTGCCTCCACCAGAGCAGACCCTCCCAACCGCCTCTGTCCACCGCAGCCGCAGGAAAGAAAAATAAAAGGTGAACTTTGATACAAAAGAGAAGTGAAGAAACAAGAAAAAATAAAGGAGATGGCAGCCGGCTGGGTGAGCGGGAGTGTGCAGGCACAGAGGACAAACACATCCTACCCTGCCACTACCGCCATCTTGAAACAATAAGGGTGATGGAAACCGATTGATAGTAACTTCCAGAAAAGAATTGAATAAATGTTCAGGGGGAAACATTTTGCAGGGTGATAGGGATGGAGCAGGTGAGGTGGAGTTAACTGCATAATTCTTTCAAGGAGTTTACATAAAAATGGTTGCCCAAATGGCCTCTTCCTGTACTGTATCCTTGTATAATATTTTAAAGCATTCATATTCTTATACGCAGGAGAGCATGTGCTATTTTGGTCTGTTTTTTGTCTGAGGAACTATCTTCAGTTTTGCATTGTACATCCCTATTTAATTATGAGTATACAATCCCCTTGGGAAACAAAGTCACAATGCTTATTGATTCCAACAGCAAGTGTAGGTGATCAGGATTGCGATAATTGAACAAATACAGCCATTGAACCTATAAACGAACAAGCCCTCTTTGACTGAAAGGAAAGACATTTCTCTGCCTCTCTTAATAATCAATGCAGAGGGTTTGACAATTTTTTTTCACCCAGTTCAGAGTGGTGTGATGCTTTAGTGATTAATGGCTATTAAAGGGCAGCCCCTTCATGGAATCAGATTTGTCAAATCTGTGCTTTGCACTGGAGGCAGGACTTGAGAAACAAACACAGAGGATGCTGGAGAAGCTCAGATCTGGCACCTTCTATGGAGAGAGAAACGGAGTTAATGTTTTGAGTCTGGTGTAAGTCTTCTTCAGAATATCTGAGAAAGCTGCCTCACTTCCCTTTTAAATGAACAACGAGGAAGTGATGCAGTGGCATGTTGCAACGTGTCCTCTGTTTGACCAAGTTGCAAATGTGACGACAGTCATGGAGTTGGGGGGAGAGGCTGACTGCAGTGTTACCAACCCTTCAGTATTGGCCTGGAATCTCCAAGAATATAACATCATTCTCCAGCTGATCGAGGGATAAATACTGACCAGGATACCAGGAGTGGTTGGGGACTCCGGGTCTATACTCGATGGAGTTCAGAAGGGTGACAGGGAGATCTGATTGAAACATAGAGAATACCTTAGTATGCCTGGATAAGGTGGACATGGAGAAGATGTTTCTATTAGTAGGAGAGACTAGGACCCGAGGGCATAGCCCCAGAGTGAAGCGATGACCCCTTAGAGCTGAGATAAAGAAGAATTCCTTTCGCTCGCCGAGCCAATATGTTTGATTGCAGACGTTTTGTCACACAGCTAGGTAACATTCCGGTGAAGCACTGCCTTTTTAGTGGTAACCATTGAGAAACAGAACCGGAAGTGATGCCAACCACCCCAGCAAACCGAGGCATATAAATAACAAGCGGGTCAGAACACCAATGCTTCACCAGAGGCACACTGATGATGTTACCTAGCAGGGTGATGAAACATCTGCAACTGAACCCACTGGCTCGGCAAGCAAGTCTACAACCTCATCCACAATCCAATCTACAAACCTTCTCAAAAACTTTTAAGATTTTCTTTCGCTAGAGGGTGGTTTCGGGGAGAAGGCAGGACAATTGGGTTGAGAAACATATCAGCCATGATTGAATGGCAGACCAGACTTGATGGGTCATATAGCCTAATTATTTCCAACTGACAGGGCGAATAAGCCGTCAGTTTCATGTTTCATCTGGAAGTCCCTCTGACCATGCAGTCCTCCCTCAGTACTGCACTAGAGTGTCAGCCTAGAGTAAGTGCTCTAGAGCAGGACTTGAATCTGTGGCTGCTTTGTAAGAGGGAGTGCCACCAGATAATATATAACTTGTGAAGACTCAAAGCCAGCCGTGAAGGATTGCCGAATGTATGGGCTTTGATGGTGCTGCGTTACAACATTTGGAGTGGGGGATGGTGCAGTGTTCTGGTCACAGATGGCTCCTGATATTGTTGTGATAACAGCAGACACTGAAATGTGTTTGTGCCATTCTGTATGTTTAACTGAGTAACTGTCAGCTGTGAAAACCAACCTCTATGAGCTGTTCTAGATCCAGGGCAAAGTTATTGCATCGCACTGCTGGGGCACCGTGAGAATATTTTAACCTATTGTCCATTTGATTCTGTATATTATTTTGGTTCGATATGTCAGTGGAATCAGTGGTCCTTGGAATAATTGACACTTGATTAACTTAATTTTTCATGTCATGGACATATAAAAAAAAACAGGTTTCATTTGAAAGTCAGCACCCTTTGACTCAGGCAACCTACCGATGGTGATTGGTTTTATTTCTTTGTCTTGTTTTCTATTTTCCTCTTGACAAGATGTGTGAAACAGATTGAAAAATGTATTATAAACAGAAATTGTTGGAAACGCTCAGCAGGTCTGGCAGCATCTGTGGAGAGAAGTCAGAGTTAGTGTTTTGGATCTGGTGACCCTTCCTCGGAACTGAGGGTGGCTGGGAAAATGGTTTTTATGCAGAAGATAGGGTGGGGGGAGTGGGTAAGGAGCAAACAATAGGTGGGGACAGAGCCCAAAGAGAGAGAATAGCAGTTGGACAGAAAAAGGAGTGGATAATGACCTGGCTAGGGGGGTGAATAGCTGTTAATGGAGACTGTTAGTGCTAACAATGGGTTGTGCGTAATAGCAGACTATGTGATAACAAGGCCTGGTGTGTGGGGTAGGGGGCTGGGACATGGGAGAGATTAGGCCCTAAAACTATTGAACTCGATATTGAGTCTGGAGGGCTGCAGGGTCCCCAAGTGGAAAATGGGTGTTGTTCTTCCAGCTTGCACTGAGCTTCGCTGCAGCGAGCCAGAGATGGAGATGTTGGCCAGGGAGCAGGGTGATGAGTTGAAGTGGCAGGCAACTGGAAGCTCAGGGTCTTTTTTGCAGGAAGAACGATGGTGTTCTGCAAAGCTGTCACACTGTCTGTGCTTCGTTTCCCCAATGTGGAGAAACCACACTGTGAGCAGCGAATGCAGGAGACTACATCGTGTGAAGTGCAGGTAAGGTGCTGCTTCACCTGGAAGGTGTGTTTGGGCCCTTGGATACTGGGGAGGGAGAAGATTAATGAGCAAGTGTTACACCTTCAGCGGTTGCAGGGGAAGGTACTATGGGCTGTGGGAGTGTGGTATGGGAGTGAGGGAAGAGTGGACAAGGGTGTCCTGGAGGGAACAGTCCCTGTGGAAAGCTGACAAGGGAAGAGAGGGGAGGGGAATATGTGTCTGGTGGTGGCATCTCGCTGGAGATGGCAGAAATGGTGGTGAATGAACTTCTGAATGTGGATGCTGGTGGGATGGTTGGTGAGGACAAGGGGGAACCTATCGATGTTCCGGAGGGGAAGAGATGGGTGAGGGCCAGACTGCAGGAGATGAGTCACAGCTGGTTGAGGGCCCTGTCAATAGCGGCGTTGAGGAATCCTTGGTCAAGGAAGAAGGTGGACATTTTGGAGGCACCCTTGGAATAGAGTCTTACAGGAAGCAGGATGTGAGGATGTATAGTTCAGGTAACTGTGGAAGTCGGTGGTTTTATAGTGGATATTAGTGGCCAGTCTATCCCCAGAAATAGAAACAGAGATGTTGAGGAAAGGAAGGGAGGAGTCAGAGATGGATAAGGTGAAAGTGAGGGCATGGTGGAAATTGGAAGCAAAATTGATTCCAGACAAGAGAGGGAAGCAGCACTGATGATATCATTGATATTTCAGAGGAAGAGTTGTGGGTGGAAGTCGGAATAGGATTGGAACAAGGAATGTTTCATGTATTCCAAAAGAGACAGGTATAACTAGGGCCCATGCGGGTACCCGTGGCCACCCCTCTGACCTGCAGAAAATGAGAGGAGTTAAAAGAGAAGTTGCTTAGGGTAAGGATGAGCTTGGCCAGGCGGTGGAGGGTAGTGGTGGATGGGGATGGTTCGCGCCTTTGTTCCAGGAAGAAGCAGAGAGCCCTGAGACCATCCTGGTTGGAGGGGGGGGGGGGCGGGTGTGTGTGTGTGTGTGTGTGTGTGTGTGTGTGTGTGGTTGTTGGACGTGTACAGAATAACGTATCCAAGCAGGTTGCATGGGTTGGCCTGTTTTTCATACCCCTTCTCCTTTATTCCATATGCATTGTATTTCGTCTCCTGCTTCACAAGAGTAAGCACAGGACCTACTTCTTGGTCTTGCTGCAATGACATAAATTGCCATCAGGAGGAGCACATGAGCAGCACTGATTGAATTGACCGATACTCCTGAGCATCTGTTCCCAACCCCACTTAGATTGGGACTTTAGCTCTTTGGGCATAGACAGCCACTTAGCCCAGTACTCCTATGTGTTGTTTGCTGGGGGTCTGTATTTCCTTTAGGTAAAGTCACCACAGTCTTATTGGACCATAAGTTGCTCTCTCATTAGAGAGAGATGACTGGTAGTAATTTATTCTGAGCCTCACCATAGCTCAGTCAAGGGAAGAGGTTGAGAAGGAGGATCTTTCATAGTAACCTCAGACAGTGCAGGAATTATAAGGCCAAAAGAACATAAGATATTGGAGCAGAATTAGGCCATTTAGCTTATTAAGTCTTCTACACCATTCGATCATGGCTGATATGTTTCTCAACCCCATTCTCCTGCCTTCTCCGTGTAACCCTTGATCTCCATACCAATAAAGAACCTACCTATCTCTGTTTCAAATACACGCAATGACTTGGCTTCCACAGCACTCTGCAGCATTGAATTCCACAGATTCAAAACCCTCTGGCTGAAGAAATTCCTCCTCATCTCAGTTCGAAAGGATCATACCTTCACTCTGAGGCTATGCCCTCAAATCCCAGTCTCTCCTACTAGTGGAAATATGTTCTCCATGTCCACTCTATCCAGGCCTCAGTATTCTGTAAGTTTCTATCAGATCCCCCCTCATCCTTCTAAACTCCACCGGGTATAGGGGCTCTGTATTTGACTTCCCAACTGCCAACTGAACCTGCATGTTAACCTTCAGGGAATCCTGAAATAGGACTCCCAAATCGCTTTGTCCCTCAGATTTGCAAAGCCTTTCCCCATTTAGAAAATAGACTATGCCTCCACTGTTCCTACCAACGTGCGTAACCTGACACTTTCCCATCTTGAATTCCATCTGCCTCTCTCCTAGCCTGTCCACGTCCTTCTGCAGTTTCCCCACTTTCTGAACACTACCTGTCCCTCCACCTATCTTTCTGGCATGTGTAAACTTAGCAACAGTGCCCTCTGTTCTTTCATAGCTAGGAAATGGTTGGTATTTATGCCTTACCCCAACCTCCGCACACCAGGCCTTGTCATCACATGGGCTGCTACCACACACAACCCATTGTCAGTCACTAATAGTCCTCATTAGCAGCTTTTCCTTCTCCCAGACTCATCTTTACCCACTCCTTTGTCTGTTCACTGTCTTTCTCTCTCTTTGGGCTCTATTTCCACCTACCTTTTACTGCTTCCACCTCCCCGCACCCTATCTTCTGCATCAACACTAACATTTTCCTAGCTACCATCAGTGTTGAAGAAGGGACACTGGACCCAAAACATTAACTCTGATTTCTCTCCACAGATCTGCCAGACCGGCTGAGTTCTTTCCATCAATTTCTGTTTTTGTCTCTGATTTCCGGCACCCAGAGTTCTTTTTTCTTTAATTTAAACTTTAATGGGGCTCAGTTAGCTCATTTGGTGTAAGGATAAGGGCATTGCCCATCTCTAGAAATACAAATAGACAACCACAGAGGGCAGTTAATAGTCAAGGATAATTGTAACAGCATAATTGTTGCATTGAATGTAGAAGCAAAGAGATAGTGTCCGAGTTACATGTATATCTCTGGTTAGGCATCACCTGTTGCTGTTACATGATGCATTAGTAGAACAAAAGTAGTTAAATTCTAGAATCGAGTGACGCCACAAATTTCTCTCCCCAAGCTAATATTTTGTCAAATTTTACAAGGAAGCGACTCGTCCATTCTTATATTTTATTGGAGTGTATCTTTCAAAGGAATTTTGATAAATCTGCTGCTGTTCCTGACCCGAGGGCTCAGCCCATCATCTTTGCCCAGTCACTGTGGACAGCCTGGGGAATGGGCTTGGGGTACACATGGGTGGATGTAGCCAACTGGAATTCCATCTGCCGGACCACGTTTGCAGTATCACCCTCGGAAGGGTTGTGGGAACGCTCCAGTGGAATGTTCCTCGAATGATTTTAAAGGAAATCTGGCAGACAATAAGAATGAGTAATTCCCAAAAGTACGATTGGAGTTTCAATGGATGCTCTGAATGGGATGAGAGGAGGAACTGTCGGTGTGATAATGATGTGATGCACCAGCAGGTCAGATGACACTTTTTGGTACAAAAACAAAGTTGCTGGAAAAGCCCAGCAGGTCTGGTAGCATCTGTGAAGAAAAAAACAGAGTTAACGTTTTGGGTCCAATGACCCTTCCTCAGTGACACTTTTTGGTGTGGATTTACGAGAAAGCTCTTCCAGCAGGTTCGTGGAAGGTCTTGCTGCATGTGGACATGTACTGCTTCAGAATCTGAGGAGTCGTGAATGCAGTCACAGTGTGATTATAAACTAACATCCCTGCTTCTGACCTCAAGATGAGGGGGAAGTCATTGAAAGAACTGAAGATGGTTAGGCCTAGGACATGATGTGATTGACCTCAACAACTACCAACCATCTTCCTTTGTGCTAGGGATGACTTCAACGAGGGGAAAACTTTCCTGTTGATTCACATGACTCCAGTTTTGCTCGGACTCTTTGATGCTGCGCTCAGACAAACGTAACGTTGATGTCAAGGGCAATCATTCTCACCTTATCTCTTGAGTTCAGCTGTTTTGCCCATTTTTTGGACAAATACTGTAGTGAGTGGCCCTGGCAGAACCTGAACTGAGCCTCAGTGAGCAGACTGTTGCTTATTCCCTCGATAGCACAGTCATTGACAGTTTTCATCACTCCTCTGATGGTTGAAAGTACAGAGATAGGGTTGGATTTTGCGTTTCATGGACAGGACATTCCTGGGCACTTTACCACATTGCCAGGTAGATGCCAGCTTTTCTGTAGCCTTATTGTATTTGAAATAACTTGAAGACGCCCATGAGAAAAATGCTACTCCAGTTTCATTTCCAATTTAAAAATACAGATATTTGATTTCTGTTTAGGTGTGAAACAGGGTTATCATCTCTTTAAAAATCTGATGCTGTTGCTTTGCAAATGTGTAATTTTCTAGCTTTCCCTGAACAGTGTTATGAAGTATTAATAGCGTATATGTTGTGACGGATGTGAAGCCAGAGGATTAAAGGTTTTACTTTGAGTCTATTGTACAAATACCAATCATGAAACTTGCATTAATATTAGAAAACCATTAGTGTTGACCCAGGCAATGCAGATTGTATTTCATATACTTATGCACCATAATGCTCTCTCTCGCTGCTTGAGAACTTGGCTTTGCTCAGCTAAGTCTTTAACTCCTTTGTTGCCAGACTGGATAGTAGCAATTCCTCAAAAGAACAAAGAACAAAGAAAATTACAGCACAGGAACAGGCCCTTCAGCCCTCCAAGCCTGCGCTGATCCACATCCTCTATCTAAAACTGTCACCTATTTTCCAAGGATCTGTATCTCTCTGCTCCCTGCCCATTCATGTATCTGTCTAGATACATCTTAAATGACGCTATCTTGCCTGCCTCTACCACCTCCGCTGGCAACGCGTTCCAGGCACCCACCACCCTCTGCGTAAAGAACTTTCCACGCATATCTCCCTTAAACTTTTCCCCTCTCACCTTGAAATTGTGACCTCTAGTAATTGAGTCCCCCACTCTGGGAAAAAGCTTCTTGCTATCCACCCTGTGTATACCTCTCGTGATTTTGTAGACCTCAATCAGGTCCCCCCTCAACCTCCGTCTGTCTAATGTAAATAATCCTAATCTACTCAACCTCTCTTCATAGCTAGTGCCCTCCATACCAGGCAACATCCTGGTGAACCTCCTCTGCACCCTCTCCAAAGCATCCACATCCTTTTGGTAATGTGGCGACCAGAACTGTACGCAGTATTCCAAATGTGGTTGAACCAAAGTCCTGTACAACTGTAACATGACCTGCCAACTCTTGTACTCAATACCCCGTCCGATGAATGAAAGCATGCCGTATGCCTTCTTGACCACTCTATCAACCTGCGTTGCCACCTTCAGGGTACAATGGACCTGAACACCCAGATCCTCGTTTTGGTCTCATATTGAAATTGGGTTCAAGGGGATATTGTGAGCTTCTAGTTTCAATGAAGGAGAAAAAATGCTTTGTAAAAAAAAATTGTATATAAGAATAAGCCATTCAGCTCATCTGGGTTATACCACTTTCAGACTGTTTATCAAAATTCACCATCCCTCAATTGACACACAACGAGGTGGGAAGGCAATTGTTGACCATGATACAAAGAGTTTGCAGAGGGATATGAACAGATTAATTGAGTGAGCAAAAACTTATAATATGGGAAAATGTGAGGTTATGCACTTTGCCAGGAAGAATAGGGGAGCTGCATATTTTTTTAAATGGGGAAAGACTGCAGAAAGTTGCAGCGCACAGCGATTTTTGGGGGCTATTATTGCATGAATGACAAAAGATCAGCAGCCAGGTTCTTTGCATAATAGGCAGGGCAAATGGAATGTTGGCCTTTATTTCAAAGGGAATGGAATATAAAATTAAGGAGGTTTATTTATACCTATATAAAATACTAGTCTGACTGCAACTGGAATACTGTGACTAGTTTTGGGCCCCATTCTAAGGAAATGTGCACTGCAATTGGAGACAAACCAGAGAACAGTCACTGGGAAAATACTGGGTATGGAGTCACTGACTTATGAGGACGTTAGTTAGTTTGGGGGTGTACTTATTGAAATTTAGAAAAATGAGAGGTGTACCAATTGAAATGTACACGCTTTTTTGGGAACTTGACAGAGTAAATGAAGAGAGGTTATTTCTCCTTGTGGGAGAGTCAAAGATTAGAGGGAAAAATCTCAGAGTAAGGGGTCACTCATTTAAGACAGAGGTGAGGAAGAATTTCTTCTCTCAGAGAGAGTAGTGAATCTGTGGAATTTCTTACAGCAGTGGACTGTTGAAGCTAAATCGTTAGGGATATTCAAGGTTGAGATGGATTTTTAATCAGTAAAGGAAAAAGACAGAAAAGTAGAATTGAGGATTATTAGATGAGCCATGATCTCATTGAATGGTGGAACAGACACAATGGGCTGAATGGTCTACTTCTGTTCCTAAGTCTTTTGGTCTTATAGCCTAACCTCCACTCATCCACTCCACTCCCAAAGCACCATTAAAGTGTTTCCTAGGAGATGGTGGTGTAGTGGTATTGTTAGTGGACTTGTAATCGGGAGGGCCAGGCTCTGGGGACACAGATTCAAATTCCATCTTGGCAGTGGCTAGAATTTGAAATCAGTTAAATAAATATGACATACAAAGCTGGCCCTCATAGGGTGGTAGAATGGTAATGTCACTGGAGAAGTAAGTCAACAGGCCCAGGTTAATGTAAAACAAAGAAATTTAAAACTGTGGACGCTGGCGATCCAAAACAAACAAAAACCGAGAAACTCAGTGGGTCTGGCAGCATCTGTGGAGAGAAAGCAGAGTTTTTTTTGAGTCCACTGACCTTTCCTCAGAAATTGATAGCAGCCAGGAAAAGGTGATATTTATGTTAATGACAGGAGGTAGGGGAATGGGGTGAGCGGATAGGTGGAGACAGAGACCACAGAATCATAGAATAGAATCACAGAAGCAGGCCATTTGGCCCATTGAGTCCACACAAGCCCTCCAAAGCACATCCCACCCAGACCCCCCCTGCTACCCTATCCCTGTAACCCTGCAATTCCCATGGCTAATCCACCTAACCTACACATCTCTGGACACGTGGGCAATTTAACATGGCCAATCCACCTAACCTGCACATCTTTGAACATCTTTGAAAGGAAAAAAGGTAGGCAGACAGAGAGATTGTTGATAGCAAGCCAGGCTAATTAATGCACTGAGAGTTGGTTTCAAATTGCATCACGGCAGTAGTGGAATTTAAATTGAATTAATAATATCTGGAATTGAAAGCTAGTCTCAGTAATGGTGACCATTGATCTATTGTTGATTGTAACAAAAAGCCATCTCATTCACTAATGTCCTTTCAGAAAGGGAATCTGCTATGCTTACCTGGTTTGGCCTAAATGTCACTCCAGACCTATTGCAATGTAGTTGAGTCTTAACTGCTATTTGGTTGAGTCTTAACTGCCCTCTGAAATGGTCCTAGCAAGCTGCACAGTTCAAGAGCAATTAGGGATTGGCCAACAAAGTCCAGCCTTGACAGAGACACCCACATCCTAAGAAAGAATTTGAAAAAAAACTCAATTTTGGTAATTTTATATTGAGGTGGTGTGTCAGGGGTAAGGGGATGAGACGCCTCCTTTGTGTTTGTGAATGAGGCCTAGCAAGCCATTCATTTCTCGGGGAAGTGGGGAGGGGCAACAAGGTGGCTCGCCCAGTCAGTGCCATTGCTGTCTCATGAAGGAACAAAGACAGAAAGAAAAATCTTTCTTTAGCCAAAAAGATCTGGAAATCTGAAACATAAATAGGAATTGCTGAAGACATTGGGGAGTACCTACCAATGAGGCAAACATTTTAGGGTTTGGGATAAAGTGTCCTGAACAGTTGACTCGTGTTCTCGTCACAGGTTTGGCTGCTGTTTTCTGGGTGGTTTATTCATATCATGCTCCATGCCTTACCTGCTATGAGAGGCCTTTAGTTGTTCTCTTACTGTCAATCAGGCACAACATTGTTGGGAGCTGTGGAAGATTAGTTTCCTGTTTTTATTTATTCTGAGGCTTTTCTGACAATGCCAGCATTTATTACCCACACCTAATTAACCTTCAGAAAATGGTGGTGAGTCACCCGGTTGAAGTGCTGCAGTCATCAAAGTTCGTAGAATCTCTACAGTGTGGAAGCGGGACATCCGGCCCATCAAGTCCACACCAACCCTCTGAAGAGCATTCCCCACGGTCCATATTTACCACGGCTGACCAACCTAGCCTGCACGTCCCTGGGGCAATTCACCAAGGCCAATCCACCTAATTTACCAAGGCCAATCCATCCAACCTGCGGACTTTGGGAGGGAATTGGAGCATCTGGACGAAACCCACGTAGACACAGGGAGAAGCATGAAAATTCCACATAGATGGTCGCCCCAATGTTGGAATTGAATCCAGGTCCCTGGTGCTGTGAGGTAGCAGTGCCAACCATTATGCCACTGTGCCACCCAGGTTGGTAAAGGAAGATTTTATATACTAAGGTTTGGGGAGCTAGATTCTGTATGTAAGAGGAGGAGGTGATGGCCTAGTGGTATTATTGCTGGACCATTAATCCAGAGAACCGGATAATGTTCTGGGGACCCAGGTTCAAATCCCGCCATGGCAGATGGTGGAATTTGAACTCAATGTGCATCTGGAATTAAGAACCTAATGATGACTGTGAATCCATTGTCGATTGTTGGGAAAACCCATCTGGTTCACTAATGTCCTTTAGGGAAGATAACTACCATCCTTACCTGGTCTGGCCTACATGTGACTCCAGCCCCTGTAGTGTGGTTGACTCTTAACTGCTCTCTGGGCAATTAGGGAGGGGCAATAAATGCTGCCTAGCCACCAATGCCCTCATCTCGTAAATGAATAAAGGATGTAGCTTGAAAATGGTTGGCATGACCACTGGCAATGCCTTTCACTTGTTTGAATCTAGTCCTTTCTTTGGTTGATTATAGATATGAGATTGTATTCTTGTAATACTTATATTTGGATGTGGGGCCATGATTGTACCAGTATTTTCACTGAAGATCTGAGCTTCTGGAGTACATTTTGAAATTGTATCTGTGTGTCTCTGTCTGTGCATGTACGTGCGTAAATTAACAGCAGTTCCAATGTATAACTCCATTCCTGTAAGATTTATTATCTCCATACATTGGGTCACTGACTGAAAAGAACTGAATAAATGAATTTTCATTGCCGTTGTGGGGTTCTGGGAATTTTAACAGATTTAACAGTTTTGTCCATTTGTTTTGGAAGGCCAGTAATCTTGTTTATAAAGATAACAGATGATGTCACACTAGAGTTTGATTTGTTATTGTTTGGCTGTGACATTTTGCCCCATGAAAGGACAATTTACATCCTCTTTGTCAAGAAGACTCAGGAGATTCATTTAATATTTGATATTAATCTCCTTTCAACGGTAATGGAATTGTTCAGGGCGGATGTCATCGTAATGACATAAGGTAATTTCTCGCTCATATCAGGTTTTATAAACAGTGTCCATTTCTCTGCTGTTTTCATGAGATCAAGGAGAAAGTCAGTTGGATACTCTGTGCTGTTGTGTGTGTAATTGTGTTTTGTAGCATTATTGCTGATTGTTTACCCCTTGCCAGCTACTGCACTAAAACAATAGGAGCTAGACACTCATCTTGTGGGATCATGCAGTGTGTGTAATGGTTGCAACATTTAGCTGCAGCACGATGCACTGCTCCAAATGAGTAGTTCTTTGTGTGTAAGGGCTTTGAGATGTTTCTGAGATGATTGTTTTTGTCACCTTCACCTCTGTCTTATATAGAGTAAAGCTCCCAAAGCCCTTGGTCCTAACTAAAGAAGCAAATTCCTTTGGCATTGAGAAAGCAATACCCATCAACCTCTGAGCAGGCCTCATTGGATTCCAAGAGGGGGATAGTAGGAACTGCCGATGCTGGAGAATCTGATATAACAAGGTGTAGAGCTGGATGAACACAGCAGGCTAAGCAGCATCAGAGGAGCAGGAAAGCTGATGTTTCGGGTCTAGACCCTTCTTCAGAATGGGGGAGGGGAAGGGGATTCTGAAATAAATAGAGAGGGGGGGAGGCAGATGGAAGATGGATAAAGGAGCAGATAGGTGGAGAGGAGACGGACAGGTCAAGGAGGCAGGGATGGAGCCAGTAAAGGTGAGTGTAGGTGGGAAGTGAGGATGGGGGTTGGTCGGTCAAAGGAAGACGGACAGGTCAAGGAGGCGGGGATGAAGCTGGTAAGTGGGTTGCCTTTTGAAAGACTTCTTCCCACCTACTCTGAATTGGCTCATCTGCATTAACTTCCACCAGGAAATTGACAATAACTCCACCGCTTGGCCAGCTTTGTTCTGGTGACCTTGAGATTGTCAAATTTCCCCATCTGCTACCAATCTTTGAAAGACAGTCAAGAGATTTGAATATTCTAATTTGCCCTTTCATGCAGCAGTTTAATTGGAATACTGGTTCAAATTCCAGCCAGCCAAGACAATGTATTGCACTGAGAATAGGAAACATAATTTTATTTTCAAAAATTAACTAATCATCTTGTCAACATGTCAAGTTGCAAACTTTTTTTTGTTAAGAATAGAAGCCACTTCAAAGTAGTCCCCTCTAAAATGAATGCATCCCGAGGAAATCTGTCTTAATCCTGAAAGATAATGTTGGCCAGGCAAGGGAAGACAGCAGTGCCATTCCAGGGAAAAATGCATTCACATAAAACAATAGGATTGATGCACCTGTTCATTATCTAGCACAGAAATCTAACAAGCTGCATGAAACTATTAGCTTGTAAAACCCCTCACAGCCCCTTTTGCTGATCTCCTGGGCTTGAGGGACCCCTTGTTGAATACCCATGTAGTAACAAACGATTACATTTTCAAACATGGCCTAAAGGAATTAATAGTAAATGAAGAACAAAAGCTAATGGATGGTGTGGGATTGTGTTAGAAAACAAATCTCTCTGAATTTCAGTCCAAGTGACACTGATTGCTATTATAATGACATAATTCAGTCTCTTTACTGTTAGCTTGCCCTCTTCAGCTTATAGATTTTTGTCTAATAGATCGCCTTTCAATGTGTTTCAGTGCCTCAGTTTTGGGAACGTTACAGCAGCCCATGTAAATTGCAGATGATTACTATTGCTCAGCCTTTAAGCTAAAGTTAGACAAGGAAGACTAGAATTTACACCGTGCCTCTCGCATCCCTCCAGTGTTTTATACACAAGTTGGATTATCATTGGTGTATCGACAAACACAATGGCCATTTATACACAGTGATGCCATAGTACAGGAGCAGAAGTTGGCCAATCAACCCATCAATCCTACTGTCCAATTCAATGAGATAACAGCTGATCTGATCATACTGAATGCTGCTTTCCAGCCTTATCCACATAACTTTTGATTCCCTTACTGATTAACAATCTGTCTATCTCAGCCTTCGTGACCCAGTCTTGACAGCCCTGTATGGTAAAAAATTCCACAGGTTGACTTTAATCTGTTTATTAGTTAGCCAAGGAGAAGTGGGTGTTGGGAATCTGGAACGCATTGCGTGCAAGGCTGGTAAAGGCAGATATCCTCATAATATTTAAGAAGTATTTAGATGTACACTTGCAATGGAAAGGCATGCAAGACTATGGGGCCAAGTGTTGGAAAATGGGTTTTGAATAGTTAGGTGGTTTTTGTTGACTGGCACAGACCAGATGGGCTGAAGCATCTCTTACGGTGCTGTGAATGTCTATGACTCTAATTTCCCTGTTCATAGTTTTGAATCATGCCACTGAATTTTTAAGACCTGGTTGCAGCACTATGACTGGGACGTCAGCTTAACAGCTGACAAGCCTCTTGTGTTCCATGCAGCCATCCTCAGTTTGGATACTGGAAACTTTGCAATTAGATGTAAACTTCCAGGGTGGGCACCAAAAAAACCCCCAAGGCTAACTGGGGATAAACCACTGGGATTGGTAAGCCACAATGCCAAAAGCGCTCCCTTTTTTGAAACCTAGATTGCATTGAATTGAATTGAATTAGCTTTGTTGTCACTCCTACCCAGATGTATACAGTGAAAAGTTTACAAGTCACCACTTACAGCACCATCTTAGGTATGAAGGTACCTAAGTACAGATTCTTGAGATCAAATTCCCAGGGAAAAAAAATAAATAAAAAGTCCAGCACTACAGATCTTAAAAAGTACAAAATCATAGTAATATATTAGAGAAATGAAGATATTTGAGATTCCCAGTCTCTGGTAGGTTGATGTAGGGTTTGCAGCTGTATATAGAAAGTAGAGCATAAAACAGTACAGCACAGGAACAGGATGATATATATATATATGATGATATGAGACCTGTGTTAGGGACTGAGCGCTACTGCTCTTAAAACCCGTGGGAAAAGAATTAAATGATACCAGTTGAAAACAAGCCAATATTCCTCCTTGAAGAGTTTCACGACTGTTTATGTGATAACACCGGAGAATGGGGTGGAGTGCTGCTTTGTCCTGCAGGAAGACGACACTGCGCTCTGAGTAAAACAATTGTTTGTGTGGAATTGAAAAAGCTTGGGCAGTGGTAAACGGGCACCACATTAATCAATCCGACACTGGTTTGAGATTTACCACATCAGCACTGGCAGAGTTTGATGAGAACGACCACTAGATGGTGCAGCATGTGACTTCTGTGGGGGTTTTACTGACCTGAGTACACACCAGCGGACTAGGCGTGCAAACTGATGAGGATCCAGAGTAAATCTCCCGGAGTAAAATGCAGGATCTCTGCTTGATTTGGTGGGGAAATTGACGAGGCAGCTTAAAAAAACTTCTAGGCATAACCGTTGCAAAAATACATTTACTGTGTGGTTGTGGCTGACACATCAAATGTGTGATAACGTGTACATCTTTCTTCAAAGAGCATATGTCCCTGGGATGTAATCTTCAGCACCTCCGTCCTCCGCCCAATCGCACCACACATCCCACCCACATTACATAATAAACATCACACTCGCAACGCTGTACATTTCCTTATTAGCTCAGACTTCCGCAGCCGCTCATGGAGACTCTGTCCATTGTCCTTTTAGAGTTCATTTCCTTTTTTCAAATCTTGCTCCAATCTTTCAGCAAGTCTGTCGATCTCTTCACAGTGCAGTGATTCCGCTGCATCTGCCCTCAAATTTCACAACATCAGTTCTTTGTATTCTAGCCATTTTAAACAAACATTGAACTGATTTAGAGACAACTGTAGGTTTTGTTTTCTTTCAGGAAGGAAGAATTAAGAATGAACTGTGTTGTCCTTATTTATCCAGTGATGAGCTGCACACAGGTCTTAAAACTAGTCAGAATACAGTGGGTCCAAACCCTGCCATAGGGACCTGAGCAGGTAATCTATCCTGACAGTCAGTACAGTACTGAGAGATGCTGTGCATTTGGGGTCCCTAGAAATGACCTTGTGGCACTATTCAAATTAAAGGGAGAAATTAATCTTAAGTCACAGCAGAAACAGAAATTGCTGGAGAAACACAGCAGGTCTGACAGCACCAGTGGGAAGAAAGTGGAGTTAACGTTGTGTTTCCGGTAACTCTTCATCAGAACTGATTTATCTCAAATGTCCAAGCTAATATTTATTCACCTACCAATGGTGTGGTTGCTTCTACTTCATTATACGTATGGTTGCTTGCTGTGTGCAAGTTGGCTGGGTTAATTAAGCGTATTCAAATCTGAGATAGACAGATTTCTAATCAGTAAGGGAATCGAGGGTAATGGGTTTGAGGCAGGAATTGAGTTGAGGGCTATCCCAGCAGCTATGATCTCATTGAATGACAGAGCAGACTTGATGGGCTCAATGGCCGTCTCCTGCTCCTGTATGCTATTATCTTATAGCCGCTGCTGTGAGAAGAGTGACTTACACTCTAGCTCTGAAGAAGTCATTGGTGTTGAAATGTCAACTCTCATTTAGATGCTGTCAGGCCTTATGAGCTTCTCCAGCCCTTTCTGATTTTATCTTAAAAGAAAACTTCATGCTGTGGAGTGTTTTCGGATGTCCTGAGGCTGTTAAAGACAACAACAACTCCATGTCTTTTTTTTAAATGTAGAAATTATTTTAATAAGGCAGAAGGGTTACACCTAGACCTGACGTTATATGTGCCTGAGACTTGACTTTATTTTCCTACTTGACAGTGTCAGTGATTTTTGATACTATTGTGGATAATAACATTGAAGCATGCAGGACATTTTCTGGCAGATATCTGTGCCTATTTCAAAGGGAAGCAGTTTCAGGGACTGATGTGGGTGCTGCAAAGTCATCTCAGGATCTCAATGTTTCTGGGATAGTTTTAAATTTTCAAAGGGTCAGCGGGAGGGTGAACAGAAGACCCACTCACCAGCAATTAGTAGCTCTATAAGTTCCATAAGGATCATGTTATGGTATCTGAAATTCTGAAGAAGGGTCGCCGCTGATTTCTCTCCGCTGATGCTACCAGACCTGCTGAGCTTCTCTAGCAATTTCTGTCCCTGCATGGTAATGAATGCTATTTTTAAAGCTTACTCGGTCAAAGCCAACTATCTGCACATTGGTACCTAGCTGTCAGGTCCATTATGCAGACATTGCATCCTTCAAACGTATGCAGTGCTGAACTTTGATGGGCCAACTAGTACTGCTTTGAATCATGTACCTGCATCTAACGTGTTTGCCCACTTTCACCTTCCTGGGCACTGCTGGCTTTCCAGGGGGCTGCCTGTTCACCTCGATAAGGCAGTAACAACCTCCAGCATGGCCTTTGCTGCCCAAGGTGGGCAGCTCCCAACTCCTGGAGGCAGTTGATGCCACCAAATGGTCACAGAGTTCACCTTCTGACCAATTAGGCTGCTTGTATGGTGATGTTAAAATGATTCAATTCATTTTTTAAAATTGTTCTTTCATGGGACGCAGGTATCACTGGCAAGATCATCATTGGTTGTACATTCTTAATAGCCCTTGAACTAACTGGCTTGGCTAGTTTGAAGGGTAGGCAAGACTCACACACATTGCTGTGGGTCACATGTAGGCCAGATAGAATCATACAGTGTGGAAGCAGCCCAGTTAGCCCATAGAGACTGCATTGACCCTCCAAAGAGCATCCCACCCATACCCACCCCATCCCAGTAACCCTGCATTTCCCATGGCTAATCCACCTAGCCTGCACATCCCTGGATGCTGTGGGCAATTTAGCATGGCCAATCTACCTAATGCACACGTCTTTGGACTGTGGTAGGAAACTTGAGCATCTGGAGGAAATCCATGCAGACATAGATGGAACGGGCAAACTCCACAGAGACAGTTACCCGAGGCTGGGATCAAATCCAGGTCCCCGGTGCTGTGAGGCAGCAATGCTAACCACTGAACTACCGTGCCACCCAAAGATGGAGCTTGGGTGTAGCAGATTTCCTTTACTGAGGGGAGGTGGATAGGTTTTTATGATCAACTGATGATAATTTCACAGTCACTATAACTGAGACCAGCATTCAATTCCAGATTTTATTAGCTGAATTGAAATTCATACAGCTCTGGTGAGATTTGCACCCATGTCTCCAGAAACATTAATTAGTCACTAAAACACTGTACTCCTTTCTTCAGCTGGGTTCATGTGCTCCCCAAAACCATTTGAAAATCTGGTCTCTGATCTTTCTTTCCCCCATGTGGGGAAAGTGAAAGGGAGAGAAAGAAGAAGGGTCAGGAGATGATGCATTGAGCAGGTTATTCCCCCTGACAAACCTTCCCCCTCTCTACCGAAAGGAACATTTAAAAAATCCTGAATTCTGAAACCCCAAATCTGTGAGAGGGAGCACCACAGGGAAGTGAGACCTATCATAAGGAGGGCTTTGAAAACAAACATTTCTCTTTGATGGGCAGTCACAATGATCAGTGTAATTGCCAGCTGCAGCTCTCCTTATCCACTTGATCAGGTGACGTATTGAAATTAGCAGCAGCAAGATTGAAGTCCCAAGAAAGCAAAATGCAAGCCCTTCACAAATTAAACTAACCATGAATTATTGCTCATTTTTCATTGTGCAATCTTTAAGCTTTTGCTCTGGAAGGTGAGGAATGGGAAGTGTTGATTCCATTTTTCTTTCCCCAATCTCTTTCTACCATCACTAAAGTCAATCTTTAGGGGAGGTGATGGCCTAGTGGTATTATCGCTGGACTGTTAATCCAGAGATGCAGATAATGTACAGGGGACCCAGGCTTGAATCCCGCCATGGCAGATGGTGGAAATTAATTTCAATAAATATCTGGAATTAAGAGTCTAATGATGACCATGAATCCATTGCGGATTGTTGGAAAAACCCATCTGGTTCAGTAATGTCCTTTAGGAAAGGAAACTGTCATCCTTACCTGGTCTGGCCTACACGTGATTCCAGACCAACAGCAATGTGGTTGACTCTTAACTGCCCTCCAGGCAATTAGGGATGGGCAATAAATGCTGCCTAGCCAGCAACGCCCTCATCCTGTGAATGAATAAAGGAAAAAAAATCTTTGGTGCTGTTTGAGTCATCAATTCCTGCAGGAGTGTCCTGGAGTCTGAAGCAATTAAACCTCAAAACCCAAGTTATTGCTGTAGCTAAATCCCTGGACCAATAACATCAGAGTATTAAAACGCAATTGTGTATTTTTTCAATATTCCTTTTCAGACTTCTCTTGCTAGTGATAAAAATATGGTATCAGTTCTGATGAAGGCTCCCTGGATTTGAAATGATAATTCTTTCTCTCCATGGATGCTGCCAGACTTGCTGAGTTTCTCCTATAATTTCTGTTTTTGTTTCAAATCTTTGGCATTTGCGTTGGTTTGTTTTATTTTTATAACATTGGCCTTCTGAAAGGTGTGGAAATGTGATGTGCAGTGAGGATTGACAATGACCAATGGTGGATGGATTTATTAGAGATCATGTGATGAAACCTCCAGCTCTAGAGCCAACCAGAGTTGGCAAGCCTGGTGCTCCCATGCAGTGGGATGAAATACAATGTTATAGTTTCACTTGTCTTTTTGAAGTTGCTGGGCTTGTATGCTTCTGGGTGGTCTAAAGCAGAACTGTCCCAGATTCAGCCCTATGACCTGAACTGAGGTAACTGCATCAAACTGGGTCTACAGATCACAAATAATTATCAGGGTTCTGCCTCTGGTTACACAGTGATTGTAACATATTTATACTGAAACTGTTTCATTTATTTAATGTGATGACATTTTTGAAAACATGTTGCTAAAGATGAGATTTAATAGAAAATACTTTCACGCAAGTACATTTTAATTTAACATTACAAATGTCAGTTCATTGAACTTAACGTTACAAGGGAATTGTAGTTATTTGTGAAATGGTGGGTCCGCTATCTTGGGCTTGCCAAGGTGAAAATTGAATTTGGAAACCAGATATCTGCCATATCAGGACTTCAAAACACCTAAAATCCAAAAGGAAACTGGATCAATTTTCAAGTCTATCCAGAAAGAGCAGGATGGAGACGTTAATTGGGCAGTCCATTAGAATTTATGTAGTGCCCTTAACAAAGTAATGCAGGGCTTCCCAACCTGTGGTTCACAGTTCCCAGTTGAATCATGACACGGGATGTGGGGCCATAGACTCAAATAGCAACAACTGCTGTGGAGCCCGTGACTGAGTGTTTACAGCTGCAAGGGAAGAAGGGTCCAGACCCGAAACGTCAGCTTTCCTGCTCCTCTGATGCTGCCTGGCCTGCTGTGTACCTCCACCTCCACACCTTGTTATCTCAGACTCCAGCATTGGCAGTTCCTACTATCTCTCACTCCTTAAATCCTGATTTTTTTTAAAATAGTGGATTTGGCCTAACCAACCTATCTTTGAGACCCGATTTCTCCTCCAAATAAAGCCAATGTGAAGTTCAGAAAACCCTGAAGATTAAGTTCCATTCCTTTCCGCACCAGGGTCCCAGAGTGTCCCCAGTCCCCCTCGCTGATGTGTGTGTGTGTGTGTGTGTGTGTGTGTGTATGTATGAGTGTGTGTATGTGTGAGTGTGTGTGCATGTGTGTGTGTGTGTGTGCGTGAGTGTGTGTGTGTATGTATTGTATGTGAGTGAGTGTGTGTGTGTGAGTGTGTGTGTGTGCACGAGTGTGTGTGTGTGCATGAGTGTCTGAGTGTGTGCATGCTTCTGTGTGTGTGTCTGTGTGTGTGTGTATGTATTTGTGTGTGAGGGAGTGAGTGTGTATGTATTTGTGTGTGAGGGAGTGAGTGTGTGTGTGTGTGTGTGAGGGAGTGAGTGTGTGTGTATGTGTGTGAGGGAGTGTGTGTGTGTGAGGGAGTGTGTGTGTGAGTGTGAGTGTGTGTGTGTATGTGTGTGTGTGTGTGTGTGTATGTATGTGTGCGAGTGAGTGTGTGTGTGTGCATGAGTGTCTGAGTGTGTGCGCGCTTCTGTGTGTTTGTGTGTGTGTATGTATTTGTGTGTGAGGGAGTGAGAGTGTGTGTGTGTGTGTGTGTGTGTGTGTGTGGAGGGTGGTGGGGAATGGTTACAAGGCAATTTTCAGGCCTTGAAATGGGGTCACTGTGAGAAAAATCTTTGGGAAACACTAGTGTCAAGCACTTCACCATGAGATGTCATTTAAGGACACGGGTTCACAGAGGTAGGGTTTAAGGAGCCTCATAAAGAAGGAGATACAGAGAGGTAGAGACTTTTTGGGAGGAAATTCTACAATAATACTTCCAAACCTTTTGTCTGTGTGACCTCAATTTGAGGTTTGTAAATTGTTGGTGACACCCTTGGTAGTGGTCGACCTATTGGTGAAGGGAGAGTGTAAGTGTGGGGGCTTATTGAAGGGCCAACCATTGCTATTTTAGAGCTTGCAACCCAGAATCTCAGCTGGTGACAATGCTTGACATCTTGACTCACACTTTGAGAAGCCTTGGTTTGTTTTAAAGAATCTGGAAACAATGCAGGTACACGTACCAATGGTTGGGGAATAAGAAATCAGCAAGGGGCAGAAACTGGAGGTGTGCAGGTATCTCACAGGGTGAGAGAGCCGGAGGTGGTTCCAGTGATGGGGAGCAGATTAAAATTACGAAAGACCTTGACCGTTTCCTTTGCACAATTTCCATTCTATCATTTGTAGTAAATTCTGCATTCCTCTTCACAGTCATGATGCAAGATTAAGGTGTGAAATCTTACTCTGTGCCAAATTAATTTCCGGTTCCATTTCCTCTTTTCCCTCTCCCACCAGCACACAGTGAGGATCCCAGGACAAGCTTGTACTTTGTAAATGACTCACTGCAGCAGGTGATCTTCTCCAGCTCAGTGGGCACGGTGCTGCCGTGCCCAGCTGCCGGGATCCCTGGAACCGTCCTCCGCTGGTACCTTGCCACGAAAGACGACATCTACGACGTGCCCAACATTCGCCACGTTCACCTCAACGGCACATTGCAGCTCTACCCCTTCTCACCGTCCGGGTTTAATAGCTTTATCCACGACAATGACTACTTCTGCACAGCGGAAAATGTAGCCGGCAAGATCAGGAGCCCAAATATCCGAGTCAAAGCAGGTGAGACTTTCAGGTGCCGCTGTGAGGTTTTGGAGGTTTCGGTTGGAATGCAAATTTGGACCTTGAGTTTGTACAGTAACATGTGCTACCCTTGTCATGATGGTGGGAGGAATCTTGACGCATTGCTTTGCCCCTGGGTTTGCCAGGCTGGATGAAAACCACTTTCCTCATTGTCTCCAATGCCTCCAAACCAAAGCATTCATTCATCTTATGAATATAAAGCTGACTGCAGTGACTTGTTCCCCCACCTTTAAGGTGGCCATGAACATGTTTGTACACGTAGAATAACTGAACAAAGGCTTGGAAAGCTGTCAGCCCATCAGGGAGCGGCAGAGGAGAGCGTTCATGTTTCAGATCAGCAACTTCTTATCAGGGCAGGCTCAATGCTGCACTGAGCGCTGTGGGGTGTTCAATTCTCCCGCAGTAATGGTCCTCCACTTGATGGACCTTCACTAAAACAATTTGTGAAGTAAAAATTGAAGAATTATATTTGGCTAGTAGTGTTCTAAAGCTGTCATTTATTTGATGAAGTCATGTGGCCTTGTGAACCATGATTGCCAATTGGATTTATGGCTGTGCATGTTAACCTCTTGATTAAATGATCATTTTATTATTCACTCTCAAATGTATACTTCAGTCTCCATAAAATATTAAAAGTAGTGCTGAAGGGACATTGAAGAGTGAGAGGCAATTGTGATGATATGGTGTAATAATGTTATTATAATGAATATAATGATGGAATTATTTGAAATCCTACAATAGGTTTCTAAGTCCCAGTGTAGTACGAGGTTAGTGACTATGATATCTTTATTGATATTTAATATGATTATATAAAAACCCTTTATACATTGTTTCTGAGGAAGCATTAGTGACCTAGCATATGTGTTAAAGTGGACAAGTGTATCATCTCTCCTTCTTCAGCCCGTTTGAAGCAAACTAATGTGTCATTAAGAATTTCTCTTGCTCCATAATGTAATTTACTGTGATGAATGGTAAATAGTTGATCTATTCACAGGTCTCTGTTGTACATCTGGTCTCTATGAAAGTGCTGTTTTCTTCTGTGAAATCCTGAGTGCAGACGTGGGCAGCACGGTGGCTCAGTGGTTAGCGCTGCTGCCTCACAGCACCAGGGACCCAGGTTTGAATCCACTCTCAGGTGACTGTCTGTGCGGAGTTCACATTTTCCCTGTGTCTGCGTGGGTCTCCTCCAGGTGCTCTGGTTTCCCACAGTCCAAAGATGCGTAGCGTAGGTGGATTGGCCATGGGAAATACAGGGTTATGAGGGAGTGAGGTGTGGATATAGGTGGGGTGCTCTTTGGAGGTCCAGTATTGCCTGCTTCCACACTGTAGGGATTTTATGAATGTGTCAGATTGATGACTGGGAGGTCATGCTATGGCTGTACAGGATATTGGTGAGGGCACTTTTGGAACACTGCATGCAATTGTGGTCTCCCTGCTATAGGAAGGATATTGTGAAACTTGAAAGGGTTCAGAAAAGATTCACAAAGATGTTGCCAGGGTTGGAGGGTTTGAACTATAGGGAGAGGCTGAATAGGCTGGAGCTATTTTCCCTGGAGCATTGGAGGCTGGACGGTGACCTTATGGGGGTTTATAAAATCATGAGGGGCTTGGATAGGGTACATAGACGAGGTCTTTTCCCCAGGGTGGGGGAGTCCAAAACTAGAGGGCATAGGTTTAAGCTGAGAGGGGAAAGATTTAAAAGGGACCTAAGGGGCAACTTTTTCACGCAGAGGGTTGTACGTGTATGAAATGAGCTGCCAGAGGAAGCTGGTACAATTACACAGTTAAAAGGCATCTGGATGGGTATATGAATAGGAAGGGTTTAGAGAGATGTGGGCCAAATGCTGGCAAATGGGACTAGATTAATTTAGGCTATCTGGTTGGCATGGACAAAGGATCTGTTGGACCGAAGAGTCTGTTTCCGTTCTGTACATCTCTATCACTCTATCTGAACTTGCTATATCTGCATTGGAGGTCTTAACCCACTTCAGTGGCTTCATGATGATGTTATTAGTTTCTGAACAATGGGCCTTTCCTCTAAGTGATCCACTGAGGAAGAGATGAGAATGGTGAAGAGGGAATGGGGTGAGGGGAAGATGGATGTTTCAGCTGCGAATCTCAGTCAGTAGTTTTGTGAAAGGGAAATGGTAGTTTATCACCGGATGTAATTTTAAAAACCAATTGCAGGAAATCTGATCAAATCTGATCAATCTGATGTGTCCTCATTGAGGTGATGTTGAGGAAATTGTTACTGATTGAAAAAGCTGATTTGAAATGCTCCATCTCCCTGATCAAACCAACAAAGTGCGCAACCAGATGCTTCTTCATCACAATTTTGTCACAATACAACGCTTAAAAGACCTGTTCCAAATGATTTCTGTTGGAATGATATGTGGATAAAATCCTACTCCTGAGACTGATGAATCTTCCCGTGATGATCTGTTGGGTGACCTTACCCCTTCGCGAGACCTCTTCTCCCCTCTACCCTGTCATTGTCAGCTTTTAAATATCCACTGACCTGTCAATCCGCCTACAATCAATGGTGAGGAGTCTTTTTTAGGTGGGACTGGTCTGGTCTACCTGGATATATTCACGACTAGTCCAACCATAGTTAACCCACAATAAAAGACAGGCTTCAGGGACACCAGCTTCCCTCAATCATGCTGCTTCATTTCTAACAAGTCATTATTCTAATGATGGAAAAATTGTATGTGCGATGTCTATTTTAGTATGAACACAGATGTCATATCATTCGAGCCAATTTGATTGCAGTGCTTTCTATTTAATGCACCTTTGCCCTGCTGTTATTGATGATCGAGCATAAGACCGTAAGACATAGGAGCAGATGCAGGCCATTCAGCCCATCAAATCTGCTCTGAAATTCAGTGAGAGCATGGTTGATCTAATAATTCTCACCTCCTTTTTCCTGCCTTTCCCATTAACCTTTGATTTCCTTGCCTGATTTAAAATCTGTCCATCTCAGCCTTAAATTTACCTAATGATGTCGAATATGTACTCTTTTTATATACACAAGGACAGTGACATCTTGTCATGTTCTGTAGCTTTTTGGCCACCTCCATCCTTTCTTCATAAGATTGCCCACTCATTCCAGTATTCATCTATTAAACCTTCACTTAACTGCTTCCAATGCATTTACATTCTTCCTGAATTAAGGTGAATATCATAGAATCCCTACAATGTGGAAGCAGGCCGTTAGGCCCATTGAGTCGGCACTGCCCCTCCGAAGACCATCCCACCCAGACCCCCAACCCTATCCCTGTAACCCTGCATTTTCTCACGGCTAATTCACCTAGCCCGCACATCCCTGGACACTATGGGAAATTTAACATGGCCAACCCACCTAACCTGCACATCTTTGGACTGTGGGAGGAAACTGAAGCACCCAGAGGAAACCCATGGAGACATGGGGAGAATGTGCAAACTCCAACCAGACAGTTGACCAAGTCTGGAATCAAACCTGGGTGCCTGGCGCTGTGAAGCAGCAGTGCTAACCACTGAGCAACAATGCCATTACTGTCCACGGTACTCCAGTACAGTCTCACCAGTTCCCTGTATAACTGAAACATAAACTCCTCACTTTTGTATTCATACCCGCTGTGAGAAATGATATAATTCTGTTAGCTTTCCTCATTACTTGCCGTACTTGTGGGCTAACCTTTCATGATTCATGCGCTATGACATCCAGATTCCTCTGTTTTTTTTATTTTCCCTGTCAAAATGGACAATTTCCCACATTATACTTCATTTCAGAGATCTTTGCCCACTCACTTAAATTACCTATATCCCTTTGTTGCATCCTTATGTCCTTTACACAACTTGCTTTCCAATCTATGCTATGTCATCGGCAAATTTGACAATTATGCCTTTAGTCACTTTACCCTAATGGTTTATATAAATGCTGAGGTCCCAGCAGTAATCCCCTTGACACGTCACTTATTGCATCTTGCCAACCTGAAAATGACTCCCTTCTCCCTGCCTCCCATTACCCCAGCCAATCTTCTAGCCATGCCAGTATACTATTCCCTACATCACAAGCTTTTATTATCAAAATAACTTTTGTTGTAGTAGATTATCAAATACCTTCAGGAAATCTAAGAACAGTATATACACTTTTTCCCCTTTATGCACAGCCTCAAAGTGGTCCAATAGATTGGTCAAAGGCGATTTTTCTTTCAAATAACTGTATACACTCTGACTAATTATCTTGAACTTTTCTAAATACTCTGTTATATCTTCTTCAATAATGTAACCATCATGTATTATTTGTGTAAATGTTTGGATCATTGACCCAGTTGGACTTTTTGGCATTGAGGCTGAAGCTGTGTTGTTGATAAAGTCCTCCCAGCCAGTGACCCTAACACCAGTTGCTGGGATTTCTGACCTCCCAAGCTGAGGGGATCAATTCAGGTGATCACAGATCTGAATTCCCGGCGTCATTGGCTATTTGTGAGTGAGTGTTGCTGTGTTTTATTGAATCAGATTGCCCATTGTTGTCGAACATTACTCCTGTTTAGTATAATATGCTGGAAAGATGAGTTGGTGATCACTCTGGAAATGTTGATGCAAGTTTCAGAATAACACTGCCCTGTAGAAAACAGATAATTCATCAAACAGAGCAAGGAATGTAACCTTAGAATTAGAACTTGGCTATTTAGGGTGAGGTCATGGAAAAACATCACACAAAGTGAGTGGAACTCTACACCTCCCTTCCTGTAAAAGCTGTTGAGGCTGGAGTCAAATGACAGTTTCAAATCTGAGAATGATACAGGTTTGTCGGCTGGATGCAGATAATTTCAAATCAACCTGTTCAGAGATGTTGTTACAAACCTCTGGGCCAGGTGGGAACTTGAACACAGATCCCCTGGCTCAGTATCCCTACCTACCACTACACCGTCAGCGCCATAAGGTAAGTGGGTACAAAACCAAGGTGTTTAATTGGAGCTACAATACAAATCAGCACAATTTAATAGAATGGCAGATCGGGTTAAAGGGGCTGAATAGCGTAAATAAATACATTTTATGTCTCTTGCTGTTGGAGAAAATATAAAAAATTGTGGACCAAGGTTTGCTGTTTTGAGGGAGCTGAAAGGCACAATTCTCCTAATGCAAAACGTATGTGTCCTTTCTGAGCGACCTGTGCTTACCAGTGAACCCTTGGATTAAAATGGAATCGTTAGCTCTGTTGCATATACAGCAAAAACCATTTGGGAGGATTTCCTTCAAAGGGTCCCAGTTTCACCTTTTGTGACAACATCAAACACAGTGACCACAGCTACAGTGTACTGTAAACACACTAGTGAACCAATGAAAACTCTTTGCAGTAATATTGAATGAATAAAGTGCTGTCGCAGTAATAGACACTATCTAGATCTGAGCTTTATCCCATAGGAAAAGGGACATTGCATGACTACACTATTGTTAAGGGTCTTGAAGTGATTTGAACACAATGTGATTATATAGTTTTTGATATTTAGACAGACTCTGGAAACAATCTATCTAACCATGTACATGATTAACTGGAAGAGTTTCTGATCCATATTTTCCCAGACCCCTGTTACTAAACACAAAAGAAAGGATAAAATGAAGACTTGAGACGAGGAGGAATTTCATCACTTAGAAAGTTGTGAATCTTTGGAAGTCTATTTTCTGGAGAGCTGTGGGTGTTTGGTTAATGAATATATTCAAGACTGAGGTTAAGGGAAATAATGGGCACAAAGGGACTAGACTGGGGATGTGAGATTGATTTAGAATGTCAGCCATAATATTGTTGAATGGCAGAGTAAGTTTGGAGGGCCATATAGTCTACACCTTGTTACTCCCATAGCAATCATGTTTGTCTTGAAGCCAGCATTAGTACCAGGTTTAAGTCCGACTTTAGTAATTTGAAGACATGGTCTGACTCTATGGTGTAGCACTGGTGTTGTGATGTTGTCTGTCTAGTGACATGGTAAATTGAGACACTGTTTTGCTCTCTTGGGTGGATGTCATAGAGTCATAGAGCAGGAACGAATGCCCTTTGGCCTAACTTGTCCTTTCCGACCAGGTTTCCTAAAATGAACTAGTTCTGTTTGTCTGCTTTTGGCCCATATCCCTCTAAACCTTTCCTATTCATGCACCTGTCCAAATATCTTTTAAATGTTGTAGTTGTATCCGCCTCTACCACTTCCTCGTTCCATAAATGCACCACCCTGTATATGAAAACATTACCCCTCAGGTCCCTTTTAAATCTTACCCCTCTCATCTTAAATGTGTACTGTCTAGTTTTGAAATCCCCTACCGCGGGGAAAAGACCTGTAAAATATTCTATTTTGACCGCGAGCAGGTGAGAGGTCCTAGCTACCATTTATTCCACAATTAAGGTCACTCCATACAGATTATGTGGTCATTATCACATAGCTGCTTGTGGGAGCTTGCTGTGTGCAAGATGGCTGGTGCATTTCCTATGTCCCATTAGGGATTATTACATTTGAAAAGTAGTTCAGTGACTAGGAATTGTATCAAGATGTCCTGAGGTTGTGAAGGTTCTAAATGAATGCAAGCTCTTTGTTTTTAAATCTCATTTTCTCATGTTTCGGGGTCCCACCAGCTCAGGAATCATCTTCACCTTGAGGACGAGAGTTAAATGGTTCTAATCAGGTCTCAGAATGCGAACACATCGCTTTCACAGTCAAGCAGTTTGGTTCATCATATTTACGTGCTTTGCATTTTCTTAGTTTTCAGGGAACCCTACACCGTACGGGTGGAGGATCAAAGGTCAATGCGTGGAAGCGTGGCTGTCTTCAAGTGCCTCATTCCTCCTTCGGTGCAGGAGTATGTTAGCGTTGTGTCTTGGGAAAAAGATACAGTCTCAATTATCCCAGGTAGGACCAATCTAAGACGAGATTCCTTGCACTTCCCTTGTTTTGTGTCTTGTGTCCAAATCTTGTGATATTGCAATGTGATATTCCGGTGTCTCAGTACGACTGCTTTCAAAAAAGAAAATGCAAAACCCTAAAATGGCTGTGGAAATAAGATATTAATGTTCTTTGTTATTATTGGATTTTGTCCAGAGATTGTTGCTTTTGTTGAATGTGTCTACTGGTTTTCATCTTATGAATTGAGCAGAAGGCTGTCTTTGTGCACCAGTCTGAGATAGGACCGAGGGGCTGCTTGGTTGCAATCTGCAGCAATGACTGCTACGTCCTTGGTTCCTTGGTCATTCGAAAGAGAATTTGGAATCCTCATGGTTGGTGGTTGTCAACTCCATAGATAAGAACTGAGTTGCTTAATGCCTTGCTTTTAAGGATGTTAAGCTCAGTGCAAAGCTATGTGCAGCAAGGCAAGTACCTACACAAGTACATGACCTTTTACTCAGGCAGATTGTTGTAATAAAAGGTCATGCAATGTACACAGCAGCTGATTGAGCGCTAATATAAAGCAAAAAATGTGCATAGGGGATAAGAGATGATGCTAAATTTTGCTGTCTGGGTACATCTCTAACAGATGTGATTGTGTGTCTGGCTGATGAGGCATACTTGTCTGAAAATACATAGAAATTGTTCATTTCTCCTTGCACTCAGTTTTTAAAAATGGTAATTGACTCATTTTTTGAATAGGCTCTAAAGGGTGTTATTACCCATGTATTTTGAAATGATGAAAGTTTTTTCATATTGTATTTCAACCGACAACTAAGTCTCACAGTGAAGAGGGTAGTCTGCCAGTCCCTGCCTCTCAGCCACAAGCTGTGGGGTCACATCAGGGCATTGAAGGTGCATTCATAACAGAGCAAAAACAAGTCGAGTATTAACCTGCAAATCCTTCCAACATGTGCCAAAGGCAGGTGGTAAGAACAGGAGAGATTGCTGGCCACCATGTGAGGGAAAGAAAGCTGGAACCTTAACCGTCACTAACAATAGCTCCAGACCTCAAAATACAGGTAAAAGGGCATGTTGCAACAGAAACCTGGACTCCAGGAGTGAACTGCTTTGTATACACATACACGTGAACACATGCATATGAATACATGCTCATGCATGCATATACAAGTGCGCATATATGCACATACATATAAGCATGTATATACAAATGCACGTATACATGTGTATATACACAAACGTGCACACACATATATACACGTATGCACACACACATGCAGGCATGTGCACATGTGCACATACTTCTATACACACATGCGCATGCATGCATATAGGTACATGCATATATACTAATGCACACACCCATATACGCTGACTTCTCAATGCTTTTTCCAAAGAATGTTTGTTGTTGATGCCAAAGGGCGAGGTGGAAAACAAAATCAAACTATTGAAAAGAACTAAGAGCAGCATGACCCAGGAACATTTTGAGTTGGATTTTTCTCTTTGACGTCGATAGGTCAGGAGGCAAAGACGACTTTGAAGTCAGAAGTGTAGAAGATTACTGGTCATTTCCGAAAGCATTGTCAAGCCTCAACAGTCAATAATTTAACTGTAACATTGATGGCCCACAACCAATATAGTATTGAAAGCCTGAAGAAACCTCTAACTTTTATCTTGTTCAACCCTGGTGTGCAAAGGCTTAGTGAGTACTTGTTCAGAGTCTTCTGCAGTGTGTACTTATTTAAGTGGAAAGCACATTTTGGTAATGGGAGTTAGTCATTAATTTGTAGTGCAGGATGGAAAGATTTTCACATTTGCTCCTGCCAAAACTAGGTCAAATAATGCTGAAGTAGAGCAGCAGTTAGAGAGTTTGTATGAGCTGCTTTTTGATGAGAGTTATCATCAGTAGCTGCCCTGTCAAACCCAGATCCTTCATGATCTGTTTGCAGCCTGACACACAATCCTGAATAACAATAGTAGCAATTTCTTGCTCCTGTATGTCCTTCAGGGAAGGAAATCTCCCACCCTTACATGGTGTGGCCTATAACGTGACTGCAGCGCTATACCGAGCTAGTTGCCTCCTCAACTGGCTTGGCTGACGAGCAAGTCTCTCATTTATATATTAATAATGTGAGTTGTGCAAAAAATTCCAGGGAAACCCACATCTCTGGAATGCATAAAAGAAAATAAATAGCATCTTTTGAAGTGGAGTAAACTCTCAAAGCGCTTCTCAGTAAAAGGGTAAAAAAAGCATAGATGCCCAACACAAAGGAGTCATTAGGGAGCGTGTGGGTGATCCACAAGTTGGTCTAGATGGTTGGGTTTTGAGGAAGGTCTTAAGGAAAGATAGGGAGGTGGAATGACTGTAAAGTTTGGGAAGGGCATTCACTAGCACAGGCAGTAAACACCTGAAGGCGTGTTTAGGGGACGGCTGGGGAGATTGGAATGCACAAGAGGTGAGCGGAAGAGAGAGCTTGGAGGACAGAGGTGTGTGAGTGGGGTGGGAGTGGATTGAGATGTTGGTTTTAGAGCTGAGCTCTTTGATGAAATTGGAGCACTCGTTGGCCACAAGGTGCTAGTACAACGATACATTGAGAAAAACTGCTTTTTTACTTCAGGTACAATTTGAGATTGAGACAGATGACCGAAAGAAATCGCAAGTTTTGAGAGCCAGCAAAACCTCTGAGCTGACTAGGTAAGAGGGGAAGTTTAAGGATAGACAGGATCGTAGGGGCTGAGATATGTGTGTGTAGATTGTTCAATTCATTTAAACAGTAAGACAGTGTTAGGAGATACAGGGAAAGGTAAATTAACAATTTAAATCAATTTGTTTCAAATAATAATAGGGAAACCTTGCTAAAACAGTGCTAGGTGACCTTATCGAAACACGTATGATTCTTAGAGGGCTAGACAGAGTAGATGCAGAGAAATTGTTTCCCCATTTGGGTGTGAGGATATAAGCAATAAGGTGTTGCTCAGTTACAACAGAGATAAGAAGGAATTTCTTCTCTCAGAGTGTTATGAATCTGTGGAATTCTTTACCACAGAGCTGGAACGTTAACAGTATTCAAGGCTGAGACAGATAGATATTAATGAGTAAGGGAATCAAAGGTTATGGGTTAAATGCAGGAAAGTGGAGTTGAGGATTTTCAGATCACCTACAATCTCATTGAATGGCCGAGCAGGCTCATTGGGCTAAATAGCCTACTTCTGTTCCTACATCCTATAGTCTAGGAGTGCATTATTCACTTATTGAGTACTTGTTGATGTTAGCTTCATTGTATTTTCACTCTGATTTGTGAAATATCCTGTTTTTTAAAAGAAAGACTTTCCCATTTGTTAAAAGTCTGGTGGTTAATTGCATCAGAATGGCACCTGGCCAGGAATGGGGAATGATGACTTTTATGGAGCAGGTTTTGTTATTTATTTTTCTGACATACAGATCTCTCTGGCTTGAGGTGCATGAGGAATTGTAGAAATGTACATACAAACTAGAAGCAGCAGTCGGCCATTTAGCCCGTCCACCTTGCTCTGCCATTCATTAAAATCATGGCTGATCTGATTGTAACTGCAAAACTACATGCTTACTTACTCCTGATAACTTCTCATTCCTTTGCTTAACAAAAATCTATCTGCCCCCCACCTTAAAAATGATTGAAGGTCTCTTCGTGAAAAGGTGGTTGAAGTAGAAAGTTCCAAAGACTCGTGAGCCTTTCAGAGACAAAAAAAATTGCCTCATCTGTTTTAACAGGCTACCCCTGATTTTTAAACAATAACTTATAATTCTAGATTCTCCCACAAGTGGAAACATCCTTTCTCCATCTACCCTGTCAAGGCCCTTCAGAATCTGGTATGTTTCAAAAAAGTCACCTCTCAGTCTTCTAAAAGCAGAGCATTTTGAACCTTTCCTCATAAGACAACCCACTGATTCCAGGGATAGTAGTTGCTGCCGATGCTGGAGTCAGAGATAACACAGTGTGGAGCTGGAGGAACACAGCAGACCAGGCAGCATCAGAGGAGCAGGAAAACTGATGTTTTGGGTCTGGACGCTTCTTTAGAAATTCAGAAATTCGCTGATTCCAGGTATTACCCTAGTAAACCTCCTCTGAACTGCTTGTAATGCAGCCTGGACCACTTTATGTTTGCAGAAGTTAAATGCAGATAACGGTCACTTCTTGGTCCCATTAAGGTGTTTTCAGCAGAATTCCCATCCTTTGGACCCTCAGGCTGTACTGTACTTACCTTTTTCAACCTATGTTCATTTACCTCTGTTTTATTATATTTAAAGTATTATATTTAAAGCTAATTGCCTTTTAAGGTGTCCAACAATTAATTATAGACCCGACTATTGTGTTCTAAGAGGTTTCTGGAGATAAGGGGGAGAGGACTAGGAGCTTGAGTTGAGGAGAGAATGTTGGATAATGTCTGTTAGAAGATACTCGACAAACAAAGCACTTGGGTCTCATTAAAATCAATGCTGTTCAACAAAAGGTTTAAACATTCCGATTATTATAGAATCTTTTCATATTCATACAGACTTACAACATATACAGTTAGAGATAGTAGGAACTGCAGATGCTGGAGAATCCGAGACAACAAGGTGCAGGGCTGGATGAACACAGCAGGCCAAGCAGCATCATAGGAGCAGAGAGGCTGACGCTCGGTTCGCAACAAACAACTGCACCTCCCAGTCGCGAACCATTTCAACTCCCCCTCCCATTCCTCAGACGACATGTCCATCCTGGGCCTCCTGCAGTGCCACAACGATGCCACCCGAAGGTTGCAGGAACAGCAACTCATATTCCGCTTGGGAACCCTGCAGCCCAATGGTATCAATGTGGATTTCACAAGTTTCAAAATCTCCCCTCCCCCCACCGCATCCCAAAACCAGTCCAACTCATCCCTGCCTCCCTAACCTGTTCTTCCTCCCACCTATCCCCTCCTCCCACCCCAAGCCGCACCTCCATCTCCTACCGACCAACCTCATCCCACCCCCTTGACCTGTCCGTCCTCCCTGGACTGACCTATCCCCTTCCTAACTCCCTACCTACACTCACCTTTCCTGGCCCCATCCCCGCCTCTTCGACCTGTTTGTTTCCTCTCCACCTATCCTCTCCTCTATCCCTCTTCTATCCGCCTCCCACTCTCTCCCTATTTATTTCAAAACCCCCTTCCCCTCCCCCTTTTCTGATGAAGGGTCTAGGCCCGAAACGTCAGCCTCTCTGCCCCTATGATGCTGCTTGGCCTGCTGTGTTCATCCAGCCCTGCAACATATACAGTTGATGTGTTAAGTGGCACTTGTTTGGAATGAGTCTCACTTACATTGCTTATAAAAGATTTCAGTATCTTGTCTGTACATGCTTTATGCTTTGAAAGCAAACAATATGTTTCCTTGAGGCTGTGACCTATCTTGTTTCAATCGCTTGGTATTATCATTTGCAAAGGGCTTTCCATTGATACTGAGAATGAGTTGTATGAGTAAAGGTTATTTCAGCATTAAGTGGATATAGGTTTCCATGCTTGTCAGCTGGCAGAAATGGAATAATGCAGCAAGGTTTTCTTTTGCCTTGGGGTACTGGGAAAATGTAAAATGCAGGCAATGTAAACACAGTGCCAGAGGATTGGAAGAAATATGCAGGGCAGGAGGATTCCACATGGTTGCTGACTGAAGGCTAGATAAATGCACCGAAGCAAAACGAGTCCAAATGCATCTATTTTCTCCCCAACCTCGTCCTTTTATAGAAACTAAAGGCTGTAGATGCTGGAAATCTGAAAATAAAGACATAATGCTGGAAATGCTCAGCAGGTCTGGCAGTATCAGTAGAGAGGAGAGAGAGTAAGAAAGTGAATTATTGTTTAAGTAAATGACATTCCATCAGAACTGGGAAAGGTTCAAGAGATGTAACAGATTTTAAGCAAGGGCAAAGTGAAAAAAACATACAGGAAAGGTTTGTGATGATGTGGAGGGCAGGAGAACTCATCTTATTACTCTATTGATAGTCCCATATCCCCAGTGGTTAAGTTGGGGTTGGTTAATTCAGTTGGCTTGACAACTGGTTTGTCATGTAGAGTGATGCCAACAGCATGGGTTCAATGCCCACATGGCTGAGGTTACCATGAAGGACTATCCTTCTTAACCTTTCACCTCACCTGAGGCATAGTGACCCTCAGGTTAAACTACCACCAGTCGTCTTTCTCTAATGAGAGAGTAGCCCTATGATCTGATAAGACTATGGTATTTTACCTTTGGAGTTATGAATTAAAACTTTGAGTGCAGAGCCAGTGAGGTAGTGGCACTGTCGCTGAATTAATAACCCAGAGGCCCAGGCTAATACTTTGGGGAACATGTGTTCGATTTCCACTGCAACAAATGGTGAAATTGAATTAAATAAATAAATCAGGAAATAAAAAACTAAGGTAATGGCGATCGTGAAATCAAGATTCAGCTGTTTTAAAAACCTCTCTGAAAGGAAATCTGCCATCCTCATTTGGTCTAGTCTTCATGTAACTCCAGACCCATAGTTGCCCTCTGCCATCTCAGCCACTCAGTTGGATCTAAACACTAGAAAGACTGGTAAAAAGAAATTAAACTGGATGGATCACTGGCATTGCCCAAGACAATAGCACACATAGCTTTATCAATCCTGTAAAGTCTTCCTTAAAAACATCTGGGAGCTTGTGCCAAAATCAAGAGAGCTGTCCCATAAACTCGTCAAGCAATGGCCTGGCATTATCTGTGAGGTATGATTCTGACAGATCCACCCAATGTAGTGGCACAGTGGTGTACAGTCTAAATTTACAATTTATATCATTGTCAAGTGACACTTAGTATAAGTGATGTACAAGTCTACACTCTATAGTTGCCCTGGGAGTACTCAACTTTGACCCTGGAGCCCATGATGCATCATGGTCTCAAGTCAGACATGGCCAAGGTAACCTCCCATTGAATACGACCTATCATGCACCCCCACACCCCGCCACACCCCACACTGCCCCAGCTGCCCCCGCCAAAAATCCAACAGGACATAGTTGTTACACTAGACCTTCTTCAGGTGTTTAGGGAACCAACAAGAGGAAATAATGCATTTGACACTGTCCTGTCCAAAAAACCAGTAGTAGATACAACTGACCATGACTGTATTGGCCAGAGTGACCATTGCACAATCCTGTGGAGATTGAGGATCCCTCCATCATGTCAAGTGGAATCAACACTGTGCTAAATGGGATGGATTTCAAAAGTCTAGCAGTTCAAGAATGAGCATTCATGCAGCACTATGGACCATCAGAGGCAACAGAACTGTATTCAACCACAGTCTGTGAGACTGCATGACCTGACATATCACAAATTAAACAATAAAAGTAAAAGTCCCCCAGAAAGGGGAAGGAAAGGGTTAAGTGCCAGTTCTATTATTTTATAAAACAATTCCATTCAGTGTATATGCAGCAGTGTTGATGCGGCTTGGAGCATCACTCTGTTCCTGACTGAAAGAGGAAATGTCACTGTAGGACCTGATACTGGGTTAAAGGTTAATTTTAGTTCAGTGTTATAAAGATAGCTCCAGTAGCACACCTGGGATTTTAGATTCTGTCTCCTTGCAAAATTACATTTGATTGGCTAGACAGCAACCTTTGAGCACATTTGGCTTGAATAATGTAGGCTTGATGTTGTCATGGTTCCGACATCACAGAATCAAGGTAAAATACTGGGCTGATGAGGCCATTTGGCCCTTCGTGAGCTGTAGTGGCTCTTGAGAACCGCTGTCTAATCAATCAGCCTCCCCTTTCCTATTGCTCTGCAAACTGTTGTTCCTTAAAGTATTTAACCAATTCCTTTCCAGATGTTGCAATTAGAGCTGCTTCCACTGCTATCAGACAGTGTGTCTCACATCATGACCCCATGATGCCAGCTAGATTTTTCGTCAAGTTCTCACTGATTTCTTCACCAATTATCTTAGATCTGTGCCATTTCTCTAGAGCTTCCCATGCCACTGGAAATAGTGTCACATTGGCTTCAACAATTAGTCCTTGGAAGGAGGATCAGGATCTTGGACAATGATTCCAGCTGGGCAAAATCTTTGTGCCTTTGGCCCAGGATGGTGGGCAGGCTGCACAGGCAGGAGAACCTGTTGGAATGCCCACGGTTCTGGGTACCGGGCACGCTGATGGGGGGAGGTGGGCACAGTCAACACAGGATGTTGATAACTGGGTCATTTTGTCAGGGGGTGGGAGGTTGTGGGTGGTGTCACCGTAAGAGGAAGGCAACCTCTAAAAGTCTAAAACAGGTTTAAAAATAAAGTGTAGAGGAAAATCCCTCGTCTGGGATGACCAGTGTCTGCATAGAACCCTGTTTGGTGAAGATGACAGAGATCTTGCTGCCTCCCTGGCTTACTGCTCGGAGATGGCCAATAACCATCCTCTGGGATCCAGCCTTGGGAATGGAGCTGGCAATAAAATCCTGGCATGGACTGGGTTACTATGCCCTGTCATTGCCAGCATTGCCACAGGTCTACAATTTGCTTGGTGGTAGGACCGAAACCAGGCCACCAATCCTGGACACTCTCACATTTACTCCCATTCCACCTACAATACAGCTCGCTACAATGAGAAGATTCTCCCACAGGAGAGGGCGATTCTCCCTATGACATTCAAACTCCGTTCAGTGAAGGTAGGGGAAGGAATATTACAACATTTTGGAATGGAAAACAATCTAACTGTATCACAGCAATGATCTGCGTGCTTATGATTGTGCACTTTGAGCTAAGGCAGGATGATTAATGACAAAAATCAAAGGTGAAGCATATCAGTTGTAGCCTATTCTTAGCTAGGCAAGACGGTAGGCATGTGTGTCCATTATTGTTTAATTAATTACCTGTGAACTTGGAAGAAAGGTGCCTCTGAGTCCCCAGAATGCAATCATTAATGAAAGGCATGTTACAACTTGCAGTGTTGACACTAAGACCTTGGGAGTGTGCAAGTTTATTTGCTTTGACTCTTTCTTTAACCCTTGGAGTCCTACAGTTAGTTGTGTTTTTTTTTTGGTAGGCTGCTTTCATTTCTGGGTGAAATCATTCCATTCTAGGTCATATTGTAAGCAGTAAGTTCAAAATTAAGTGCCAAATGCCTTTTGCAGTTTCTTTTCCAAGCATGTTTTATTGAAGGGGAGACAATGGCTTAATGGTAATGTTACTAGACTAGTAATCCAGAGGCCAAGGTTTATCACTATCTGAAAAGGGGAAATTTGCAGCATCTGGAGGAATGACCTGTTATCTTACTAGCATGTAATAAACTACTTCTTATTAGCCATATGTCTGCCTCTTATGCTGAAGACTTATTAACATTCATCCTTTGCCACCTAACAGGAGTAAGTCCCATATTACAAGAGGGATTGGTGGCAGCATATCTACCCAAATGAGATTCCAGCAGAACCGGGTCAGAACATCGCTTATGACACACATCTGTCTGAGAAGATAGACAGAGCCGCAGTATATGAGATGGTACCTTTGGCAGTGTGACACTCTCTCAGTATTGCGTTGGTGTATCAGTCTAAGAATTTATGCTCCTTGTCTGTCAGAGGCTCTTGCAACTGAGCCAATTCCCATGGTGCTGGTGTTAAGGGATGTATGAACAGGATACCAAAGGTTTGGTCAAAGAAGTAGCTTTTAAGGAGCATTTTTTAATATTCATTCTCAGGATGAGAACGTTGCTGGCTAGGTCAGCATTTATTGCCTATCCCAAATCACCCAGAGGGCAGTTGAGAGTCAACCCCACAATTGTGGGTCTGGAGTCGCATGTAGTCCAGACCAGGTAAGGATGGCAGTTTCAAAAACAAAGTTGCTGGAAAAGCCCAGCAGGTCTGGCAGCATCTGTGAAGGAAAAGACAGAGTTAACATTTCGGGTCCGGT
>NC_063363.1:8169578-8188864 GCF_021869965.1 Rhincodon typus
GTTTTTGTTCCTGATTTACAGCATCCGCAGTTCTTTCAGTTTATATTAAGGATGGCAGTTTCCTTCCCTAAAAGGCATTAGTGAACCAGATGGATTTTTTGAAAACTCAAAAATGATTTCATATCATCATTAGACTCATAATTCCAAATTTTTTTTTATTGAATTCAAATTCCATGGTGGGATTCAAACCTGTGTCCCCACATTATCTGAGTTTCTGGATTGACAGTCAGCAGAAATACCACTAGGCCATCGCCTTGAAGGAGGAAAAAGAAGTAAGGGTTTTTAGAGGTTTAGGATGAGAATTTTACAGGGCCTCAGAAAATCCAGTTTGAGTTCTCTCACAAGTGTTAGAATTTGAGACATCCCTCTATTACTATTGTAGGTCATGCACATTTGTCAAACCTTTCTCATATGAAAGGAAGATCCATCAAATTTTTGTTGAAAAATCAAACTTAAATTGATGTCACTGGTTCTCAAAAAATAAACATAGCTTCATATGTAACTGGGCTTGTGACCTCTTTCTTTTCATCTCACCCCATTTTGCTGATGTTGACAGCTGACACAAACTGTCTGGGAGATGTGTCAAAAGGAATGAGAATGATGGAAAGTGAGAAATGAGAATCCAAAGGCAGATAAACCTTAGTTCACTTGGGCATCCTCCCTCTTATAAATTCTGAAACGAAACAACCTTCTTTTGATAACTCTGTCTTTTTTATGTGTATTATTATTAAGCAATGTAAACAAAAGAGCAAAGTGAAGTTGGAAGTGTTTTATAAAACTTTAAATGACCTAATGATATGATTCAAGCAACTTTGAATTAAGAATTGGCTTTATCAATTGCAATCTGGAGTCTGCTAACCTGATCTTCGCCTCATTTGGAGAACTGAATGGGACATCAAGAAAGTAGGGTATTCACAAACTTAACAATAATTTTTCCAACCACCTTCACTAACAACTGCAGCAGACTAACATGTATTTTCAGTTTTCTTTGACATATTTACCAGATTAAATTTAATGTTTAATTTAAAAATAACATGCAGGCTGTCCAGAGGCATTTAACTTGTATCCATTTTTTTAGATACATGACCTTTCAAAAATAGAATATAGAACATAGAACAGTACAGGCCCTTTGGCCCACGATGTTGTGCCGACCTATTAACCTACTCTAAGATCAAACTAACCTGCATACCTTACATTTTACTATCATCCATGTGCCTATCCAAGAGTCGCTTAAATGTCCCTAATGTATCTGACTCCACTACCACCATCGGCAGTGCATTCCACACACCCACCACTCTCTGTGTAAAGAACCTGGCTATCCACTTTATCTATGCCTCTCATCATCTTGTACACCTCTATCAAGTCACCTCTCATCCTTCTTCGCTCCAATGAGAAAAGCCCTAGCTCCCTCAACCTTTCCTCATGAGACCTGCCCTCTAGTCCAGGCAGCATCCTGGTAAATCTCCTCTGCACCCTCAAAAGCTTCCACATCCTTCCCATAATGAGGCAACCAGAACTGAACACAATATTCCAAGTGTGATCTAACCAGGGTTTTATAGAGCTGCAGCTTAACCTTGCAGCTCTTAAACTCAATCCCCCTGCCAATGAAAGCCAACACACTATATGACTTCTTAACAATCCTATCAACTTGGATAGCAACTTTGAGGGATCGATGGACGTGGACCCCAAGATCCCTCTGTCCCTCCACACTGCCAAGAATCCTGCCATTAACCCTGTATTCTGCATTCAAATTCGACCTTCCAAAATGAATCACTTCACACTTTTCTGGGTTGAATTCCATCTGCCACTTCTTTGCCCAGCTCTGCATCCTGTCAATGTCCGGTTGCAACCTATAACAGCCCTCCACACTATCCACAACTCCACCAACCTTCGTGTCATAAATCAAAAATCTGGAACATCTTGACATAATTTACAACTGTTAGTGGGCCATCTGTGGCATTGATCTTAATGTGCCAGAAAACGTGGTGGCAGTTTTGAAGACCTTTGATCTGAGGCCCAAGGGTTATTATTGGGGATTACTATTGGGGGATTATTTTTGGCCTAGCCAGTGATGTCCTCATCCTGTGATTGAATGTAAGAAAACTTTGCAAGAATCAATCAAAAAAGGAATGGGAAGGTTTTCATTGTTGCGTGTTTTATGTGGGCCTTGTCTTTAAAAGGATTCACCTTCATGAATGCCGTGTGCAGTGTATACAATGTTGTGACTCTGACTGCCTGCTAGTCTGCAGTGGAGTTGCAAACTTCACACACACAGGAGTCAATCAGTTGCTCTGGTGTCTGCTTTATAACTTATAAAGTCTTCTACTGTTTTAAATGAATTAACCCATGGACTTAATTAATCCGTGATGGCCAATTGATTATTGGATCATTACCATCAACTTGACAATATGATGGATTAACATTATAATTTACTGTGCATGAGAAGCTGTCACATTGGGATGAGGCAGGGGAATGACAACAACTGTTTTGTTCTACAAAGAACTGGCATTGACTCTTTGGGCTCAGTGCCTCCTCCCTGTTTCATAATGGTTCGATGCCTGTATATCCAGTCATCAAACACATTTCAGAAACATTGTTGACTTTCATGCGTACAGTCATGTGTATAGGGCTCATGGTAACATCATCCCATACAATGCCTGTTCTAAGTGATTGCTTTCAGCAATTAATAAACGTTCATTTATTAAATAAAACATTTATTAAAATTGTATTTGTGAGATTTTTTTTAAAAAATAGGTTTTTAAGCACCGATCTTTTTCACCAGGGAGGTGAGAATTAACTTTACATTAGAGCACTGATGAGCTGGATAAGGTACCAGAGCATTAATGTACTGCACTGTTGAGTGATTTACAGAGTGAACCCTGGAAGAGGTCTTTCAGGCCTTTATGCTTGCTCTGTCATTCAGTTGGATTATGGTGGATCCCTACCACAACTGCCTGCCATTGATCCATATTTGTTAATACTCTTACCCACAATAGGTAGACTCACAGTGCTAACAGAGGGAGTTTGGGGATTTTTATCCAGCAACATTGAAGGAAAAGTGATGTATTTCAAAATCAGGATGGTGAGTGGCTTGGAGGTGGTGGTGTTCCCATGTATCTGCTGCCCTTGTCCTTCTAGACAGTAGCGGTCATAGGTTTGGAAGATGCTTTTAAGAAGCCTTGGTGAATTTCTGTAATGCATCTTATAAATGGCACACACTGCTGCTATTGAGTGTCGAGGATGGGGCAAGTGAATGTTTGTGGATACGGTGCCAGTCATGTGGGCTGCTTTGTCCTGGGTGGTGTCAAGTTTTGAGTTTTGTCAGGGCTGCACTCATCCAGGCAAGTATGTAAGGTATGATTTGTCTGGTTAGCACACAAACACTACTTTTCACTGTACTGTATCTCGGTACATGTGACAATAATAAATCAAACCAGATTCAATCAAAATACTTATTGCAGTTCTGTTCAGGTGAAAATAACTCTTGAGGCCCAAGGTAATTGTTAAATATTTCTCATTTTCACAGTTGATTTTATTGTCTGAATACAAATGTAGATAAATAATAGAGAACAAGTGACAGGGTATGTGATTAGGGTGATGTAAGGTAACAGCATTTTCAATAGTGCTTTGTGGCTTATAATTATTTTTCTTTAAATGCAGTGGTTCAAGGGGCAGCTCACCACCTCCTTCTCAAGAGGCAACTAGGGAGGGGCAATGAATGCTGGCCAAGCCAGTGACGCCTACATGCCATAAGTGAATAGGAAAATTAGTATTTCATGGGCTACACATCATTTTGAAGATGTGAAATCTGCAAGTTCTCCCTTTTAAGTGGTAACATACAGAACTGTCTTTGTATAAATCTTAATTTTTCCAAGCTGCACAATAGAGAATTCTGAAGAAGGGTCTAGACCCGAAACATCAGCTTTCCTGCTCCTCTGATGCTGTTTGGCCTGCTGTGTTCATCCAGCTCCACACCTTGTTAAAATAAAGAATGTGTTTGGTTATGAGAGTGAAAAATCACCATTGTACCAGAAGTCCATGGGTCATTAGAGAGAGACGTCTGGTTGCTAGTTTAATCCTGAGGGTAACTGTGATTCAGGCAAGGGCTGGGTTGAGAAGACAGAAGCTTCATGGCAACCCCAGCTCATATGGGAACTGAACCCATGCCTGTTGGTGTTACTGTGTATCACAAAGCTCCTGTCCAGCCAACTGAGCTAACTGCATGCATCTCTGATTGCCCATTCATAGGATATTATTGAGCGAGATCTAGAAGTGAACATTGGTGATGATAGCCTTAAATTATGAGAAGAAGTCCAGGCTAGCTGCTGTTGGTACAAGACATCAGTTTTAATTTCGAAATTATGAGGGGAATTGGCACAGTTAATGCAGGTGACTTGTCATCCCGGCCAAAGGTTTTCTGAAGAATAGAAACGCAAAATAAAAGAAAATTAGCAATTGGAAGATAAGTCAAGTGTAACCTTTTTACCCAGAGGACGTATGAAAGACATTGCTGGGAAAGATTATTGAAACAGAGAGGCTCAATGGATTCAAGAGTTAATTAGATCCATTCCAGAGAGAGCAGGGATTGAGGGATATGCTAAGAAAGCTGGTAAGCAGGATGAATCCAATAAAGGTGCTTGTTAAGCCTTGTGCCCTCTCTCTTGCTTTTAAAATCTTCAGTATATCATGTAGTTTTCATGTCGCTTCTCTTCTAACTCTTTTCTGCAATAGTTTTATCCTGTGAAGTGTAAAGGAGGGATTTTTTGGGGATATCCAGTCAGCATTGATTCTTCTTATTGTTCTGTACCATGGATTATTTCTTGGAGATGCGTGTCTCCTAACAGGGAGCCTCAGGCTTTGGGAGCAAAGAGCACAAGTTCAGTCATGTGCTACCAATTATTCTTTCATCCATTTATATAGAATTTACATTAGGCCCAAATAGTTTATGTTGTTGTTTATGCTCCTCGTGCTGTATGTTATGGTACCGGCCACTAGTCGCTTGTGGTTGGGGGTGGAGTGGTGTCACCAATCCTTCTTTTCATTGCTGAGTCTAAGGGCCTAACTAGTTAGTGGCAGTGGAAGATAAACCACTGTTGAGTCTAAATGGGAAGTGGAATTCGTCTTACATAACAAGATGTAACCAGAGATGACATGTCTGTCTGCATCGGGACCTTGTGCTAGATGGTTTCAGCTCTACTCATGACCGTGTGACATCACCATCTTGAGTGGAGCCTAATGCAATCTCCAAATTAACCCTCTCAGTGCCATTACCTTATACAACACCTCCCATTCCTCTTCGTCCCACCTTATCAACCTAATCCTGTATACCTCTCTTCCATATGTATTGACCAGCTTAGATTGGTTTGGCCAAATGGCCAGTTTCTTTGATGTAAATTCAGTTTAACTCCTTCACCAATTTGACAAACTTGACGCGCAATTCTTCTTCTCATTTTCTCTCCCATTGTGAATGTCTTGGCCAAGTTTGATACAACCCTCCCACCTCAATCCCACTCCACCCCAACCCCACTCCACCCCAACATCAGCTTTCCAGTTAGACCCTAGGACTGTACAGATCAATTAGCACCCCTGCTGATATCAGTTTACTTAGCATGAACCAGGGAATCAAAGCTGGGATTTGTTGATTTCAGTGCCCCACCACATAGTGTGATTGCTCTCTGAGCTCCTGGGAGAAGGAGAGAGTACTGCTGGTTGAAGGATGAAATTGTTGGCTATTAACAAATTGTTGACCACAGCAAACTGCCTTTCACATTCTATGAAAGCTCCTTGGGAAAAGTAATAATTTTAATTTTGTGTGCAATAAACCTAGATTGCAGTTCAGCATGAATGCTTTGAATTAACAAAGATTGCAAACTTGCTAACATTTGGAAGATTCTCCACAGGAACAGTTCAGAAAAATCCATGAAGCAAGCATAAAATTTCAGAGCAAATAAATGAAGGTTCAGTGAGATTTGGTTTCAGAACAGCTTCTGATTTGAGTTTAAATGATTTATTTCTGGTGTAGCAAATCCCTGATGTATTCTGTGATTCAGTTGTAAATGTCTAAGCTTCAAAATGACTGATGGGGATATTAATGTTCAAATGCTGAAAGTCTTGAGAAATGGGTAGGAGCAGGCGATTCAACCCTCAGCCCTGTTCCATGGTTGCATTAGCTCCTGGCTAAGTTTCTGAAAACATCACCACCTGTTGGAATGATGCTTCTTCCTCATGGCCATGTCAGAACAATCCCTTGAAACTGTAGGATACATCCCATTGAATAGAGACACTTGCCCTCCTGCATCCAGCTATGGTAGCTCTCAAAGAAAAAACACTTTTCTTTTTGCTAAGTGCATAGAACCTCTGTCTATCTGTGAGGGTCATGGACCTATTAGGAAGTCTGCGATCTGATCTCAAAAATGGCTTTCACTGTCCTCTTCCCCGTGGCACCGTCAAACGCATTAGACTCACATTCATGTAGAAATGGGATTCATGACCGCAACTTTCTTGCACTTCAGAAGTGAATGGACTGTTCACAACCTGATTTCCTCCACACCTTTTGGAGACGTTGGGAGCCTCATGGTCTACATGTTGTGAACTCAGAACTGCTGCTACTGTCTCCAAGTGTAAATACCTTGTACCATCTTCTCCAAAGAACAATCTAAGCCTTCTTTTGATCTCTAACCATCAAACTGCCTGACATACAGATTTCAAAACAGGTCACATGACCTCCTTCATTTGCCCTAAATTTAAAGACACAGTCCTAGAATGTAATAATCTTATAATCCACATAATTATAACAGTAAAAACACTCTCATATTAAGATTATGCAAAGCATCAACACTACTGAGTTCAGATAGTTCCATCAAGTTCAGTATATACACATGGAAATGTGTCTGCTGGTGTAGGACTTTTATTTGCAATTGCCATATTGTGATGGGGTTTCAAGGCAATTGGGAATTTCCTGTTGGGATTGGGAATGATTAACCTGTTTTAAACTCCGACATTTCATCACAAATTAATTTTGGTAAAACCCACTCTGCTGTGCAATTTTGATTCTTTAGATTCTTCAGGTTCCGAAGTCTCAAGACCTCTTCACCTCCAGCTGCCCAGCCCCAGAGACAATGACTTAATGGACAGTCATCACTAAACCTTGAACCTTGCAAACACATTATGTCCTTCGGATCCCTGTTGGAGTGCATTCAGAGACGAGTTGATTGCAATGGGTATGGGGCAGTTTGGTCAAGCTTAGGCCTGTCCCTGATGTCTGCAGCGAAGGGGCTGAACTGAAAGCCTCTGCACAAACCAGAGATTATGAATGTGATCTGAATGTGTGGCTCTGTGCACTTATTCCTGAAGAGACTGTGAAATGAAGATTCTGATCTTGAGACAGATGTGTGAAGGCATGAAAAAATATTCCTGAAGTCTGCAAAGCTGATTATATGACCCAGTCCATATTTCTGGAATTACAGACTGGAAGTTGGGATAAAAGCTTTCTTTCCTTCCTTAGATTTACATGCAGTCCCAGCTGGATTATCTATGAAATGAAAACGTCTTTTATTTTTCATTATGTAGAGTCAGCATTAGCAATTGGTGAGCTGGCCCATTGCCAGAGCACAGCTGGAATGATGAAGACTAATCCTTTAATAATATATACAAGGTACTGGGAGATAGAACCAGTGTCAAACTGTGGAACAACCCTTTCTGTACCTGTCCTGTACTATTCTACTGCTGTTCTTACATTTACTTAGCTTGTTGCATCTATTTTACTTGTGGTGCTTGGGTCTGTTTGTGGTTTCCTTTGCCCACTGTGGTATCTACCATGCAGTTGATCATTACTGACTGCTGTTACCAACATCTAAACTTTGAAGTATCATCACTCAAAAATACAGCAAGAAGTGTCAACTATAAGCAATGTTGGATAGAGGAGGCCATTCGGCCCATGTAGCTCTTGCAGTCCTCAGCCCTTTTCCCTAAGCCCTTCAAATGTTTCCTTTCTAACGACATATTCAATTTCCGTTTGAAAGTTATGGTTGAATTTGCCTCCACGGCTCTTTCAGGCAGTGTGTTCCAGACCCTCATAACTTGCTGAGGTTTTAAACATTTTTCTTAATATGATGACAAGGAAAACCTTTTTACCCAGCGCCTGGTTAGGATCTGGAATGAGCTGCTTAAGAGTGTAGTAGAGGCAATTTTAATTATGGCTTTCAAAAAGGAGTTGGATAATATGTGAAGGGAGAAATTTTCTAGGGTTACAGGGAAAAGATTAAGGAGCAGGACTAGTTGAGTTGTTCTTACAGAGAGCCAGCATTGGTGTGTTGGACCAGCTTTGCTAATTTCAGGAATATTTTTTGACACATTCACATGTGCACAAATATCTGGCTAAGAATCGGAGTTGTCTTGTCATGGAGCCTTCAGGAATAAGTGCTCAGAGCCACACATTCAGATCACATTCAGATCTTGGGTTTGTGCGGAGGCTTTAAGTTCAGGGCTGCCCTCTAGTGAATTCCTGTCACCCCCTCCTCTGGGGGCATTAGGGGCAGGACTAAGATTGACTGAACTGCCCCATAGCCAATACAATCAACTACTCTCCAATTGCATTCCAGCTGGGATCACAAGTAAATAATGTGATCTCTCGTTGAGAAAAAGCTAACCTTAGTGATGACTCCTACAATGCAACATTTCTGTGATTCTTCTCCCAGCATTTTTTTTTTGCCAAGTATCTTCAATCAGAATCCTCTGGTTACTGGCCCTTCCTGCCTGTGTGGATGTGGTTTCTCCCTATCTACTCTTTCACTCATAATTTTGAACCTTATCTGATCTTTATTTCTCCCTTTTCCCCATCCAACTTTTGCATGAAGGAGCTCTAGCTAAACTGTACAGTTTAGCACAGTGTGGAGTGAAAATGTCTATCTGAATATCCCATTGCAAATGAGCCATTTGGAAACTGTGAAACTCTTCTGGTTTTTGGTTAAATATTTGTAAAGGGCAAAGTCCTAACTATGTGTGAAGTATTGAAGTTGAAAGACAAGTAGTCAATGCATCATCATATCTGATGTACATCCATAAATATGTTAAAACCTTACAGTAGTCTTTCGGTTATCTGATGCACACAGTAACAATTATGAAATAAATGCTTTTAAATTGAAAAGCTTAGTTTCCCTATCTCACAAATTACATTTGTGAAGTTGTGAGATATTAAAAGTGATGCTAATCTTTTGATTTGATGTGTTTTTAAAATATTTCCATGAGAGCCAGCCTTGGCAGATAACTGGCTTTGGATATTGCTGTGGGCGCTTACACAACAAAAAGAAAAATAATTTTAGAAAGAGTGATGATGTATTTAATGAAAGCTGCCTTCACAACAAGGAGAGCTGGAGTAGTGCATGCTTTCTGATTGCCTTGTGCGATTGCTTTATATCTCGCCTCGAATCATCAGTTCCAAGATAGAGGCTTGGTGGTGACAGGGTAGAAGTCCTGTCAATAATGGCACATCTTATGTGGGTTTTAAAGATTGGAAGATCTTGCATTAATGCAATGTCACTCACAGCCTCAAGGCAAGCTCAAAGGCAACAAAGCAATCACAGTCATACTCATAGAGTCATACAGCATGGAAACAGATTGTTCGGAGCAGCTAGCCGATGTCAACCATGTTCCCAAACTAAACTAGTCCCACCTGCGTGCATTTGGCCCATTATCCCTCCAAACCTTTCTTATTCATGTACTTATCCAAATGTCTTTTAAATGTTGTAAGTGTACCTGGCATCCACCACTTCCTCTGGCAGTTCATTCCACACACTAACCACTCTCAGATTTAAAAAGGACATGAGGGGCAACTTTTTTGTACATCCTCCTCTTTCCGTAAAAGTATGCCCCCTGGTTTTGAACTCCACCACCTTAGGGAAAAGACCTTTCCAATTCACCTTATCTGTGCCCGTCATGATTTTATAAACCTCTATGAGGTCAATCCTCAACTTCCTATACTTCAGTGAAAAAAACCCCAAACTATCCAGCCTATTTTTATAACTCAAACCCTCTATTCCTGGCACCATCTGGGTAAATCTCTTCTGAACCCTCTCCAGTTTAATAATACCCTTCTTATATAAGGCACGCAGAACTGCACAGAGTACTGCAGAAGAGGCCTTACCAACATCCTGTACAACCTCAATGTGATGTCCCAACTCCTGTACTCAAAGGTCTGAGCAATGAAGGCAAGCATGCCAAACACCTTCCTAACCACCCTGTCTATCTGTGATACAAATTTCAAAGAATTATGTATCTGAACCCTTAGGTCTCTCTGTTCTACAACACTACCCAGGGTCCTATCATTAATTGTATAAGCCCTGCCCTTAATTGTGAAAGCAAGTCCGACCAATTTGTGCATAGCAAATTCCCATTAACAGCAATAAATATCTGATCTAATGGTTTTTAGTTCTGTTGGTTGAAGGATAGGGAATTACCAGGACACTGCGGAGAGGTCCATGAACCTTCTTCGTCATAGTGCAGGGATGGGTAGAATCTTTTACATCATCTGAGAAGGTAGGCAAGACCTTGGATTTACATCACATCAGAAAGACAGCACATCCAACAATGAGGCATTCCTTCAGTACTGCAGTGTTGGGCTTGATACTAAAAACTTTCCAGCTTGGAGGCAAGAGCATTGAGCCAAAGCTAACACAATATAATCACTCGAATGTTCCCTGCATTGGGAAATTAATGTCAGTGGCTTCAGGAATAAGTGCACAGAGCTACACATTCAGATCACACTCAAATCTCTGGTTTGTGCAAAGGCTTTAAGCTCAGAGCTGTTGCACAGTGAATCCCCGTCACCCCTTCTGGAGACATCAGGGGCAGGACTAAGCTTGACTGGACTGCCTATACCCATTACAATCAACTCGTCTTCAAATGCGCTCCAGCTGGGATCAAAAGTACATCATGTGATCTCAAGTAAACTGTGCGAGGATCAGTGTTGCTAGATATAGCAAGCTGTAAGGTAACCAATGAGGAATATGCTCACATGATAGACTGACATCATTCTATCACCTTGCTTGTGCTGTCCTGGAGTTCCAGTTCTCCCCAAATTGCAGTTGCTCTTCTACAGAGGTGGGTCACTTGTGGTGCTGATCCCAGATTCACTTAGAAGTATCATCATCTGAACATCATGGCCTGGGACTTCCCAGTACTGTATTTAATAAAGGATCAGAGATTTGTTTCACGGAGGATGCAGAGAAACAGAAGAACCTTGAAGAAATCATGTTTTGTGTCCTGTGGTGAAGTCAATAGACAGGATCAAATATAAAGTCGTAGACGGTTGTGTGATGTGATTTTGCAGTCATATGCCTCCATTACTGATTTAAATCTGGCCTCCCATTCCCAATCTTCACACTGCCAGAATGCTTTAAGATTCTGTTTCGTACACTGCTTTATTTTCTGTCTCTTGTTGTCTGCTGTACAGGACTCCGTGCGCTTTGTTCCATCTTTATCTTTCCAATCGCAACCAAGGAATTATTAGCAATGGCTTCTCTTCCTGTCCCTGCAATGTAGCCTGTGGACCCCCCAAAGAATCAATCTTTGGACCCTCCAATTTCTGACCAATTTCTGACCGTTATGTGGGGGAAAATGTAATGTCCGTTTGCACAAATGTATTCGCAACCTCCTGTACTACGTCATTAGATCATAAGAAATAGGAGCAGAGGTAGCCCCTTTAGCCCTTGAGCTTGCTCTGCCATTTAATAATGTCATGTCTAATCTGATTGTGACCAAAAATCCACATTCCCACCTGCTTCCTGTAACTATGCACTCCCCTTTAGATCAGGCCACCTCTCTTGACCTGTCCATGTCTCTGAATTATCAGAATCATTGTCCCATATTCAGCATTTGATGAGCAAAAATTTCCTCCAATTATAAGTTGAAGAGACCGAAGCCATTGACTCCTGCCCCTTTCAGCAATTCTGTTCTCTAGCAACCACTCAGCCCTATCGTAGGCAACTTTATGAATCTTTACCAGATAATGGCATTTTATTTGACTACAAACTGAGTGTCTGACCTCATCACCAAGGCTAACTCCAAGATATTGCCCACCTTTCCAGTTTATCTGTAACTGTAGTGCTCACCCATGCCATTTTTTGGGGGGAGGTCAGTTAGCTCAGTTGGCTGATTTGTGATCCACAGGCCAACAGTGTTGGCTGAGGTTACCATAAATGTCCCATCTCTCAGTCTGTCATTTTGCCTGAAGCAAGGTGAACCTCAGGTTAAACCACCTGCAGTTTCTGTAATGAGAGAGGAGCCCTATGGTCTGGTAGGTCTGTGGTAACTTCACCTATGCTTTGTTACTTATGGACCTGATTTTTTTTCCAATGCTCTGCTGTCTGTCCTTCTACCTTGGGTTGTCTATGAACTTCAGCTCATCCGAAATTCGAGTGCCTAGATCCAAATTATATCCTTGTCTCATTCACTGCTCCACATTCTCAGGATGTGCCTCAATTTTAAAATTCTTATGTATCTTGAAATCCTTCCATGGCTTCACTATCTTTGTAACCTTTTCCAGCTCCACAATTCTCCAAAATTTCTGCACCGTTTTACTTTTGGTGTCTTGCACAATTCAAAGATTTCATCACTCCATCATTGGCTTTGGAAATCCTAACTTCTTGAATTCCCTCCCTGAACCTTTCTGCCTCACTCTGAGCGTACAAATTAGGAGCAGGAGGAAGCCCTTGGAACCTGCTGTGCCATTTGATGAGGTCTTGGATAACTCAACATTCCCACCTATTCCCTACCTCCTTTCCCCCTATCTCTCTCCTTTAAACTGCTCCTCAAATCCAATGTTCCCTCGAATTTTTCTTGCTGCTTCATGGACCTCTGAAATCTATGTGCGGCAGTATCTTCTAAAGTGGTGACTATACGACAGCAAACCAATTGTTGCTTCACTCCAACCTCTTTGTCCAAAGCTTTAGTCACCTGCCCTAATAGCACTTTCTGTGACTCGATGTCAAATTTTCTTTGATAATTGTCCTGTAAGTTATGGGATGCTCTGTGGTGTTAATGAGGCTGTGGACATACAAAAAGAATTCATCATAAAACCTTCAATGGAGAGACCATGCTCACCTCTGAGAAGGCCAGAAGTATTGGGGGAACCCCAGTGCCTGCTTAACAAACAGATGTGATCAAATGTATCTGATTAAATAATACTCCAGCATGCACATTGCCAATAAAGTGGGTCTGCTGCCATGGTCTATTTAAATAAAATCCCTTCTCCTGACTTGATTCATACTATTCCATTTATTATACATTATACAAGGTGCATTAAACATGTATGCAGTCAGATGATTAGCTGTTTTGCAGCTAAAAATCTCAATGATTAATGAAGTATCACTGTGATACCGTTGATATCTGTACAAGGCTAATCCTGTTTGCTATAGTTAACTCAATAGTAGCATCTGTGGTGTTTTTCAGAGGGAACTTGTGCTTTGAGTGCCTAATCCCACGTTACAAAACACATTTCCATGGAATGCATTGTTGTCCTGGTAAAGTAATTGCTTGATTTTAAAATATTCATGTTGGTTTTTCAATCCCTCCATGGCCTCACCTCTCCTTGTCTTTAATCGCCCCTAATTGTCATGACCCTCTGAGATATCTGCACACCAGTAATTCTCTCTGGAGCACCCTGAATTTTAATCACTGCATCACTAGATGATCCTGCCCAGGCTCTAATCTCTGGAGTAACCTCCTTAGACCTTTGCCTCTCTTCCTGTACCTCACTTTTCTCCTTTAAGACGATCCTTAAATTTAACTCTTTGACCAAGCTTTTAATCATCTGCTCTAATATCTTCCTAAATACCTCGCTGTTATCTTTTCCTGTATAATCCTTCTGTAAATCACCTTGGGATGATTATTTTGTGTTAAATGTGATACAAACACAGGTTGAATGTTGTAGTTATGTATCTTTATAATTTATGTTGCTAACTGTGCTATGGAATTTTAAGAAAGCTCAGTGTCTTACTTAGAACATACTTTTTAATTAGATTTCTCTTTAGGGTCAGATAACCTGACACATTTCTTTCTTATCCTTTTGTTGAGCTATAGGGAGAGGCTGAATAGGCTGGGGCTTTTTTCTCTGGAGCTTTGGAGGTTGAGGGGTGACCTTACAGAGGTTTATACAATCAGGAGGGACATGGATAGGGTGAATAGGCAAGGTCTTTTCCCCAGAGTAGGGGAGTTCAAAACTAGAGGGCATAGGTTTAAGGTGAGAGGAGAAAGACTTAAAAGGGACTTAAGGGCAACTTTTTCATGCAGAGGATGATGTGTGTGAAATGAGCTGCCAGAGGAAGTGGTGGGGGCTGGTACAATTACAACATTTAAAAGGTATCTGGATGGGTATATGAATAAGAAGGGTTTAGAGGGATATGGACAGAATGCTGGCAAATGGGACTGGGTTAATTTAGGACATTTGGTCAGCATGGACGAGTTGGACTGAAGGGTCTGTTTCCGTGCTGTACAGTTCTATGACCCTATGACTATATTTCATGCTTCTTTTGATTCTCCATTTGACGGAAATCTGTGGGAGACTTTAGCAAGCCACAGGTTCGTTTGCCAACTCTAGCTTTGTCACTGGAGGCTGTTTAGTTTATTGTTATTGACGATTTGAGATAATTGGCAAAGAGTGCCATCAGTGCCATTAGGAAAAGCTATTCCATGTCATGAGCAGCCATGATTTGGAATGCACGGTGGGTGTCCATTCAACGCTGGCTTTCAGAGGGGAATTAGATTAGCACTTGAAGGGAGAAGAGCTGCAGAAAAAGGGCAGAGAGTGGAACTGGCTGAGTAAGTCTTGCAGTTAGCTGGCACAGGCAGGATGGTTTTCCTTGCTGTCACTAATCATTGATTAGTGTAAAAAAGATGCAGAAATTGCATCGGTTCCAGTTAACCAACTGGAACAATCCCATCGAATCACATTTTCCTAATCTTTCCCACCTTATCCCTTTATTTTTTAAATGGTACCAATCAACAACATCACCCCAACAGAAAGAATGACTTGCTTTTATAAAAGCCCTCATGACCTCAGGATGCGCACATAATTAAATACTTTTGAAGTGTTGTAATATAGGAAACTCATCAATTACTTTGCACACTGGAGTGTCCCACAAATAGCAACACTATGATGACCAGACAAGCTCTTGGTTGTTGGATAAATATTGGTCAGAACACCTGGGAGAATGCTCCTGCTTAGCTTTGAAGTCAAGTCGTGCTGGGGATGCCAGAGGAAGGTTTTGGTATAACTCAGGCTTGAAAGAGCACCTTTGACACTGCAGCTCTCCCTTAGTACTGCAGTGCAGTATTAGCCTGGATTTGGTGGTATGGTCTCAGGAGTGAGACTTGAACCCACACAGTTCACTTACAGGCAAGAAGGTGATGATGGGGCATTTTTTGCAAATGACAGATGTGCTTTTTAAATGGGGAACATATTTACCTTCTGCAAATTGCTACACATACTAAGAAGGCACGCTGGTTGTCAGGCTTCTGCTAGTGACCTCCCTGGTATCTGTGAAGTGCACATGGAGTCCTGGCCAAGCGGAGGCTCGGAGACCGCTTTGTGGAGCACCTACGCTCGGTTCGCGACAAACGATTACATCTCCCAGTCGCAAACCACTTCAACTCCCCCTCCCACTCCCTGGATGACATGTCCATCCTGGGCCTCCTCCAGTGTCACAACGATGCCACCCGGAAACTGGAGGAACAGCACCTCATATTCCGCCTTGGAATCCTACAACCCAATGGTCTCAATGTGGACTTTACTAGCTTCAAAATCTCCCCACCCCTGACATCATCCCCAAGACCAGCAACCCCCCTTCATCCCCGCCTCCTTGACCTGTCCGTCTTCTCTCCACCTATCTGCTCCTTTATCCGCCTTCCATCATTGTCTCCCCCTCTCTCTATTTATTTCAGAGCCCCCTTCCCCTTCCCCATTTCTGAAGAAGGGTCCAGACCCGAAACGCCTCTGATGCTGCCTGGCCTGCTGTGTTCCTCCAGCTCCATCCTGTTATCTCAGACTCCAGCATCGGCAGTTCCTACTACCTATGGTAAATATTGATATGTCCTTCATTTATCCTTCAGCCGATCAGTTTCTGTGGTGAAATCATACCTCGTTTTAGGTACTCAGTTGCTCAAGTGGCCTGTCTGACATGAAGAATATCGGAAGGAGGACTGTTTACAGCTCATTTACTGATTCCATTGGCTCATGTTGTCACTGGTCTGAATAATGTATTGGACCATGACTTGTTGCAGTAGGTCATCGAATTATCTCTGTGGTTAGTTAGCTCTTGCACAAAGGGCACTAAGACTGAAATAAATTTTTAATGGCTTGTTTCAGGAACTTATTGCTCTGTTCAGTGAACTTCAAAGGTGAAACAGGCAGCAGGATTTCGTTTCACTATGCTAACAGCAAAGCAGTACAACTGAAATAATTAACATTGGGGTTTGGTGTGTAACTACACAACTGTCTGAAGTTCCTCTGCTTTTAAATATCAATGTAAACTCTATTACCCTCACCATTATTTTGACAGTCACCTGTGAGAAATTGTATCTTCCATATTCAGCTGGATTCATTCCTAGATGCTGGTTCTGATTTTCCACTTTTTAAGGATTAAATTCTCATATTTGTTGAGAGTTTCCTTTTCCTTTTGGCTATGGAACCCTCAATGATTTCACATAAAAGACCAAATTATTCTTTTGTTTCTGCAACAAAGGACTGCTGTTTATTTGTTCTTATGTTATTCTTTGCAAGTCAAAGATATTGAACAGTTCAGACAATTAGAATGTATATGATGCTTGGGGAAATGGACAAGATTAAGTCTAAAGATGGATATATATATTAATAAATCTGGATTTGTTGTTGATGCATGAAATTAGAAAGAATATGAGTTCAAGTGTGAGTTTATTTTATGCTGCTTGATGGTCTGATGTGAATTACTGAGACGGACCATCAGCTTGTTTTGTGACAAATGTGGAAATCAGTGTCAGATGCTGTCAAGGATCACAGTAATAATGTTTTATCTGATGTGACATTTTTCTGATATTGTCTGTGGATGCTGTTACAATTGAAGAGCCCCTGGCTACTACGCTTTTCAATAAAGGCACTAATGTAGCAGAAGTAATTGACATAACACACCCATAGCTGTTTCCAAGCAGAGTAATCAGGAGGAAGCGCATTGGTCCACTCAACACAAAGTGTTGTCTGATTTTCCTCCCAACGTAAAGGCTATGCCCCACCCCACTTTCCCAACCGTTTTCCTTCTTTGCAGCCAAAGAATCATTCCTTTGGATGATGAGTGCACTAACTGTTAAATAACAATGAGAAGGATGATTTTTCATCTGAGCAAATTGAATAGAGATTGGATTATTAAAATGAGACCAAACACTGAGCCCACACAATCAGTTAATTTTCAAATACCACACATTTCAGTGTTGCTCAAGGATGATGTTTCGCCTAATCTTATATGAATATTTTGTGTCAGAACAGTTTGACTCATAGTCATTTCCAATCCATTTTGAATCTACTCTGATGCCCTTATTTTGTTGCTTCCTCTTTTCAGATGGCTTGCATGTTGGAAGACTTTCACATATTAAGGACAACCTTGCTCTGCCCAGATAGAACATCTCTCTCTCTGCCCAGAAAGGGCAGCTTGTTACCCATGGCAGCACAAGCTATTGATTAGCCAAGGAAGTGACTTCCAAGATTGACATTGGAGTCATAAAGTCATACAGCACAGAAACAGACCCTTCAGTCCAACCATTCCACGCTGACAATGTTCCCAAACTAAACTAGTCCCACCTACCTGTGCTTGGCCCATATCCCTCCACAACTTTCTATGCATGAACTTATCTAAATGTCTTTTAAATGTTTTAACTGTACCCGCATCCGCCACTTTCTCTGGCAGCTCATTCCACACACGACCAACTCTCTATGTAAAAAAGTTGCCCCTCGTGTCCTTTTTAAATCTTTCTCCTCTCACCTTAAAAATATGCCCCCTAGTTTTGAACTCCCCCACCCTAGAGAAAAGAGCCTTGCCATTCGCCTTATCTTGTCCCTCATGATTTTATAAACCTCAATAATGTCACTCCTCAACTTCTTACGCTCCAGTAGGAAAAGTCCCAGTCTGTTTTTATATCTCAAACCCTCCATTTCCTGGCAACATCCTGGTAAATCTTTTCTGAACATTCTCCAGTTTAATGACAGGGTTTTCATCAAGCTGCTTTGGCCAATTCACTCTGTCTCTGGGACATGAGGACAGGAGCACCTCCAAACCTGTTCTGTTACTCAGCCAGTTCATGGTGTTCTGTATCTTAACTTTGTTTACCTGAGTTTGTTCCCCAACCTTAAAATCCTTACCTAAAAAAAAACTATTTGTCTCAGTATTGACATCTTCAGTTGATCCCCAGCCTTGGGAGTGAAAGTTCCAAATTTCTGTACCTTTACATTATGACTAGCTGATGAGCATGTGTTCAAGGAGCTATGTTATAGTGTTATCAGATTACATGAATCTGGGACCTGAATCTGCAGGATTCCCATTTTGAGCCTGGTATGATTCTTCTTCAGAATTCCATTTCAAAGAAAAGTCATGGTGGATTTGAAACGTTAACTCTGTTTCTGTCTCCACAGATGCTGCCAGACCAGTTGAGTTTTGTTTTTATTTTGAATTTCCGCATCTGCGGCATTTTGCTTTTATGTAAGCACCATGAGCAATCATTTCGAAATTTATATGCTACAAAATTTGATAAACCAATAAAAAAAATGCTAGGCACAAATATGATTGAATTGCCAGAGACCCAGGATGTCAGGGCCTATAGTTAGTGGGTGTGATGTACAGGGACTATTGATTGCATGTGCACTGACTGCGATGTGCAATGTTGCTTTCTATTGTTTTTAACAATTTCTTTACAAGGTCTTACTTAGGCATGCATTTAAAGGAAGTAAGGTGAATGTAAGAATGTTGCATGTGTTGCATACTATATCTATACAAAGCTTTAAAAAATTAACTTGTGCCATATGATACCAAGGATATTTGAAAGGAGTGCAAGCCCATTGGTCAAAATTTATGTGGACCATGTTGAATAACATCAGAGATAGTAGGAACTGCAGATGCTGGAGAATCTGAGATAACAAGGTGTAGAGCTGGATGAACACAGCAGGCCAAGCAGCATCAGAGGAGCAGGAAAGCTGATGTTTCAGGCGTAGACCCTTCTTCTAGGCCCGAAATGACAGCTTTCCTGCTCCTCTGATGCTGCTTGGCCTGCTG
>NC_063363.1:8189264-8219684 GCF_021869965.1 Rhincodon typus
GTATCGATGCAGATTGCTTCAATGGTCAGTCCCTTTGATGGCAGAACTGACTCAGAGAAATTGCTAAACACAGTATGTCAAGGCATTGACTATGTGGCCATTAAAGGAGGAGGAAATTCTAGAGAATGTGCATTTACTGTTCAAAAGCTTCTGATTTCTCAGGGAAGTAATAGCCAGAAACACTTCAGACATCTTCTAAAGAGAAGTCAATTGCAGCCTGGCTCAATGGATGTGCTGTTCACTCTGAGTTAGGAGATTGTTGATTTAAGTTCCATTCCAGGGATTTACTTAAATACATAATCCAGATTGTCGCTGTGGGGTGGTCCTGAAGCAATGCTCCCATTGTACAAGATGGGGAACCCTTTTGCGCTTCTAGGTGAATGTGAGTGATGCCCTAGTGCTGGCTTGTAGAAGAGAAATTGAGCTCTCCCTGGTGGCATGACCAGAACTTCATCGCTCAACCAATGCAATTCCATTGGCTGATCATTGCAATAAGTGGGGCTACGCATGACTGGTTTTGCTTACCCTGCTCTATTGCAAGTACCAGTTTTTGCTTTATAATTTGTTTTTAAGAATGCTAGAATTTACAATTTGTAACTCTCCATGTGCACGATCACCAAATGAACTCCAGCTTATTTCAGGTTAAAGGTTATCTCATTTGCTCCAGTCTTGTTCTCACTATCTAGCAAGTGTTTTTGGCTATGTAGTGAGTGGGAACCCTCACTGAGTCTGGCTCTTTTGCCTGATTTTCTAACCTGGGGCTCCCACGGTTACTTCTGACTGAAAATTCAATCTTAGGATTTCCTGACTTGGGACTGGGCAATGCTTTTAATCACAATGTGTCAGGGTAGTTGTTTGAAAATCCATAATCAAATACATTGGGTGGAATCTCATGGGACTTGATTGACTCAGTGAGATTTGTGGCAGAATCATGCAAGAAGCCCAGCAAGGCCTGTCTTGATGTCAAGAGCAAATTGATGTATCGTTTCAGCATCTGCTGATCAGCGTGGTGTGTTTCTTGCAAGGCAATGATGAATTGCCAATTAAAAGGGATTATAGATTGTTAAACACCTTATTAATGCCACAACTCACCTTTGTAATATTCATCTTACCAAATGTGCTGAACAAGTTAGATGTTAAGAATTCTCAACCTGGAGTTCAGTGCCGGTACTTGGCAACTTCACCTTATGGCTTCTTCCAAACAACCTCCGTGTTGGACAAGCTCCATAGGCACCGGCCATATGTACCCCACAATCATGGACATTGGCATCCAAAATGTCCCAGCCTCTAAGGATCCTCATGGCACATCTCTGCTCCACTCATGGTAAATTTCTGCACTTCAATGGTGCACCAACCTTTCTCTCTTCCCTCTAGTGTTGGAATATTTCTCTCTTCAAATAATTACTTGAGACCCTTTTATGTAGTGATTGTAATGACGGTCAGGTGGATCTCATTGACTAGGAGAGCCTTGATTGGGGTTCTGGCTGACAGATTTAAACACGAGATTCATAGCGTCTCCTCATTCATAGGACCGGCTCTGAGCTGGCTGGTCAGAGCCCATATACTGTGCACGTGTAAATAAAGGGTGACTTGGTGATGGGATACCAGCCTCTATGCAGTTATTTCATTTTGAAAGCCATTATTGGATCATCACCACAGTCTCGGACAGTTCATTTCCTATGCTGACTGTCATATTATCGCATACATTCCAGACTAGACAAACCTGAACCTTTAAGACAGTCACATGACATCAAACACGGGACACTCCAGTATAAAAATACCCTCCTCACCTTCTGACTCATTGCCATGGCTTTGGTGAGCTCTGTATATATGATGTACAGTAACAAGAGTAGGCCATTCAGCCCCTCATGTCTGTTCCGCCATTCAATGTGATCATGTCTAGTCAATGGCCTAACTCCATATACCTGCCTTTGGCCCCTATCCCTTAATACCTTTGCTTAACAAAAATTTATCTATCTCCAATTTAAAATTAACAACTGATCCAGCATCCACTGCCATTTGTGGAAGAGAGTTCTGAATATCTACCACCTTTTGTACATAGACGTGTTTCCTAACATCTCTCCTTTTTAGACTATGTCCCCTAATTCTTGAGTTCCCTATCAATGGAAATCAATTATCTTTATCTCCCCGTGTTTTCTTGTTAAAATCTTGAAAACTTCAATTATTCAGCCCCCCATCAACTAGTGCAGAGCACGGACTATGTGTCTATGATGTAGTAACCATGTTAATAGTTTGTGTTGTAAATATACTGAAAAGATATCTGACTCAACAAGAATCTGACTCTCTGTGCTACATGCTATATGGATTGAAATATAGGAAATCACTAAACACATCGGTAACCAGTAGGTGTGTTTCTTTTAATAAAATGATTTCCTCATGTTGCCATTAATTCTTTTGCCAATTAGCTTAAATTACTGGTGTCTGGTTCTCATCCTTTCCTCCAATGGGAATAGTTTCTCTCTAAATACTCTGCCCAGACTCCACATGGTGCTGATCAATCTCCTCTTAATCTTCACACAGAGGACAGCCCCAACTTCTCCAATGAATCCACAGAATTGAAATTCCTCATCTCCTGGCTTTCTGTGGTAGATTACTTGCACCAATGAACCCCTCCTCTCCAGAAACTAATTCTTGTTTTATTGTGAAAGCTAATTTATAAATGCAAATATAATACAATTTTCCTCTGGAAAAAATGGTTCCCATTCTCTAATGAGACAGTAAGAACTGTCGATGCTGGAGTCTGAGAAAACACAGTGTGAAGAAGGGTCCTGACCCGAAACATCACCTTTCCTGCTCCTCTAATGCTGCCTGGCCTGCTGTGTTCCTCCAGCTCCACACTGTGTTATCCCATTCTCTAATCTTGTTCATTTTCCCGGAGTTTGAGAGGGGGTCAGGTTACATATCAGCAATATCCCTGCAAAGCAGTTCTTGGCTTGACCACTAGGAGATGCATGAGATCAGCTGTTACAAGGACAATACAAATAATAGGCAGTGGGAGGCGGTAAGGAGAGTGGGGTGGTGTTTGGTGGGAGGTGAAAACACATGACATTTCCATTTCTGGATTTTTAAGAATTACATTGAGCCTTCGCTTACCCTGCCAGACATGATGGGAGGAATTAGCATGATGCTGCCTTTCATTTTACAAGGCTGAATTTACAAATGTGTTGGCACTATGTGGTGTGTGTTATCGATTTAAAATGTGACACTGCATTAAATACCTTCCAACCTCATAAAATTCCTTCAGGAAATTACACTCAATACTTCCAGTACTGATCAAAATTCAATGAAATGGCTATAAAAATGTAACAAATATTCTTCAAACAAGGGCAAAGTACACTATGGATGCTGGATATCTGAAATAAAAATAGAAATTGCTGCAGAAACTCAGCAGATCTGGCAGCATCTGTGGTCAGAGAAACAGAGGTAACGTTTTGAATCTAATACAACTCTCTTTGGAACCAGGATTTCCTGTTTTTATAATAAATATTCCTGCTCAGTAGACTTGAAAAATACAAAGCACTTTTTTCTACCAGACCTTTATCTTTATTTGTGGTTAAGGTGAATAATTTCATCACTTGGTGAGATACAAGGAAGAAAACCCAGGAAAACCTTTATTTGATCTCCCTCTCTAGGCACAGTCAGCTGGTCTGAACCTGGTGTGATGGTGAAAGAGTTTACCTGATTCATAAATGACTGTGACCATCGTGCATTTTTCCTCTTGTTCTCCTGAACCTTGCTGCAGCCTTTAACAGGATGAAATACAATATCCTCCTTCACAACCTTTCCTCTATTGTCTAGTTCAGTGGGTCTGTCCTCGTTTGATTCCATGCTTAACTGGGCTACTGCACCCAGGACATCTCCATCAGTGGTTTTACTTTCTGTGCCACACTGCTAGCTCTGGAGTGCTACAAGTTTTGATCCTTAGCCCCCTCATCTTCCTCATCGACAAGAGGAAGAATGATATTGCCAAGAGCCAGCTTCCCAATGTTCATTGATGACACTTGGCTCAACATCTCTGGGCCATTTCTCAACGTCTGCACTATGTCTTTTTTTAGACTGCTCAGAAGCGAAGTACTGTGGATGCTGGAAATCTGAAAACAAATGCAGAAAGTGCTGGAGAAACTCAGCAGATCCAAGAGAGTCCATGGCGAGAGAAACAGAGTTAACATTTTGAATCCAGTATGAATATTCACCAGAATTGAATGCTAACTCTGGTTCTTTCTCCATAGATGCTGAGTTTCTCTAGCATTTTTAGTGTAGTCAGACGGTTTCCCTGAGATGAGGAGAAATTTCTTCACTCAGAGAGTGGTAGAAATAGTGGTGAGAGAAAGTGGTTGAGATCAAAGCATTGAATGTTTTCAACAAGGAGTGAGATATAATTTTTAGAGCTAAAGGATCAAAGGGTCTGGAGACAAAGCATGAATATGCCATTGAGATAGAGGATCAACCATGATTCTATTGAGTGACAGAGATGACTCCAAGGACAAAATATCCTACTTCTGCTCCTCGTTTCTATGTATGTTTCTTTGACTGAACTGGTTTTGTGCAAGTCAGAGACCACATCATATAGGGTTACGGATAACACAGCCTGTGTGATCTCCTGAACTGGTTTCCCTTGAAAGGGTGGAGAAAAGATTTACAAGAATGTTGCCGGAGTTGGATGGTTTGAGCTACAAGGAAAGGCTGTATAGGCTGGGGCTATTTTGCCTGGAGTGACAGAGGCTGAGGGGTCACCTTATAGAGGTTTATAAACTCGTGAAGGGCATAGATAGGTTGAATAGCCAAGGTCTTTTCCCCGGGATGGGGGAGTCCAAAACTAGAGGGCATAGGTTTAAGGTGAGAGGGGAAAGATTTAAAAGGGACCTGAGGGGCAACTTTTTCACGCAGAAGGTGGTGCGTGTATGGAATGAGCTGCCGGAAGAAGTGGTGAGGCTGGTATAATTACAACATTTAAAGGACATCTGGATGGGTAAATGAATAGAAAGGGTTTAGACAGATATGAGCCAAATGCTGGCAAATGGGACTAGATTAATTTAGGATATCTGGTCAACATGGACGAGTTGGAGCGAAGGGTCCATTTCCATACTATCTGTCTTTATGACTCTGTTACTCTAATTGTCTGAGAGGAATTTTCCAGGGTAATTCCTGTTAATGGTTCTAGGGTTTCTCCTCTGGCCTTTTGGCTTTGCCAATACATTGCAATGCTATGGAAGGGAATGCGGATCATGGAGGTTAGTGTCAGGGTAGAGGGTGGAGGGTAGAGAAAGTGTTTACTCATAATCTTAGGGCCATCGAAGTTTTGGGAAGACACTATCCAATCCTTTCCTGTCTGCTAATGTCATATGTATTTTATGGTGGTAATCTTACTGATTCCCCACCCCACCTCACACCTCTGGAAGGTTCCACACTTGAAGGGAAGACAGAATTAGAGGTATTTGGCACAACAGTCCTTTGACAATATCTCCTCACAGGGAGTGGAGTGGAGCTGTAACTGCAATATTATTCGCTATTCTTAACTTTTCATAGAAGAAAGATATTCCATTGTCAGGGAACAATTTCACTCCTTGTAGGCTTTTTGATTTCTGTAATGAGAATCACTGCATTTTTCACACCTTGGAAACAAATTCAGGATCTCGAGTCTACAGATTCAAGGGGGACAAAATTGAATGCATCACTGAATAATTATTTTTCTTGTTCAGGAAACAGCCCAAAGGAGGCTGAGAGTCACCAGGAATCAATGAGACTTGCCATGCCCGTCAAAACATCAAAAGCAATGAAGCGCAAGAAACCTCTTTGTAACAGTCCCTACATTGAATAATATCAGCATAAATACTTCTACAAAGTTTCGGCTGCTGATTATCAGAAAAAATGGAGCACAAGTAGCTTTCACAGTGTCGTACATGTGCAAACATTGACACACTCATTAGGAGGCAGGCAAATAGGGGAAAGGGCTTTCTGGGCTTTTCATTAGTGAGGAGACTGTAACTGCTCCCTATTGCATTACATCTCAGAGACTGAAGCATGTTACAAGAAAATGTATTAAGGAACCTTTGAAATAAGTCTGAGCACAAAAGAGAATTTTGACGTACAGCTCAGCCCAAGGATACAACAGCAAATCGTCAAGATTAAAGGGTAGAGAAGACTCTCATCTTCAGCTCACACGTCAAATATTTTTAAACTGTTACTTTGCATTCTGCTACAATCTGCCAATCTTTGCTCTTCTGGATTCTAAATGGTTGAAGTTTTGTTTTCCAAGCTCTGATTGGCATCAGGGTGAACGAAAAAGCATTCTGCTTCCTAACGATTCCATTTGTTCGTGAGACAAAGGGGCGATCAAGTCCTGTTTTGTGTCACCCATTGGGTTGCACTGTGAATAGTTCCAAATCTTCAACCTATCCCCAAACTGAATGAAACTGATTGAGTTTATGTTTACCCCAGACCAATAGGCTGCAGTGGCTACTCTGTGAGCCAAACCTCCAGCACACTTTTCCCAGAGGAATACCAAACCATGTCAGAGCCTTCTGCTCCATCATTACTGCCCAGTGGAACATTCATGTCACAAGCTTCAACTGGTAACACTGCCCAATCTGAATCTTGTGCTCTGGAGGAAGGTATGTAGACAGGAGGGAGCAAATCCCTGGAGGGAATTGAGTGGGAGAACAGGGAGAATACTAACAGGGACAGGAAGCTAGTGCAAGGGGTGAACAATGGGGGGCAGATAGTGCAGAAGTCAATAGCAAAAGAGCCAAATTTATGGCAGAACAATACATTAATTCTTCCCAGAGACTAAACAAATCTCCAAGTTCTGGATTATACTTCCAAGTAGCCAATCCTTCAGAGAGTCCAGCTCTGGTGGTCATATGCTTGTGGTACATCCTTGTGGTGTTTGTGAATCACATATTGTACATGTGATTGTTTTTCCAATCATTTTGTGTCACTGGCTGTGTACAATGAGTTGCATCTAAATTATGTCACCTAGAATGAATATTCTATTCATTGTGATTCAATAAATGCATATTACACAAATACAATGACAGTGAATGTCATTTTGAGCAACACTCTGTATATTTTTCCACAACAGCTGCCTGAATAGGTCACTGTCTGCAGCGTAATGCCTAAACGATGTTCCCGATCAATTCACCTTGTGCAGCACTTCCTCATTCAATTTTTCCTATCAATCTTTCCTAATGTGGTTATATTGATGAACTGATTGAAAAAGGTTTGCATTGATATAGATTTTCCCTTCTAGAGCACTGGTGCATCGAGGGTTGGTGTCTGAAGGTGTGAAGCAAGATGTTTTAAACAATTGACTTGCTTATTTAACATGATTCTCTGATGATTAATATTCTTCCTCTCAGATGTACACCAACCTATTGTAGCTAACAAATCACATTCATTGCCACAGACTCACTGTAACCTTTATTAAAATGTGCAGGTCTGAACTGGATGACCTGATTAGGGAGTTATGTGGCTTTTCCACCAGGTGAAAAAAGCAGAGAATGGGATTGATGACAAAAGAGCCTCAAAAAAAGTTCAACTTAACTTTACTCTCATACTGGTGTCACAGCAAGGAAGCATCCAAGCAAGCACACCCCTCTCCAACCTCCCCCCATCATGATATTCCTAGGAAGTGACTCTGACAGGATCATCTTAGCAAAGCTAACTTTGTCAGCTCGGTTTCAGTGGTGTTATGATCAAATGAAGAGGGTGGCATCGACTTTCCCCTTGCTTGCCTCCTCTCAGTTGGTCGCAACAAAATTATTTTTATTACTTTCTATCACGCAACCATCACACTTCAATTAAAATGTTGTTAACTACCTCTAAGTGAAGGAACCGATTCCAAGCTTTTCTTTAGTGAAAGAAAGAGGAACTTTATTATCTACTAATGCCAAAAGAGAGATAATAAAACATGACATCAAACACACACACAAGCACAGGTAATATCTGTGGGGAGAATTAGGGTATTTCATATAAAGAATAAGAGTATAGCAGATGCAATTTAGAGTTGTTAGACATCTTCAGTTGTGAGAGGGAAACTTGTTTTCTCTTTTATCTGTTCTCTTGTTGCCTCAGCAATGATGCATTTGTAGAATATTGAAGTTCTCGGTGAATGGTTATTTTCCTAAATTAGTTTTCATTGGGTGCTTCTTTTGAGAGATAATAAGGCACAGGGAAGAGATTCACCCAAATTTGTTTTAATTTATTCATTCACAGGATGAGGGCATTGCTGACCAGGCAGCATTTATTGCCCATCCCTAATCCCAGTTCAGAGTCAACCACATTTCAGTGGGTCTGGAGTCACATACAGGCCAGACCAGCTAAGGATGGCAATTTCCTTCCCTAAAGGGCATTAAGTGAGCCAGATGAACTTTTCCCCAACAATCAACAATGGATTCACAGTCATCACTAGATTCTTGATTCCAGATTTTTTTTTGAATTCAGATTCTACCATCTGCTTTGGCAGGATTTGAACCTAGGTCCACAGAACATTTTCTGGGTCTCTAGATTAACAGTCCAGTGATAATACCACTAGGCTATTGCTTCCCTTGGTTCTGTTTTTGTGAATCAATTTCTCCTTCTCTGCAAAGCAAGCTATTGAAATGTGATTCATTTATATATTCCTGAGCAAACCTCCATTGTCTTTCCAAGTTGAATACTCTACAGGCTACCGTTCATCTCCCAATAGAGATTCTGTCCTAATAAAATTCTGTTCAAGGAGAATAGGCCCCTACTGTTTAAATTTACTTGAGCAGTGAGACAGGGCCTCCTTTAATCATTTCATCTGGCAGTAAGACTCTCCAAGTAAGGCAGCACGGTGGCTCAGTGGTTAGCACTGCTACCTCACAGTGCCAGGGACCCAGGTTCAATCCCAGACATGGGTGACTGTCTGTGTGGAGTTTGCACATGCTCCCTGTGCCTGTGTGGGTTTTCTCCAGTTCCCTCCCATAGTGCAAAGATGTGCAGGTTAGGAGGATTGGCCATGCTAAATGGCCCATAGTGACCAGGAGGCTAAGTGGATTACCCATGGTGAATATAGTGTTACAGGAATGGGGTGGGTCTGGGTGGGATGCCCTGTAGAAGATGTGGGCTGAATAGCCTTTTTCTACACTGTAGAGTTTCTATGATTTTTAAGTAAGATAACACTCCTTTAGAGTCATTCTAGATCGTGAAATAAATTTTGCAGTTGGTTTGGAATTTGAACTCCAAGTACAGAGGTGTGCTACCAGCTGAACAAAGCTTTACTGTCCTGAGCTGATTAGCTCAGAACAGGTCAAGAATCAGACTCAGCACCTTTCTGAAATGTGCAGCTTAGCACTAGACCAGGGGTAATAAATGAGAGAGCTAAAGGATGAATAGAGATGTGATAAAGGATATAAATGAAGGTGAAATGAAATGAAGAAGAAAACCATTCTGAAGAAGAAAACTGTTCTGAAGAAGCATCACTGGATCCAAAATGTTAACTCTACCTTTTCTCCATAAATGCTGCTAGACCTGCTGAGCTTTTCCAGCAATTACTGTATGGTTTCTGATTTCCAGCAGCCGCAGTTCTTGCCGCAGTTCTTTTGCTTTTTGTGAAAGGAAACGGCCCTAGTTTCTCCTTTTCACACCTTCATTTACATTTCTTTAACATCTCTATCTCTCCTTTGGAGTTTGCACATTCTCCCTGTGTCTGCGTGGGTTTCCTCCGGGTGCTCCGGTTTCCTCCCACAATCCAAAGATGTGCAGGTTAGATGGATTGGCCGTGCTAAATTGCCCGTAGTGTTCAGGGAGGTGTAGATTAGGTGGGTTATAGGGGGAATGGGTCTGGGTGGGATGCTCTGAGGTTCAGTGTGGACTTGTTGGGCCGAAGGGCCTGTTTCCACACTGTGGGGGTTCTATGATGATTCCTTTATCACCATTAACACTGCGTTTGTCTTTTGTTCTGACCACCCTCACAATCTGTTCCAATTGCTCTTCCTTCAGAGATAGTAGGAACTGCAGATGCTGGAGAATCCGAGCTCTTCCTTCCCCCTCTGTCAACAATATAAAAAACATAATCTTCCACTTATTTTTAGTTTTGAAAAAGAATCATATTGGACTCAATGTTAACGCTATTTCTATCTCCAGAGTTGCCGCCAGACCTGTTGAGTTTCTCCAGCGCTCTCTGTTTTTATTTCAAATTTCTAGCATCTGCAGTATTTTGCTGTTACTAGATCAATGGGTGCTGCATGTACTTGATAAGGCACAAAGGAAAGTGGGGCTAAAGTATTTCTAATCAGATTTATTCTGATTTCAGTGTCTTGTAGATAACTTGATCATTAGCGCATAAAATTGTCTGGTCTTTATCACAATTGCTGCTTTGTGGGAGTGCAAATTGACTGCTGCATTTCCATCACAAGATGCGAGAATAATTCATTGATTCTAAAGCGCTTTGAGATAGCATTGGAGGCTGAGGGGTGACCTTTTAGAGGTTTATAAAATCATGAGAGGCATGGACAGGCTGAATAGGCAAGGTCTTTTCACAAGGGTAGGGGAGTCCAAAACTAGGGGGCATAGGTTTAAGGTGAGAGGGGAAAGATTTAAAAGAGAATTAAGGGCAATTTTTTCAAACAGAGGGTGATCCATGTAGGGAATGAGCTGCCAGAGGAAGTGGTGGAGGCTGGTACAATTACAGCATTTAAAAGGCATCTAGATTTGTATATGAATAGGAAGGGTTTAGAGGGACATGGACCACATGCTTGCAAATGGGACTAGATTAATTTAGGGTATTTGGTTGGCATGGATGAGTTGGACCGAAGGGTCTGTTTCCGTGTTGTACAGCTCTATGACTCTATAACCTGAGGTCAAGAATCATGCTTTCGAAATCGAACTCTTCTGCGATTCTGAGTAAGGGACTTCATATCCTGATGTGCCGGACTTTGTGACTAGCCATTGCATGCATATGTTTAAATATTGAGGAAGCAGAGCCTTTTCAATTTGTAAGTCCCAGTGCAAGTCTGATGGCCTTTTTGTGCAGATTTAATACAAATGCAGTTTTGATGTGGCTTCATAGCACTCGGGCAGTGCACCTTAATGGATTCTGCTGTGCCCTTGTTCATTAATTCAGACAGACTTTAATGGCATTTTCTTCACCAGTTCGTTCTGGAGGGGCGGGCTGTAGCTAATTTGATCATTGCAGAGAACAGTAAATTGCTTTTAACATAAATATTCAAAAAAGTAAAATGTAAATAATTAATTCTGAAAGCTTGGCTCTGTCTGTCCTTCAGAATATAGGACTGGGTGAAACTGACAGTGATTGTGATGTGGAAATTGCCAGATAACTTAGGCCTTTGATTTTGACCTCTATCCATCTTATTACAGATGCTCTTTTTTTGAAAGAAACATTAAAGTGGCCATATCTTACTGCTTTTATGATAAAGTGGCCAAATGATGCAGCTCAAAAATTACTGCCGAAATCATTGAGGTAGCATTCCATCTTTAAACCTGCTGTTAGCCATGAGTGATGTCAGTGAGTACAAGATGGAAATGCCATCATTTCTGCAAGACCACTAGAACTGCACCAGCTGCAAGCTCCCCTCTAATTCACACACACATCCCGACTTGAAATGATAGAAATGTTCCTTCACTGTGACTGCATTAAAATCACTTCCTCGCAGGTATAGTGGTGTCCCTGCACCTGATGGACGCAGTGGTTCAAGAAGGCATCTCATGGGTAAATCAGGGGTCGGCATGAACTGCGGCCTTGCCAATGATGCTTGTGTCATATCAACAAATAAAATAATCTTGCCTAAACCCAAGTAATGTGTAACCCCAGCTCTTAAAGCAGCACAACACACTGAAATGTGTAATTTGTGTCGTGTGATGTCCAAGGGTTGGCAGAGTCTTTGGAGAGAGAGAGAGACAAACAGAGTTAACATTTCGAGTCTGTTATGAATTTTCTTTGGAATGTTAATGTGGTTTCTCTCTCCACAGATGCTGCCAGGCCTGTGCGATGTTCAGCCTCCTCAGTACTTTGTTTTTATGGCCCTAGATTTAAGTTAGTTTCTGGGTAACCTGGGAGCAAAAGTTGGTAAGTGGATTAGAGACATTGATCAGTCATTATGTGATGGAATGGCAGAGCAAGCTTCAACAGGCTGAATGATTGATTGACTGACAGAATCACACAATTGTTCTGGTGCAGAAAGAGGCCATTCAGCCCATCCTGCCTGCAAAGGTATTCTGAGCATTTTGACTTTGCGCCTAATTCCTACCTTTTCCCGTTACCCTGCATCTTGTTCCTCTTTAACTAATCATCAATGCCCTGTTTTTAATGTCCCAAACTCTATACGTGCACGGGTCTATAAGATGACATTTCTCCTAATTAATACTTACTGACTCAAATCTTACTCAACAAGCCATGGGATCCTCAATAAGAATACTTTGCTGGAATGAGGATGCATTTTTGGTGTAGAGTGGAGGGAGTCTTGAAGTGTATTGAGAGCACTTAAAGTGGACACTGAAACAGAAAGTGTTTCATTTTCCATGCTAATGTCTCTCACCTGGTGCACAGGAACTTAAATATGAAATGACGAGCTGCACTGTTTGTGAGATGTCTTCATTTAGTGCCTTATTTTGATGTGTAGTGCTTATTTTAATGTGCACAGATAGAAGGCAGCAGCAAAAAGATCTGTGTAAGCTAAGATGTTGCATTTTCCCTTATTCTGCTTTCTTCATGGTGAACATTTTGCTTTATAACAGCAAGTATAACATTGAAAGTCTTACAGGGAATAAATATGCTATTTAACAGAAAATATATGGAAAATGTGGGACCATGTATAAAATATTTTATACATAAGCAGTAATGTAATATACCAGTAAAATGGTTGAAACTGGATAATATTGGAGAGGATTTATAAGCTTCCTTGCAGCGTGAAAGTAGACTTAATTCCAGTAGGCTTCCTTCACAAGAATCACTGACGCAGCTCGTATATTGCTTATGGGTTACTATCTAATAACATTTTCCTTAAATCACTTTGTAATCCCCATTCACTTTAATGCGCTCAGATGTACCTCAGAATTTGATAATATATATTGTTTATAGGCCTTTCTCTGACAAAGATTCTCTATTTTTGGAACAGGCATTCAGCCTGGTTCTCAAAGGTCTCATTATAAAGGCAAGTGTGCTTTATCTGAAAATCCATGTGATGTTGCACAAGTCCCACAGCTTGGCTTCGAGTTGAAGGAGCTTATTGTATGGTGACAGGTGGCATATGAAGACCTAGCTTTATTACTTTATTGCAAACTAAAATTGCTTCTCCCCTTCTCTAAACAACACAGGTTATTCTGCGTGGCTCGAGATTGCTTCTGTGGCATGAATGACTCTTTCTGTAACTTTGCTTTTTAGCTTTAACGGGCAGGACTTTCATCCAAAGGCTGCTGGGTGAAGACTGCATTGCTCGAGTTCTACAAACACAAAATGCGTCCGAACACACTTATGCCAGATTTGCATTCTTCTGAAGTGACACTGAAGTGAAAATGCTGTTTCCCTGGAGAAAGCATCTGTGGAATAGGGTTGTGTGAAACACAAGAACATAAGAAATTGCAGCAGGAATAAGCCTTACTGCTCAAGCCTGATTCACCATTCAATGATTTTCACTCTACACTGTCCTCATATTACTCGATTCCCTTAATGGCTGATTGACATAGTGCCTATTGATCTCTGTCTTGAATGATTGAATATCCACAGCTCTCTGGCCTGGAGTATTCCAAAGATTCACAGCCTTTCAAGACTCCTTGTCTCCTCTGTTCTGAGTTGCCAGTCTCTTACCCTAAGTCTGTGACCACCGCCACCCAGTTCCAAACTCTCCAGGCACCTACAGGCAAAATAACCTCTCAACATCTGTGAATGCTTGGTTGTTGAATACATTCTGGACAGAGATTGATGGAGTTTTGCAGGAATCAAAGGTGACAGTGAAAGGTTAGGAAATGTTGAGATACAAGATTAGCCATGATCATTGAATGGTGAGGCAGGCTTGAGTGGCCTTTTTGCCTATTCCTTAATTTATTAAGTTTGTGGATACAGTTGAACTTGCTCTTAAAGTATAACTGTCCTGAATCTAGCTTCCACAAACCTTTTTTGGTTGTGATTAAATTACGTTGTTTTCCTCTCTTTCTTGCAGTACATTGTATTACCTCTTCAATCCTTTGCCGAGTACAGATCATAGAATTGCTGCAGTGTGGAAGCAGGCCATTCAGCCCATCGAGTCACACTGACCTTGCGAAAAGCATCCCACCCAGACCACAACCCTAACCTATCCCTCAGCATTTCCCACGGCAATCTATCTAGCCCGCATATCTTTAGACTGTGGGAGGAAACTGGAGCACCCAGAGGAAACCCACGCAGACACGGGGAGAATGTGCAAACTCCACACAGACAGTCACCCGAGGGTGGAATTGAACCCGGGTCCTTAGCACTGTGAGGCAGCAGTGCTGAACACTGAGCTACTATGCTGCCTGAACAGTGCCATGACTTCCCCCATAGGTCAAAAGGCAAGTCCCAAATCCACCTCCGTCAGAATGGGGTTTGAACTGTGTGCTGTGGGACCAATGTGATCCACATCAGTTATCCAGCCAACTGATAGGAGTCTGAGTTGCTGTGGCAACAGAGACTTTTATATACATATTGTAGGTTGGAGCTGTTGACAGTGATGGCAGAGGCTTCAATTTTCTTTCTATCACATACTCTTACTCCCTGACAATGGTGTACTTTGGAAGGATTTACAAATTCACACTGAACTTGTTTGGTCATATTATGGTCACAGCTTCCTTGGTGAAAGCAAGGCCTGGAGTTGGATTTGAACTCAGAGCTTTTGGCTGAGGCACAAAAATGTAATGCCCTCCACACCAGGGACAAATATTCTGTTTAAGAGGCAAAATGTCCTTTCTGCCTCTATGATAGGTGTTTGGAGCCAAAGGAACTTCCATCATGTTTTAACCAAGATTCGTGATTCAATGGGAAAGCACATTTGCTTATCCAGTGCGTGAATACTTTTAGAATTATTCCACCTTTTCACCCACTTCAACTATTTCCTAGGACAAACACCAGATAAAATGAAGATTAATTTATCCCGAATTCTCCTCCATAACCTTAGACTAGTTCAATGAAATAGTCAAGGATTTTGACAAATGCTGGGTTTAGTGTGAGTGGATTTGACTTTGTAGGTCCAAATATCTAAACCAAGGGCCAAAGTGTATTGTAGCAGGAGGAAGTTAATATCAGGGCTCTCCGTGCAGCTTGCGTGGAACTGCTTCTGGCAGATGAGAGTTTTATTTTGAATGACGCTGTTCATTTGGACCAAATGAGAGCATCCGGCAGCTGTTGGTTTTCTAACAAAAGATGTGCATTTCCACTATGGTTTACTTTACAGTGTTTCAGATTCCAGGTCTTGCAGTGGCAACGAATTTGCTTAATTATCTCAGTTATATTGGATGACATCATCCTGAATGCTGCACAGAATCATAGTCAGAGGAAATTAGTATTAAGCTGCCTCCCTGCCTTGTCTTTATTCCTGTCCCAATTTTCCATTGGTGAGGGTCTTTAATATCCGTATACATACTTAAATGCATACATGTTTACACATACTTAATGCAAGCACACACACATGCCCACAGTGGCATGAATAAATAACCACACATGCATGTAAGCCTGCAACCCCAGAAACATAAACGTGTGCATTAAATATACACATATACATATATATACACACACACACACAGTACAGTCACATCTCAGCTGTTAACACAGATGCCTGCTGCTGTGCAACACGACTGTTGGATTAACTCTTTTGTTAAATGCCTTTGTCAACATAATGAGGTGAAGTTGCAGGTAATAGATCTGTAAACACAGCTGAGGCTCAAGGTTCAAACACAACTAAGGGGGTGGTGTGGGGGGAGGTTGGGCCACAGAACAGAGGGAAGGAAACAGAGATCTGCTGCAGATTAATAGACCGCTAGAATGGAACCTGTCTTTTTTGAAACCACAAATATGTTAAGGTATAGTTTGATTAAAAGGTCTTATTTTCTAGGACCATGAAACACAGAAGGTCACCATTCACTCCATTGTGCCTATGCCAGCACTCACACTCACTATCCTTATCCACAGCTCTATGAACATATACCTTTCTAGCACATGCCCAAATGCCTGGCTTTAGCCAGTAAAGCAAGGGACATAAAGAGAGAAAGTGAAAGTGTTGCATTATGACAGATGATCAGCTCTGATCATATTAAATAGTGTAGCAGGCTCTAGGGCCTACTCCTTTTCTGAGTTTCTGTGCTGCTATTTAGGTAACAATGGTGTATGGCTCAAAGTATTTGCCCTGATAAGCCACAGTCAGTTTGAAAGACCTCAGTAGTAACTTCTCAATTAAGAGTGAAATCCTGCGGGCACTGCAAATCTGAAACAACCGCAGAAAACGCTGGAGAAAGATCTGGCAGCACCTGTGGAGAGGGAAACAGAATTAAAGTTTCGAGTCCAGAATGACTCTCCTTTCAGCTGAGATGTGCTGAGTTATCACAGGGACACACATGGAAAATGCTGGAGAAACTCAGCAGGTCTGATAGCATCTGTGGAAAATTAACTTTTCCAATCCAGCGCTGGAGAACAGTCATATTGGATTTGAAATATTAACGCTATTTCTCTGTCCACAGATGCTGCCAGATCTGCCGAGTTTCGCCAGAATTTTCTGTGCCTGTCCCTGTGGTAACTCAGCACTCCATCTACTGGAACAATTACAGTCTCAGTGGCAACTCTGATTTACTGGGCCTCAGACAGAAGAAAAGTTACCCATCGATAGTATAAAGGGGTAACATCTACCCCACCCATTATAGACTCAATTTATGAACAAGTTTTTTGGTCCCTTGAACTTGTTTGAACCTGTATTGGTGAATCCATAATGAAGAAGTCTCAGTGGATTTAGTTGTTGTTGAAAGGTCTAGAATTAAAACACACAACACAGAAAGGAATCGTTGGATGAGCCTGGTGTTGTGCTCTGCCTGAACTTCTCCACATTCAACATTTTCTTGTTCTTTCAGCATATGTCTCTGTTTCATTCTCTCTCACTTGATTATCCAATTTCTCCATTAGCGTATCTATGTTATTCATGTTATCTGTTCCCAGTGGTACCATGTTCTGTCTTCTCACTACTAACTGAGTTTTCTGCTGAATTTCATCATTGTGGTTATCCCGTGCATTGATGGCGAAAATATGAGCGATTTGGGAGGAAGTGACACATTCAAACCAGGTTGCTTAATGATCACGTGCCAACCTCACCATAGTCTTTCAATGAGTGCCAAGAATGATTACAAAATGTTTTATAGGACTGTGCCAGAATCTAATGGGAAAATATAATCACATTTTGATACACAGTTCTGAAATTATTTTCTTCAGCTGTTTTAGACTGCGAATGTGGATATTTTGAAGCTTGGAGGGCAATTCTATCCAATAATAGGTTAACTCGTGTGATTTGCAAATCCAGCCAGCTGTAAATTCAACCCATATTCCAGTGGGACATTGAGCAAGCTTTGGGGAGTTGGAATGCTTCAGGAGAAGCTCTAACAATATTGGCTGTTACCATGGGTTTCACTCTTCTCCAATCAGGATAGCTCTCCATCACAGTATGACTGCTTATCATTGGGCAGACTGTAGTGTCATTCTGAGTGAATGTGTCACACATCTTTTCGGGGGTTGGGACTGAATTATTGTCCTTAGTTGACGGATACATCTCTCAGAGATGGTAAATGGAAACAATTGAATCATTTCTTTCTCAAAACAAATATGCCTGATAGATCCCACTAATTATTTTCAGTTGTCAGAGATCCACAGAGCAGATTGAAGTAGCAATTATTGAATATAATAGATAGAAAGTAGGAATATGACATTAAGATTGAGGATCAGCCATAATCATATTAAATTGCAATGCAGGCTCGACAGCCTGAATGGTCTACTCCTGTTCCTAGTCTCTAGCCGGTGGGATTTTCTGCCACAGAAAATGGTTGACGCTGAAACATTGAATGTTTTCAAGACGGTCTTACATATAATTCTTAGCGCTAAAGGAATCAAAGGGTCTGGTGAGAAATTGGGAACAATTTACGGAGTTGGATGATATGATAATGTTGAAATGCAGAGCCAACTCAAAGGGCCAAATGACCTACTCTCAGGCCTTGTTTCTAATTTGATTTGGTAGTTTATTGACCAACTTCCTTTCACTTTAGGGTTTGAATAATCACAAAGGAATGTAGGAATGGAATGAGACATCTTCTACCATTCAACTGGATCAAGGCTGGTCTGGGTCTTAACACTGTTTAGTCAGGTTTTTGACTTGCTCACCGAGCTGGCTTGTTCTCGTTTAGATGTTTCATCACTATACTAGGTGACATCATCATATACAAACCCATACAGATCAAAACTGGAAATGACGCTACTCACCATAACAGACCGGACAGTATAAATTCCAAGCCGAGTAAAATAACATCGCTTCATCGGAGGCTCCAATGATGATGTCACCTAGCATGGTGACGAAATGTCTGAATGAGAACAAGGAAGCTCGGCGAGCAAGTCAACAACCTCATCCACAACCCAAGCTACAGATCTTTGCCAAAACTTTGAACTGTTTACTCACCTTTGTTCCATTATCTTTCACATCCTTGCCCACAAAGATCTGTCATTCTCTGTTTTGAAATTTTCAGCTTTTCAGGGACAGAGATTTCCAAGTCTTCTCACTGCCTGTTTTATGTTGACATCACTGCTGAATGGGCTAATACGAAAAGAATTAGGCCAATCGTTGACACAGTGCCTCAGTGGTTAGCACTGCTGCCTCACAGCACCAGGGACCCAGGTCTGATTCCACCCTCGTGTGCCTGTCTTGTGAAGTTTGCACATTCTCCCTGTATCTGTATGGGTTTCTTCTGGGTGCTTTGGTTTCCTCCCACAGTTTAAAGATGTACAGGTTAGTTGGATTGGCCATACTAAATTGTCCATAGTGTGCAGGGATATGCAGGTTAGGTGGGTTAGTCTTGGCAAACGCAGGGTTACAGGACTAGGGTGTGTCTGGTGGGATGCTTTTCAGAGGGTCATGTGGACTCGATGAGATAGACGACCTGTTTCCACACTGTGGGGATTCTATGATTCTAATGTTGAAGCCATATGCCCTCTTTCTGGACACCTGCATGTATGAAAATAATCTTTCAGTATGCCCCTTTTACTGGATAAAATGATAATTTATGTAATTAATATTAATATTTTACATAGCCTGATATGAATTTAGCCAAACAGTGGTGTTGATAGCTATTACAAAGTCTGGATGCTTCTTTATCTAGAGATGTATTCTGAGTAAGGTACCATTCATTAGGTAAAATTTCAGAAGACCCGTTTGTCCTCATCATTGCACGGTCAGGTCTAATTGAAATGGAAAAATGGAATAACTGGCTGACTTGGTTTACAATGGCGACACAGAAGTCAAGAGATCCTAATTATGCCCTTTGAAAGGGTGTATTGTCTTCTTCCTTCCGGCACAGTTCTATTTTGTGTTGTGCAGCTGAGTTACGCAGTTCAGTTTATGCTGCAGATTGGGGATGGGTAATGGAGGTGGGTAGAACTGAGGCTTTCAGAATTGATCATATCCAATAACCCCCGTAAACCAGTGACTTCATTTTTTTAATAAATACACCTTCATTTAGTGAAAGAAAAAAATCATCTATCATGGAAGCAACTCTTCATACCTGAAGCTAGAGGAATGACACTGGTTTCCTTTTTAACATTTCCTTCTTTTTCTAATCATCATTTTGGGCAGCATTTGTGCAAATTGTAGCTTCTTTTTGCTCCAGGCTCATAGGGTCAAAGGAAACTAAGGTCTTCAAGTTGTCAACAAATCCCAATCAGGTTCTGATATTAGTTTCAGCAAAAAAAGATGCCAAATTCCAAATACTGTGCCCTTCATTCCCACATTACCAGGACAATATGGCTTTAATCATTACTAATTATTAACTTTATTCATTTTTCTTAGGACATTGAATAAGTCCAGCAATATGGGGATAGGGGCTGAGAAGTGAAATTAGGAAAGGTCAACCATTAGTTCTGCTTATAATGTTCTTATTCTTGTGTCAAACTATAACTTGCAGGGATGGTGTCAAATATAGTTGTGCTTTTATTCAGTGAGGGGAAGAGGAGGTCACATCCTGTAGTTTGGTTAAAATAAATTTCTCTAAGATAAAGATAGAACAATCATCAGGGAAAAATGCAGAGAAAAAGACTGAAAGTAAAATGCTTCTGAAGTCCTTATTAAATTGTATGTTTTTATATCTGCTGGATGTTTTCAAAAGGCTTTTAGTGAATGACAGTACTTTTAAATAAGTGCATTGGCACATATATATTAAAATAAAATTACTAGCCTTGACTGCTCCCACTAACAAGCTGTGCTGTCGTATCAATTTAGTTCCCAAATCTAAGAGCAGAATGTATCATTCACTCTGTATTTGGAGCACTCAGTGTTGTATGTGTGCTGACATACAATATTTCAAATGATGTTTTGGCTGGAGGAATGAGTGTATAAATCAGAATAATGGTTTGTATGGGAATGACAGCAAACATGTGGGAAGCCAAGGGTACATCCTGAGGCTCGATCCTTTTATGGATCGTGGATATCCACGCTTTGCATTGAGGAATTTTTCTTGTTTCTTTTTTCTCTTTTATTGTCTTCAGTTTGCTACATGGCTTTTCGAACTAGGATCCCTGGTACCTAAGGGAGGAGCCTACAAGCTCATCGGCATTCTGTCTGTCATCAGATTTCTGTATGTTTTCAGGAACATAGGAGATTGAGGGGTGACTAAGTTGAGGTTTGTAAAATCGTGAAGGGCGTAGATAAAGTGAATAGCCAAGGTCTTTTCCCTAGAGGGCATTTTTTTAACGTGAAAGGGAAAGGATTTAAAAGGGACCTGAAGGGCAACTTTTTCACAGAGGGTGGCTGGTATGAGGAATGAACTCCCAAAGGAAGTGGTAGATTCAGGTACAGTTACAACATCTAAGAGACATTTGTACAGATGCATGAATTGGGGAGGTTTAGAGGGATATGGACCAAATGTAGACAAGTAGGACTAGTTTAGTTTAGGAAATCTGGTCAACATGGACTAGTTGGACTGAAATAGATGCTGGATTCACTCTCTGTTATGCTGGATTCATTCTCCCTCACCCTGTGCTTGTCTGCTGAATGTTTTCAAAGGGCTTTTAGTGGACATCAGGTAACATATGTTTGAAGGAGCATGTAGCATAACGTGTTGTATTGCATATTGGGCTGCTACTATAAGTGTAGTGATGCAACATAATGATTTAGAGTCTCATACAGACTCATGAAAGATGTAAGCCGGAGCTGTAAACTGTGTTCCGGTTCCTATTTCAATTCGTCTGCAAACTCATGAAGTGTTTTGTATTAATGTAACAATACCACAAAAATTGTAGAACACAGAAAGTTAATGATTGGGACTTCTTTACTCTGCACTCTTGTTCTGTCTCTGCAATCATCCATTTTCAGGGAAGAATCCTCCACCTGTAGGTATTAAGTATGTTCCTCTCTCCCGTAGTCCTGCTGTGTGCTTCTGAGAATGTTGTGCTTTGTTGTTGCACCAACCTTTCAACCTTCAATACGATTTAAAGCCACACGCATCTTCAGGGAATGACTCGCAGAGAGACGCATTGCATTGATATCTGTCATCAAGAAAATGATTATCACTTTCGTGCTGCTTTTATTGTTAGGTGTGTTTCATTGGGAATTATTTGATAATTGGAATATCCCCCACAAACATTTGGTGCCAGCAGTGTGAATATGGGAAGATTTTATGTATACAGGGAGACCCCAGATTGTGAACAGATTCCGCGCGAGCCCATTCGCAAACCGATTTGTACACAAATCAGAACAAACGCAAGATTACAGCCCTGTATAGGGTTGCATTCGTAAGTATGAGCATTCGTAAATTGGATGTTCACAAACTGGGGACTCCTTCTAATGTGAACTAAAAACAAGAGGTCACCAACGAGTCAGGCAGCACCCATGGAGAGAAAAGCTCGCCAACGTTTCGAGTCTAGATGACTCTTCATCAGAGCTGATGTGAAGGGTGAAGAGGGTGGTGGGGAGCAGCATTTATGCAATTTCCTTGCTGGTAATCGACAAGGCATTTGCCAAAACTCTCTTTCATCGCCATGTTGCCTTTCTCAGCGATTGTCACAGACTCAGATTTAATGCGCATGGGTTTCAACTCAAGTTTATCAGCATCCTTTCTCGTCCAGCCCTCCAACCCCTTCCTTACCCCTCCCCCTGACTATCACATAAATATCGTCCCCTCCACACTCCTGCTCTAACGAAGAGTCATCTAGACTGGAAATTTTAGCTTGCTCTCTCCCCATGGATGCTGCCTGACCTACTGTGATTTCCAGTATTTTCTGTATTCAGTACAGATTCCAGCAGCTGCAGTAATTTTCCCCCTTCTAATGTCTTTTATGGCCTAGAACCATAGAACCGTACAAATGATACAGCACAGTTATGGGGCTATTTGGCCCATCTTCTTCATGTTGACCCAAGGCCACCCAGATACCCTCTCTAATCCCATTTTCCTGCACACATAGAATGCCTGAGGGCATCCCGAATCATTTTACTGTTAATGAACTCTATGTTGAAGTGTCGTCACTGCAGTAATGTGGGAAATCATTGTTGTACTGGTTGTAGCAGGCTTACCAGCTTAGTCCTAATTCCATTCACTGCTGTTCTCCAGACTAAAATTTGTTATTCATGGCTTGATTCTAACTCATTATTCACTTTGAATTAAAATCAGGCTTGTGTTTCTTGAACTCTGGCCTTCAGCAAACCTAATTAGAATTTAAAACCTTTTTATAATGTGTTTCATTTCAACCCTCAAAATGTCTCTTTCTTTCCTTGAAGCATCAATCTTATTTACCTGATTAGTTGACCTTTTGAGCAGTTTGAGTATAATTGGAAATATAGGCTTGCCTCCTCCTGTGCACTTTCTTCTAAAATATTATCCTACGGATTCTGCAGAATACAGGGACAGAATGAAACTGACGGACACTGGAGGAAGGGATCTGATTTGTTATGGAAAACATGCACATACGTTCAGCTGAGCAGTGGGACATGGCATAAATCCAGTTCATTGCATGTAACAGTTGGAGCACAGAAGCACCTTCTATATACTCAACATATACTCACAGAGTCAAATGCAAACACTATAAATTGTCCAAGTATTGATCATAAGAGACAACTTGATAAAGATATTGACCTCAATGTTACAGAGTATGTCAACAACATGTTTTTCTTTTAAATAGTCATTTCTATGATGAAAATCAAAATGCTCATCACATTCTCTGGCTGCAGAGATCTTCTGTCTACCTGCAGTGTCCCTCAAGTGGAATTCTTGGGGTTGGATATTTCCAGATGCTTCCAAGGTGCGGCAGTACTCCTCATTGGTTTTAATGTTCTCCCTTGCTGGTGGGATATGTCCCTTGGGGACCTCCCGTCTTTTGGTTGATTGGTCACTCAGCACAGATGTGGCTAGACAGTGATGCTTAAGCTGTGGGGAAGGGGGATCATCACAACTGGGCCTTAGCCTAGCCTTACAGATGTGTGTTCCAGGGGGAAATCACTGAACTAAAATCAATCAGTGCCTGATTTTTCCTTTCTCTTGCCAAAGAGAACAAAGATTTGTTGAAACAGCACACAGAAATTAAACCAGAGACTTTCAGGTCAGATATGACTTAGCAGCAGATGACCATGCAGGCCTATTCAGGTATAATGTTATAAAATTTGTTGTAAAGGTTTACAGTGCCCTGCTGCATCTTCAAAATTGGGCTTTCAGAACAAAGATTCTAGAACATTATTTTGTTCAAACCCCTCTCTAAACTGCAAAAGTGAACAACTTTTGGTTTCAAATTGTAGCTCCTTCTCTGGGCTCCTGCTGGCATTTCATTTCACATGGGTCAGCTCCCATCTCGTCCCTCCGTGGGTTAAGATCATGCTTCTGCAGACTGTGCATCTGTTATAGACAAAGAAGCTGACCCCTCTCTTCCTCCTCAATCCTCAAAACACTGCCCAACATCCACACCAGTAACCGTGTCATCTGGGGTTATTGGAAAGTGATCAGGAGCAGTTCCCCTGGCTGAATTCTATTATAGAATAGAGCAACACATCTCTGGAATTGATCAATCTTGGGTCCTCATTAGTCTGTATGCTTCAAAGCCACATTGGATAATGAATGCAATTAGCAATTTTATTTTGTTGCATGATGTGGGAGCAGGGTGCATAAACAGCAAACCCCTATCCCCACCCCACTCTTATTTCATGACATAGTCTTGCATGTCAGCATTGAAAAGGCTGACTTTTACATAACCTCTCCATTTCAGCCAGATTTAACCCGGTTAAAGCATACATCAGTTCAAACCTGTTTTGGGGGCATTACTAATTGGGAATTTCAGATCCTATCAATCTGACTTTGCCTCACTTGTTTCGGAACGGAAAGCTGATGATTGCGTTGTATGCTGTTTAGGCTGCGGAGTGGGGTTGGAGTGTGCAGGCAAGTTGCATTAATGAGCTCCAGCCCTCTGCTTCCAATGAGCCTTCTGGGCAATTTGTTAAATTCAGAATCAACCAAGCGGTGAGCGTTCAGAACCTGAGGTGATTCTGTTTATTTTTTTAAAAATGTATTTGTTGTGCTTTCAATCAATTGATTAGTGAAAGAAAAGAAATGAGAAAAATTGTTGCTTATATTTCATACGGTTCGAGGGGCAATGAAACGAATTAGTCAGGGTTTGTTAGGTGACGATGCTGCCTCACAAAAAACAACCCAGGGTGGGGAATTATGATTGTTGTTTCTACATGAACTGTGACCTTTTCAAATTTGACCAAACTAGGACATTCATTCTTCCATAAACTGCATTATTCTCTAAATTGTAACGGACAGTTATTCTGCCATCTAAACATTTGCCTATGGACACCAATCAAGCTAAAGATTTGGAATGAAAAAGGCAGTCACCTTGGGAGTAGGCCCCAAGCCTTGACATTGCCATGGGTAACCCTTTTATCAGGAAAAGACGCAGCCAAGTGCAGGGCCTAGGAGTGTACTCATAATGTGTATTCCTTTGCTTGCATGGATACTGTTGAACATTCATCAAAAACGATAATAATTTATAACCCTCACAGAAAAGCACAGTGTGATAAACTGATTTATATTTTAGAAATATCTGTTTTAATGCCTGGTTGCAGAAATTCTTTCTCTTTCTTGTTCTCAGGATGTGACACTTGCAACGTTATATTTATGGCCAATCCCTCGTTGCTCTGAGCATTTTCTCAGCCAAAGGAGAAGAAAATCAGAAGGGCATATTACACAAGGACAGAGAGAGACAGAGAGAGAGAGAGCTACAGGGATCGCTTGTGGCAATTCAGCTGCTGTGTCTGGGCCCTTGATCCTTTGGGCCCAAACCAGAAAGAAAGAGATTTAGTGGAGTGGAGGAATGGAAACTGGTCCAAAAGTCTGATAATTATGTAGATATCTTAAAATAGACACTTCTTCATTCTCTGGCAGCGCTTTACCACCTCCTAGTTACTGCAAAATTCGCGTTTTAAAAAATTGTAATGGGTATTTAATGGAATAGCCCTCAGACCTGAACATGATGCTTCTGCTAACCTGCTCACACCACATCAATTGCCAAGTCCAGATTGCTGTCTGGATCAATCTAGGTCGAAGCTGTGTAAAAGATCCAGTAGTAAGTGATCCTCTTTCATGTGGTGTGATGTTAACTCAGCTAGTTTTCTCTATTATTTTGGAACAGGAGGAGGCCATTCAGTCCCTCAAAGTTGTTTCAGCATTCAATTTGGCTGAACTGTATCATTGCTCATTTTACTTGCCTTGTTTCCATTGGTGGAAAAGGGACATAGGAACATGGGGATAGAGTTAAACCAGTTGGTCGTTTGAACATCATGGTTCGTCTGGCTGTGGTCTCAACCCCATTTTCCTGTCTGTCCCTTGGCCCACTTCCCTATAGCTGTTGACTCGGTCGTCTATCAAAAATTTATTTAGGTCAGACTTCAATAAATTCAGTGACTGACCTTCACTACTTCTTCGGGGCTGTGAACTAATGGACCAACCTCTGAGAGAGAAAAAAAAATCTCCTCTTCCCTGCCTTCTAAATGGAGACCTCATATTCTTAAACCATAAGAAATAGGAACAGGAGTAGGCCATTCAATAGGATCATGGCTGATCCGACATTCCTTACATCCACTTTTCCACCCTTTCTCCATAACCTTTGATTCCCGCGCTGATCAAGAATCTATCCATCTCAGCCCTAAATGTACACAACGACTTTGCTCCCACAGCTCTCTGTGGCAGGGAGTTCCAAAGACTCTCAAGCCTTTGAGAGAAGAAATTCTTCCTCATCTCAGTCTTAAATATTCATCCCTTTATTCTGAGACTCTGCCCTCTAGTCCTAGATTGTCCCATGAGGGGAAACATCCTCTCAGCCATGTCCCATCCAACCACGCTCCCTAGTTTTAGGCTGTGTTATAAGGGAACAGTCATCCCAACATCCACTCTAAAAATATAGTGTCTTTGGATGAACACGGAAACCAAATGGTCCCAGCAGTTCCTAATGAAGCATTTTTTTCCAATGTAACACCATTTGAGAAGAGGATCTGGTTGGCATGTAACAGGTTGAGATGGGTTGGAATTCAATCAGTGCCAATAAATTAAAGTCACTTTTATCACTGGGCTTAAAGAGCTGTTGTCGCTGGTTTAATGGGATGTTGTTGGTGCTGGTTTAATGGGGTGTTGTTGGTGCTGGTTTAATGGGATGTTGTTGGTGCTGGTTTAATGGGGTGTTGTTGGTCCTGGTTTAATGGGATGTTGTTGGTCCTGGTTTAATGGGGTGTTGTTGGTCCTGGTTTAATGGGATGTTGTTGGTGCTGGTTTAATGGGATGTTGTTGGTGCTGGTTTAATGGGATGTTATTGGTCCTGGTTTAATGGGATTTTGTTGGTGCTGGTTTATTGGGGTGTTGTTGGTGCTGGTTCAATGAATGGGATGTTGTTGGTCCTGGTTTAATGGGGTGTTGTTGGTCCTGGTTTAATGTGATGTTGTTGGTCCTGGTTTAATGGGGTGTTGTTGGTCCTGATTTAATGGAGTGTTGTTGGTCCTGGTCTAATGGGATGTTGTTGGTACTCGGGTGAATGTTCTCAAGGTTAGTTTGAAGTATTGTTGTATTAAGGTGTGACCTACAGTGGGACGGAAATGTGGATAGATGGAAAGGTATAGGAAGGGAATTGCAGTGCTTAGAGGCCAGACAGACATGAGTGCTCATGTGGAAGGAAAGAAATTGAGGATACGCAAGAGGTCAATATTGGAAGCATGCAGAGATCTCCTGAAGGCTCTCTGAATGGAGGATGTCATTATGAGGAAGGGGTGAAGACCTGTATATTATCAAAACATCTATATTAAGCAAATAACTTTGCCCCTCAATCCAGCGGATGTAAACAGAAATTCAGACACACACACAAATTCCCACAATGGGAGGTGCAACATTGGATAGTCCATCATACTCTCAATTTCCAAGGATATCATTCCACTGTAGAAAGCTTCACACCAGGAGCATTGAGCTTCTGCATGCGCTTTGACAGATCTGACTTGAGGATGAGATTGGAAGCAAGTCGAGTTAGCTTTAGAAAAGGTGAAGAAACCGCTTTAATTCCTTCCTAGCTTCCTGTTCCTCCACCTGCTGCTGATTCCTGGCAGACATACTGCGCTTGATTCAGTTCTATATCACTGCAAAGAACAAAGTTCTCAAAGTTTTCAAAGGGAGCATATTTGTAAGTGTGCGTGACTTGCAATGATGCCAAGTGGAAATTATTGTAAAACTCTGGTTAGACCACCTGGAGTAATAGAAACAGTTCTAGGGCAAATAAACTCAGGAAGGATATTTTGACGTTGAAGAGAATGGAGTGCAGATTTTCCAGACTGTGGATTGTAAAGGTTAAATTATAAGGAGAAAACTAAAAAAACTGGAATTGTAATGCTTGGAATTAGAGAGTTAAAAGGTAATTTGACTGAGGTTTGCTGTAGATCATGATTAGATGAGCTACATAGCAGCAAACTATTTCCACTGGTTGAGGAGTCAAGAGCTTGGTGCCTAGTCTAAAAATTAAAGTCAGATCTTTCACGAATGAAGCGAGGAAGTAGTTCCACACACAAGAGGTTGTAGAAATTTGTAACTCTCTTCCATAAATGGCAAATTGTTTAAAACCAACATTGGTAGACTTTTGTTCACCAATGATATTAAGGGAATTGGGGCAAACATAGGAATGTGGAGTTAGGTTACAGATTAGCCGGGCTTTCACTAAACTTTGCGGTTCTGACGAAGGGTCATCGGATCCAAAACGTTAACTGTGATTTCCCTTCACAGATGCTGCCAGACCTGCTGAGCTTTTCAAGCTATTTCTGTTTTTTGTTTCTGATTTACAGCATCTGCAGTTCTTCTGGCTTTTTTCACTAAATTTTGTTCTGGTGCAGGGTCACCGGACCTGAAACATTGTCTGCTTTCTCTCCTGAGATGCTGCCAGACCTGCTGAGTTTCTCCAGCAATTTCTGTTTTTGTTTTGGAGGGGATCATTGACCTACAGTGCTCCTGGTGTAAAGCATCTTGTGGTGGAAGTGCCTATTGGGAAGTAGAATATTGATCTTCACATTGTGAGAGAGTGTGCACCTGTCTTGCTGTTTCAGATAAGTACTAAGGTGGAAAATTCCTATTCTTTTATGTTCCAACATACTGGGCACAGTTTGTTGCGGGGGAAGAGAAAATGCTGGAAATTTGCATTTGCTCGACAAAGATAGATTGTGCGTTGCTGCCAACTGGTACATAATGGGAACATGCCTGGAGCAATATCCTGTGTATTGGTTTCTCAGACTGTACAGTCCCAACTCTTGAGATATTTTGATGATCATTTGTCACTTTCCCTTCCTCTTCAGTGTTTGTGTGTCTTTATGTTTCTCTCAGGGCTGAATTAGCTAATTTTGAAAATAGTGTCTTTGGTCAGCTGTCTAACATAACTGGACTTGGCTGAGCTTGCAGCAGGCAGGATGAGCATAGCAAAGCTGGGACAAAAACAAAGTTGCTGGAAAAGCTCAGCAGGTCTGGCAGCATCTGTGGAGGAGAAAACAGAGTTAATGTTTTGGGTCCGGTGACCCTTCCTCAGAACTCAAAGCTGGGATCTTCCTGGTGATGACTGAGCTGATGATGGAGCCTGGAACTGACCTGGAGGCAGTCACCCAGCTGTATAGCCATCAATATCTCCTCTCCATCACCCACCACACAGCTGCTGGTTGTAATGGCGACTGCCACAGACTACCAGTAAGGTTCTCCCTCCACATCGATAGACCTTTATCTGTGCCCGTGAAAGATTTTTGATATTTAACCATTTGGCAGCAGGAGCCCCTGTTTTGAGGGCAGCTTTGTGATCTCCTGGCTGCCTCAGCAGTACCTTCCTACCTGAAATGGATAGCACTGCAGGCCCTTTAATGGGGCATCCCATTTCACTGACCTTACAGTCATCTTTATTTAGACAGGGTCTTCTGAGATTGTGAGGTATGTCCCACCACAGCCACTTCTGCATTCTGACCTGCAATTTGCACTGATCATCCTAGCGAAATCTATCCCTCAATGACTACCTCTTCCTGACTACATAAATGAAAGCATATCCATGTTAACCAGTTTGCATATTTGTTGTCTTTTTCTCTGTTCTCTCTCGTTTAACTTCCTTGCATGCTATTTTTAGTTCACTTTCAAGATTTTTGTTAAACTCCAGGCTGTGTTATTCCAACAAGGCTGTTAAACCTGTTTGGAATAAATGGGTTAATGATTCCATTAAAATAGCACAGATGAGGACTTGGCAACTGTGTGAACTAATACACCTAAAACAGGACACACACAAACCCAAACCTGTCTAGATGTCTCCCTCTTTATATAGTCTCATAGACTGGGGATCTCTTTACCTCTTCCGTATGCTCCTTTGGATCTGGTGGGGATAATTTCCAAATATCACGAGGTACATAGTACAAATGAACTAACCACCCCTGAGGAGAGGTGATGGCCGTGTGGTATTATCACTAGATTATTAATTCATGAAGCCCAGATTGGAATCCTGCCATAGCCAATGTTAGAATTTGAATTCAATAACAAAAATCTGGAACTAACAGTCTAATGATGACCATAAAACTGTTGTTGACTGTTACTTTCATTAATGTCCTTTAGGGAAGGAAACTGTCATCCTTACCTGGTATAACAAGGTGTAGAGCTGGATGAACACAGCAGGCCAAGCAGCATCAGAGGAGCAGGAAGGCTGAC
>NC_063363.1:8220084-8338693 GCF_021869965.1 Rhincodon typus
CTAGACCCTTCTTCAGAAATGAAGGGTCTAGGCCCGAAACGTCAGCCTTCCTGCTCCTCTGATGCTGCTTGGCCTGCTGTGTTCATCCAGCTCTACACCTTGTTATCTCAGATTTTCCAGCGTCTGCAATTCCTACTATCCTTACCTGGTGTGACCTACATGTGACTCCAGACCCACACCAATGTGGTCGACTCTTAACTGCTTTCTGGGTAATTAGGGATGGGCAATAAATGCTGGCCTAGCCAATAATGTCCATGTCCTATGATTGAATTAAAAAAAAATTCTACCCAATTATCTTTCCATCCCACTATTGGACACTGGAAGCTGTTTAAAGGTGACAGAGTATAGTCAATAGTAGCACATGGGATTACGTTGCTAAGGATTGAAATTTACCCGTTTTTACTACCTTCTGCCATTTCTTTCAACACTTCTGCCTGAGTTTACTACTTTCAAGGATTCTACCTTTAATTGTCACATAAAAAGGTACAAAATTTAAACAGTCCATACAGCACAACTGGTCCAGGATGGTGTTTATATTCCCCTCAAGCCTCTGCCCATCCTGCCTTCAACATATCCTTCCAATCTATTCACACGCATGAGGTTATTGAGCTTCCACTTCAATACAACAATGCTAATTCAGCCTGTCCTGCTGCTAGTGAGTAGTGTAAATTAGCACAGAATATGAATACTCCCTTGTTGGTTCATATATGTGGACAGAATTGTGGAATCCTTACAATGTGGAAAGAGAAATTTGGCTCATTGAGTCTGCACCAACCCTCCAAACAGCATCCCACCCAGCCCCAGCCCCTACTCTATCCCAGTAATCCTGCATTTACCATGGCTAATCCATCTAACCTGCACATCCTTGAACACTAAGAACAATTTAGCATGGTCAATCCATCTGACCTGCATATCTTTGGACTGTGGGAGGAAACCAGAGCACCTGGGGAAACCCATGCAGACAGTGAGAGAACATGCAAACTCCACAAAGACAGTAACTCAAGGCTGGAATCAAACCTCGGTCTGTAGTGCTGTGAGGCAGCAGTGCTAACCACTGTACCCCTGTGACACCCAACTGCAGAAGTCAATTCCAGCCACCTATTTGCTCATTTCATCAGAAATGAAGAGATTTGTTCTGATTGGGTTTTGTTCATACTGTGTCACTGCTAGTGCATCAGCCTCTGACTCAAGCATCTGATGATATACATTGAACTTCGGTGTGATTGCATAACTTAAGGTCGCACTGCTAATGGAGAAACAATTTAAATGCCCTGTATGCAACCTTCCCTCGGCAACTGTTTGCTGTAAGAACCACACCTTTGCTATAGAAAACACACTGTTTATAACCGATGTTAGGGAAACCCAATTAAACCATCTGCTCTGTAACTGGCCTCTGACTAGCTCTCTCAATTGCACCATTACTGTTGGCACATATGTGTTTTATGGTTGTCTCACTTAAAGGGCATTATCTTCATGAAAAATGGCCAAGCCGATCTTTTTATTTGTGAATATTCAGTGCAGCGAAGACGGTGGTTCAGGAGGAAGAGCTTGAATTTGATGTCCTCCAGCAGTCACAAAACACCTTGAGGCCAATGGATTAATTTTGAAGTGCAGCCAGTAATATGTAGGCAGGCAGGGCAATCTATTCATATGGAGCAAGAGAGCACAATGAGAAACTACACTTATATAATGCCTTAAGCATAGAAAAGTGACCCATGCTGTACCCTGGCAATATAATCCAAAAATAAAATGACAATGAGCTGAGGAAGAGGTTTGAAAAGCCAGAGGAGTTTAGTATTCTATGGAGGTCAAGCCCATGGAGAGATTTGAACAGAAGGATCTTATGATTCCTGTTTGTATGGTTTGGTGGTGTTGGTAACTATTGCCAGGACATTGAGAGAATATCCCTCCTTTTGTATAATTTTGTTGTTTTCTGCACAGGAAGACACCACTTGCCTCACTGAGGCTCTCTATAGAGCAATTTAATCAGTCCATCTTCCCTGTTTTGAGCCCATAGCATCATACATTTATTCCTCTCATGGGCCCTTGCCAATTTTATTCTGAAATCGTTCATTGTCTCTGCTTCCACCTGCCTTGTGGGCAACAGATTCCAGATCACGACCACTCACTGCGTTCTTCCTCAATCCCATCTGCAGCTGTTCCACAAAGCCTTACGTCTATGTCCCCTAATCTTCATTCAAGCAACCTTTTTTTGTCTCCCTTGCCTAAAACTGCCATAATCTTGTGCATCTCTATCAAACCATTCTTGCTTGAAGGAGAACAACCCTTGGTTGTCCAGCTTAACTGCGCAGCTAGAAGCTCTCACCTGCAGAACTATTCTGGTAAATCTCCTCTGCATCCTGTCAAGGACCCACACATCCTTCTTAAAGTGTGGTGACAGAACTGGTGCCATTCTCTAGTTGTGGCTTAACCAGAGCTTTATCTTGGTTCAGCATACCTTCCTTGTTCTTTTACTCAAGACTTCAACTTATGAAGCTCAAGATCCCATGTGCATTCTTTCTCCGGCAATTCTGCCATATTCAAAGACCTATGCACACCTGACAATGTATCCCTGTCCACTCTTCAGAATTGTGTTATTAATATATATTACCTGTTCCTAGTTTGTTTGCTGAAAACCTTGCATTTCTCTGTATTAAATTTAAATTTAGTCTGCCTATCCTGTTCACTTGCCTCTTATTTCCCTGTTGCAATGTATTAGTATCATCCTCACTGTTACACCTCCATGATTGGTAGCATCCGCAAACTATGAAATTGTGCTCTGCACAGTCAAGTCTAATTCATTGATATTGATTCAGGGAAGCATGTCCTAGAACTGATGCATGGGGAACAGCATGGCATCCCTGCTTCATTCTGGAAAACAAATGTTTACCATTATTCAGGGAGAGTAAGAACTGCCGATGCTGAAGTCAGAGGTAGCACAGTGTGGAGCTGGAGGAACACAGCAGGCCAGGCAGCATCAGAGGAGCAGGAAAGCTGATGTTTCGGGTCGGAACCCTTTTCAGAAATCTGAATCATTTCTGAAGAAGGGTCCCGACCCGAAACGTCAGCTTTCCTGTTTACCATTATCCTCTGTTTCGTGTAACTCATACTTGTGCTTTCAGAATCCTTTTTATCGCACGTGCCTCAGTTTTGCAGATGAGTTGTCATACTTTATAAGCCACCTTTTGTAAGTCCATTTACACCACAGGAAGCACATTATCCTCGGAAATTTAAAACAAAACAAACAACTGTGGATGCTGGAGATATGAAGGAAACAAAAGTGAAATTGTTGGAGAAACTCAGTGGGTCTGGCAGCATCTGTGAGGACAGAAAACAGAGTTAGTTTTAAGCCTTCTGCCCCACCTTTAGAAAAAGTTCTGAAGAAGGGTCACAGGACTCGAAATGTCAATTCTTTTCCCTCCGCAGATGTTGCCAGACCAGCTAGTTTCTCCAGCAATTTCTGTTTTTGCCCTCGGAAAGATTCTCTGTTATCTTATCAAAAAACTCAAGTCAATGAGACATGGTTTGTCTTTAATAAATCTGTGTTGCCTTTCCTTGATTAATCCAACCCTGTCCAAATTTGTCTCAGACGATCATTCTCAAAATTTCGCCTCTGTTGAGATGGGTTGTGGTCACTGAGCTAATGTTTAATAACTTTCTATCGCCAAGAGTGTAAGATTTGCAATTCTCAAATCCTCCGGCACCATCTCTGAGTCTAAGGAGGGTTGGAAAATTATGGCTGTAGCAGGTTCTCAATTTCTGCTCTTAATTCCCTCAGCATTCTGGGATGCATCCTGGTGACCTATCAATATTTCCTTAAATCCAGGTTTTACGCCCAAAGCCTGGCAGCCTCATGCCCATGACTAAGCTGGATTTCAGATTTTCCCAGGTTTTGGATTGCCTGCCTATGGAATGGGCAGCTTTGTGAGAAGTGAATGGGGAAGAGTTGGTGGAAGGCAGATCTTCAAAAAACAGTGAGGGACTCTGGTCCAAGTTGGTAAGCTAAGGCATCACACCATCTGGCAAAGAAGAGGATACTGGAATATCTGAACATAAATGTTTTAAAGATTTTGCACCTGAGATATTTGTATTTTCTCTTCAATTACTCAAGTCTATTGAAATCATTTTCTTTTTGGAAGAATATGCATATAGCGGACATTAGTAAATGCATAAATGAACAATCAAATGGTTGAACTACTGTTCTGGAAGGAGTAGCCAGGTGTCCTTAGAGAATGATGCCTGTCTCCAGACATTTCCAGTTTTCAGACAGCTGGATTTTGGATAATCGTAGAATCCCTACAGTGTGGAAACAGGCCCTTCAGCCCAACAAGTCCACACCAACCCTCAGAGCTTCCCACCCAGACCCATCCCCCTATAATTTACACATCGCTGAACACTATGGGCAATTTAGCACAGCCAATCCACCTAACCTGCGTATCTTCGGACTGTGAGAGGAAACCAGAGTACCCGAAGGAAACCCATGCAGACGTGGGGAGAACGTGCAAACTTCACACAGACAGTTGCCTGAGGGTGGAATTGAACCCGGGTCTCTGGTGCTGTGAGGTAGCAGTGCTAACCACTGGGCCACCATGCTGCCCATAATCTACCTGTAATGCTAAATGCTCACTTGAGGGGGCAGATGTAGCCTTGGTCAGCATCTTATCTGAAAGTGGATGTTTATTGTTGCTGCTACAAAACTTCCCAGAATGTAAATGGGGTGGAAGCACACATGACAGAACCAATCAAAATAACAGTTGAGTAACATAGCAGGAGTGTTTCATTATGATCACATACTGTTGATGGATGTCTCTCATTAATAAACATTGTAAAACATCTTTTCCATAACTTGTTATTTGTCATTATGTGCTTTGTATACAGTGCCAGTATGTTATGTCTTCCAAGGACTGTTACAGTGGAGGTCAGCTGGATTTTGATAATAATTTGTATGGAGAAATGCATATCCATGCCTACAGCTCCCTAAGCTGTCTAGATTCTAAAATTTAGAATTAGAAATCTTGAAAGGTCCCATTTTTCTTTTTGCAGCTTTTATATGATGGTAAGTGGATATAATTTGAAAATGACAAAGGATGCCTGATGCATGAGAGTTTTCACATTGCCCTGGGATGGCCTGAGGGGATGGAGAATGGTCTCTGCAATTAAATGCAAATGACATCTTGGGTCAGAATAGGTGCTTTCTAATTTTGACTGAGATTTCTTTAAAGCCACTCCGATTTTTCCAACAAAGCTGCTTCTTGTAGTCAGGGGAACTCTGGTGGTTGTGTTTGGTATCAATGGGCAATAGGGAAGACTCAGAGATAATACAGCGTGGAGCTGGAGGAACACAGCAGATCAGGCAGCATCGGAGGAGCAGGAAAGTTGACGTTTTAGGTCGGGACCCTTCTTCAGAAACGGGGAGAGGGAAGGGAGCTCCGAAATAAATAGAGAGAGGAGGGGTGGGGCTGGGGACGGTAGGTGGGATGGTGATAGGTGAGGCAGTGGTGGGGATTGGTCAGTGAGGTGGGAGGAATGGAGAGGTGGGAGAGAAGATGGACAGGTTGTGTCAGGTCAAGGAGCTGGGGATGAGAGGGAGCGTTGGTTATGGTTGGTCACTGAAGGACCACTGACGAGATCTCCTCTCATCCACCTTCCTGCAAGAATGCAAACCCCTACTCTCAATTCCTCTGCCTCCACCGTGTCTGCTGTCAAGGTGGGGTGTTCCACTCGCAAACATCCCAGATGTCCTCTTATTTCAAGGACCGCAACCACCAACGCCCTTATCCGCCTAACCGAACTCATCCTTACTCTTAACAACTTTTCCTTCAACTCCTCCCACTTCCTACAGACTAAGGGGTGGCCATGGGAACCAGCATGAGCTCAAGCTATGCCTGCCTCTTCGTAGGATACATGGAACAATTCCTCTTCCGCAGCTACACTGGTGCTAACCCACACTTCTTCCTCTGCTACATCGATGACTGTATCGGCACTGCCTCATCCTCCCACAAGGAGCTTGAACAGTTCATCAACTCTACTAACACCTTTCACCCCAACCTCAAGTTCACCTGGATCATCTTTGATGCCTCTCTCTCCTTCCTGGACCTCTCTGTCTCCATCTCTGGTGACCACCTCGAATCTATTTCAAGCCCACCGACTCCCACAGCTACCTGGACTACACCTCTTCTCACCCACCTTCCTGCAAGAATGCGATCCCCTACTCCCAATTCCTCCGCCTCTGCTGCATCTGTTCCCAAGATGGGGCGTTCCACTCTTGAACATTCCAGATGTCCTCTTATTTCAAGGACTGCAAATTCCCCCCTTCTGTGGTCAAAAATGCCCTCAACCGCATCTCTTGCATTTCCCACACCTCTGCCCTCATAGCCCCTCCCCCCAACAAAAACAAAGACAGAATCCCCCTTGTCCTCACGTACCACCCCACTACCCTCCGTATCCAATGTATCATTCTCTGCCACCTGCAATCCGACTCCACAACCAAAGATATGTTTCCCTCCCCACCCCATCTGTCTTTCATAGGGACCGTTCTCTCCGTGACTCCCTTGTCCGCTGCACACTCCCCACTAACCCCACCACCCCGGCACCTATCTCTGCAACTGCAGGAAGTGCTACACCTGCCCCTACACCTCCTCCCTCACCCCCATCCCGGGCCCCAAGAAAACCTTACACATCACACAGAGGTTCACCTGCACGTCCGTCAATGTGGTCTGTTGCATCCGCTGCTCCCGATGTGGCCTCCTCTACATCGGTGAGACCAAGCGGTGGCTCAGAGACCGATTTGTAGAGCACCGGTGTTCTGTATGCAACAAACAACAACACCTTCCTGTCGCGAACCATTTCAACTCCCCCTCCTACTCCCAGGTTAGAAATGTCCACCCTGGGTCTCCTCCAGTGTCACAACGATGCCAACCAGAAACTGGTGGAGCAGCACCTCATATTCCGCCTCGGGAGCCTACAACCCAATGGTCTCAATGTGGACTTTACCAGTTTCAAAATCTCCCCACCTCTAGCCTCATCCCATGACCAACCCTCCCTCTCATCCCATGACCAACCCTCCCGCTTATCCCTGCCTCCTTAACCTGACACAACCTGTCCATCTTCTCTCCCACTTATCTGCTCCTCCCACCTCATTGACCAATCTCCACCACTGCCTACCTGCATTCGCCGATCACCATCCCACCTACATTCCCCAGCCCCACCCCGCCTCTCTCTATTTATTTCTGAACTCCCTTCCTTCTCCCCCATTTCTGAAGAAGGGTCCCGACCTGAAACGTCAGCTTTCCTGCTCCTCTGATGCTGCCTGGCCTGCTGTGTTCCTCCAGCTCCACATTGTGTTATCTCTGACTCCAGCATCGACAGTTCTTACTATCTCTGAGGGAAGACTCAGGGCTGAAGTTTCTTGTGGGCTTTGGGACCAAATGGGGGTTTGAAGTTTGCACTTGCTGACAATGAGACTAGTGGTGCAATTTTCGAGATGTGAAATTGTTTGCCTCCACATTCTGGGTCCTACGATGCAATGTAAGTTGTGGGCTCAATCCAAGGACTAACAGTTTGGGAGACTCAGCAACCTCATTGGGCAATTAATCCACTGGAAGCGCTTGGCTCACACTTGCAAAATCACTGCACTAATGACTCCAGAGACCCACAGGGATGTCAGGTTGGAGAGAAACACCTCTACAGGACTGGAGATAGCCATGATTGTGGTCTTTTATCTATGCAATATTGTCTTTGTGGCAAGGATCATCTATCTCCAATGGTTGTCTCCATAAGACCATTACAGTGAATGTTGAAATAAGTGGTAAAGTATCCCACAGAATCACTACACTCTGAGAGAGAAAAAAACTTCCTCAACTCTGTCTCTCCCCTCGGACGGCAATCTTTGCATGTAACCCATTGGTGCTACGTCAATGGGACATGTCTGGGATCACCACAAAATTGCCCTTAATTTGCTGTTCACTCTTGACCAGCCACCCCTGGGGAGTGGCCTATAGTTCTGTGACATCTGGAGCAGGTGGGACTTGAACCCGGGCCTTCATTCTCAGAGATTGGGGCATTATCCACTGCACCAGTAGAACTCTTATGAGTCAATGGGTATACTTGACATCTTTGGGAGTACTTTGAGGTTATCCTGAAACCTTTCTGCTGTTCTCTTAGATGTCTCCCATCAGGACTGAGCTTTGTGTTAAGCAGTTGTTTTGTAAGTGTGGTGTTCGGTGTTGAAAGTGATGTGCCTCTTTTGAGTGATTGGCACCTCATTGCTGTGCATGTTGGTTTGGGAGATTAAGATACTTTTGGATCACCTTCCTTGCCACTAGATTAGCAGGATCTTGAGAAAGTATGAATGGTGGTACAATTCCCCTGGTTTGAGGTGTCTGCTTAGATCATCCAATTCAATTAGAAGCACACTTTCACTCCTGCCTGATAAACTATGGCCTTAGCCTCCGTCTTGGGATCCTGGCCCTCAAATACTTCCAACCTCATTTGGCTGAAAGCCTAAGCTGATATGTTGGAGATGATGAACCCAGGTACTTCACTGCAAACCTGGTTTGGAACCTGGAGCCTCCCCATTCTCTATGGTGTGGTTTCCGGCCAGATAGGGGTTAAACAACTGAATGGATTTCAGAATGCAGCTGGAAATTCAACATTTAATTTAACCCATTAAGACACAAGCTCCTCTTTCAATGTCAATATTGTAAACTGTAATGAACGGAAATGGGATTTTCTAAATCTCATCTGTGCGGTAAGATATATTTGAGCAGTTGAGCTTTGGTTGTTCATTGTAAATCTTCAGGGCATCTTGGTGATAGGTTTTTCATTTAACAAGAATCAACAGCACTTCCTTTGTTCAAGTGACAGGTCATCAATAATGTTAATGCACTCACGATGTGTTAAAGTCCCTGCTTGGGTTGATTCAGTTGCAGGATTCTGCTTTGTCAGCTGTGTAGCACTGGCTTTATGCAGGCAACACTTCCCCTAATCTCCGACTGAATTAAAGAGCTTTTGTACAACTTCGTCCTGGTGTTTGGGGAAGGCTTAAGGGCTAATTTGTAAAGGAGGGAGAGGGAACCCTGGTAGGTTGGTTGCTATCTATAGAGCTGGTTGGAACTCTTGGGATCAGGGAGGGAGGTGGGGGTGGGGTGTGGAAGGGTGTTTGGTACAACATTGCTTCTCTCCCCAACCCCTGAGGGAGTACAGATGGCTGGCTTGGAGCAGTAAATGCACCAACATGGAGAGCTACAGGTCATGTGACCCCGTATGAGGGTTATCCACATTGGTTTAATTAGCTTGTATTCTCTAATGTATTGTCTGCAAGACATCAAATGAAGCAATTGTGTCACGAGATGTTAGGATTTTCTGTTCTTATACACATAAGGCTGATGCAGTCCCCAAAGGTAGCAGGAGAATATTTGCAGAATTATATTTCTGTTGTTTTAAGATTGTTTGACACTTTCTTGGTACCTGCTGTGATATAGAGTCTGGCTTTAGAGTTTGTACTGACCATAATGAAGGATAATCTGTGTGTGCATAGCTAGAACGTTAAGGATTACCTGTTGAAAAGATGGCAGAATCCAAGGTCAGGGGAAACTGGGATATTTGGGGGAGAAACACCAAAAGATATGGTGAATAACCAAGGTCTTTTTCCGAGGGTGGGGGGAGTCCAAAGGGCATATGTTTAAGGTGAGAGGGGAAAAATTTAAAAGGACTAGAGGGGTAACATTTCCACGCAGATGGTGGAGCGTATATGGAACGAGCTGCCAGGGGAACTGGCAGAGAATGTGTGTGTCTGTGTGTGTGTGTGTACATAAATTGTTGGAGAATAGGGACTTATGTGTGTGCTTGTGAGTGTGTGCGTGCATGGGTCTTGGGGAATAGGGTTATGTGTGTGTGTGTGTGTGTGTGTGTGTGTGTGTGTGTGTATGTGTGTGTGTGTGTTTTTTTGGTGGGGGAGAGGGATTATTGCAGTGTGTCTGCAGAAGTGGTAGCAAGAGGGATTTCATTGAGTCTATCACAAAGAAATTTGGAGAGCTTGGCTGAAACCTATACAAGGTCATTAAATAACATTTTTAAAAAGTGCTTTAAAGCATGATTTTTATATTTATATGATGAATCATCCATAATGACCAAACTTTAATTATACACTGAACGTTTTATAACTGATTTATTTTTGTTAGAGTGTGAGGGTTATATTAATTTTCTGGTGTAAAAATTTGTTCACATTCAAAAACAGTTTGGGAAGCTATGCCCTAGATTGCTGAATGGCAATGGCAGGGCTCAGAAATTGGGAGGAGAGGCCAGTGATTGAGGAACACCATATGCTCAGGGGGTATTAGAGCCGGATGAGGTAATAGAATCAGGGAGGATTTAACCTATTGAAAGATTTAAACATTAGTATCACCTGAGTCTTGTGTTTGTTCTCGTGATCCTAAGAACAAGTGGAACATTTACACATGATCCCATGTTATGTTATTAAATACTGAATCATATTGAAAGGAATGCTATACAAATATTGGTTGGGATTGATCTGCAAATATCACCATCAGTAATTCCTACATGTTAATCAATAATTTCGTCCTATGGAAACTGAGCCCTTAAGGGGTAGTGTTATACCTTGAAATTTTAACCTTAATCTTTTTTGCTGCTAAGTTTTATTTTTCATTTCAGTTAATTTTGCATTGTTCTGCTAAATTTGGGTTATTGCATATTTCATCATTGAGTCCCTGGTGACCTCTGCCTTTCTCTGTTGTGTTTAGCTCTGTACTTAAATCTAAAGGGTACGGGGCTGCCCAGATTAGCACCAAGCTTGCAACTGGGGTTTTAGACTCAGTCAGGATATAGCACAATTCTTCCCCTCATGACGGACCATCGTTGGTGAAGTGGAGATTGCCCCATACTATTTTGTGTCTTTTTTTCTTGAAGAATAGAGGCTTGTTTTTCTTTTTCTGAAGTGCCAAAGTTCAAAGGTAGCAGCTTACTCTGAGGAAGGTCATGAACATGTGAATCAACAGCATGAATAGGCCATTCAGCCCCTTGAGCATGCTCCCTCATTCAATAAAATCATGGCTGATCTGATTGTAACTCAAATCCACATTCTTACCTGCCACTGATAGCCATGGAATCACTTAACAGGAGCCTATTAAATTCTGACTTAGAAATATTCATGGACTCTGCTTTTCATGGAGGGAGTTCCAAAGACTCATGACTCTGAGAATTTTTTTTTTCTAATCTCAGTTTTAAATGTACAACTCAGATTTGTAAGCAGTGGCCCATCGTTATAGAGTCTTTTGTGAGAGGAAACATCCTTTCTACATCTCATCTTTCAGGATTTTATCTACTGTATTTTAATCATTTCACCTCTTTTCTTCTATACTCCAACTGTTACAAGCCTAGTCTATCCAGCCTTTTGTCATAAGACAACCTACCCATTCCAGCTATTTGTGTGATAAACCTTCTCTGAACTGCTTCCAACATATTTTCATCCTTCCTCAATCAACATGACCAATAACATACACCGTAGTCCAAATGTGGCTACACCAGTGACATGTATAACTGAAGCACAACCTCCCTACTTTTGTATTCAGTTCTCCTTGGAATATATGATAATGTTCTATTAGCTTTCCTGATTACGTACTGTAATTGCATCCTATACTAACCTTTTGAGATTCAAGCAATAGACCACCAGATCCATCTGCATCTCAGAGCTCTGCAATCTCTCACCAACTAGATAATGTGTTTTGTTTTTATTCTTCCTTCCAAAATGAACAATTTCACATTTTACTGTATTTTCCACATCTCCGCTCACTCGCTTAGCCTATCAATAACTTTTTGTAACCTCCATGTATTCTGTTCAGAACTTTCCTTCCTACCTAGCTTTGTGTTGTCTTCAAATTTGACCTTCCATCCTTTCATCTAACTCATGTATGTAAATGAGGTACCAGCGCCAATTCCTGTGGCACAACACATGTTACATGTTGCCAACTAAAAAAAGACCCATTTACACCTGTGGTGATTTGCTGGAATGGTACTAGCGCTGTGGCACTTCACTTAGTCGGAGAGATTACAAACATTAGGATTGTTGTCTTTTGAGCAGAGTCAGCCAATAGGATATTCTGTAGAGATGTTCAAAATTAGGATTTTAAAAGAAGAGCTAAAGAGAAAAGAAAGTCTCAGTAACCAAGAATCTTGAATTTGTGCGGTGGAGGCAGGAGATCGGGTGTGATGATAATAAATAGTGGAATGGGCTTGAGACCACCACATGACCTACTCCTGCTCTGACTTCTCATGTCAGAGGTCGAGGTGAGAAGAGAATTTGTTTTATGCAGTGAGTAGTTGTTACTCGAAATGCACTACCTGAAAGGGTGATACAGATTGGATTCAATAGCAAGTACATTTAAAAAGAAATTAAATTTTGGAAACAATTTGCAGGATTATGGAAAAAGAAGAAGTAATAAGACTAACTGGATGGCACTTTCAAAGAGCCAGCACGAATATGATGGACTGAATGGTCTCTGTGCTCTATCATTCTATGTTAGAAGTAGCCAGGTTATAGCTGGATGTCATTTATATAAACGTGTGACATTTGTCTCTGAGTTCCCGAGCAGGTAGATGATGCCAGTGGCATTACCCTTGATTGGCACACAATCAATTTTCAGATTGTACTCTTTGTGGGCTATTAAGCACTTACTGGGCCAAATGTGTGCACTTGACCTGATCAGTTTTTACCCATATATGATCAAGACATGTGTTCCGTGGATAAGGTTACAGGATGAAAAGGATCTGTGCTAGAAAGAACAATAAAGGTAAGGGATTGAGACCCTGTGAGAATCATACAATCCCTACAGTGTGGAAGTAGGCTATGCCTGTCACATCGACACTGACCTTGTGAAGACCATCCCTCCTAGACCACCCCCCCCCCCCCCCTGTAACCCTCCTTTTCCCTTGGCTAATCCACCGATCCTACACATCTTTGGACTGTGGGAGGAGACCCACGCAGATACAGGGACAAGGTGCAAGCTCCACACAGTCAAGTCACCTGAGGGTGAAATTGAACCAGGGTCCCTGGTGCTGTGAGGCAGCAGTGCTAACCACTGAGCCACCATGCCATACCTGAAGAGCAAGAGAAAGCGACTGATAAGCAGCAAGTCTTGATAAACCAAAAGATCAGCTCAGTGACTCCTGTGGTCAGGAACCACCAAACTACCTTCCCAGCTTTTCCCTTCATCTGTAACATCAATGTTTTTGTGTCTGTCTGCATGTGTGTGCAGGGGTAGTTTTATAAGGGGTTAAAATTTTAGCTAGTAGAGTAAATATGTCAATGATTCATAATTATTTACTGTAGGTGGAATCTATTTATTTGTAATGTCCAGTAATCCTTGTTAAATATGGAAGCCTCATCTGTGCTTTTGGTCAACATGGGTGTCAAAGACAGATAAATTGGGGAATTTCATTTTGTAAAATCTTTAACTTTTGTGATGATTCTGGAAATGGTTGGGGGTGCGGTTGAGGGGAGGGATGCAGTGCTTGATTTCCAGTGTGCAGCCGCAGCGAGGCGTTACAAATCTGCAAGCTGACATTATAATTTAATATGGTCTGCAACATGATAAAGAGTGAATATGGCAAACAGAATCATGGAGCAAATTCAATGGCCTACCACTTTGCTCACTTTACAGTGAACCTTGTTAACTCAATGACGTGCAAAATTTTCTATTAGGTAAATAATCTTCATCTTGAAGCATTATAATGTGTTCTTGCTCAGAAGACACGCAGCAAAAGCATTGCTCTTACAGATTTCAATTGGAGTCAATGTTGCTACCTTTAATTAGGTGGAGAAGAATAATTATTTTGATCCGTAGCCTCGAAAGACTGCAGTTGATTTTTGATTTAATGAGAAGCTCTCTGGCCTGTGTGAATGCCTGAAGCTGAACTGAATTATGGATAGCTGCCTTGTATTCCCAACTAATTGCAAATAAAGTTGGACTGTGGATGTACACAGCTGATGCTGAGGAAAGAAACAATAACTAGCCACTGAGAGCAAGATGGGGCTAATCTATGCTGCAAGGTGTCAACGGTACTCTAGGCCCATCCTTCCATCAAATTATAGACTGAAACAGCAAATAGAGTCATACAATCAGACACCATGGAAACAGACCCTTCGGTCCAACTAATCCATGCTGACCATGATCCCAAACTAAACTAGTCGCACTTGCTTGCATTTGGCCCATATCCCTCCAAACATTTTACATTCATGTGCATAAAAACATAAAAAATAGGAGCAGGAGTAGGCCATCTGGCCCATTGAGCCTGTTCTGCCATTCAATAAGACCATGGCTGATCTTTTCGTGGACTCAGCTCCACTTACCCACCCACTCACCCCTTTACACTTAATTCCTTTACTTTTCAAAAATCTATCTATCTTTCTCTTAAATACATTCAACGAGGTAGCCTCAACTGCTTCACTGGGCAGGAAATGCCACAGATTCACAACCCTTTGGATGAAGAAGTTCCTCCTTCTTATCCACATGTCTTTTAAATGTAACTGTACCTGCATCCACCACTTTGTCTGGCAGTTCATTCCACACACTTACCACTCTCTGTGTAAAAAGGTTGCCCCTTGTGTCCTTTTTTAAAACTTTTTCCTCTCACCTTATAAATATGTCCCCTAGTTTTGAACTCCCCCACCACAGGGAAAAGACACTTGTCATTCACTTTATCCATACCCCTCATGATTTTATAAACCTCTATCAGGTCACCCCTCAACCTCCTAAACTCCAGTGAAAAATGTCCCAGCCTATCCAGCCTGTTTTTATAACTCAAACCCTCCAAGCCTGGCAACATCCTGGTAAATCTTTTCTGAACCCTCTCCAATTTAATAATATCGTTCGCATAGCAGGGCAACCAGAACTACACACAGTATTCCAGAAGGGGCCTCACCAACTTCCTGTACAACCTCAACATAATGCCCCACCTCCTACAGTCAAAGGTCTGAGCAATGAAGGTAAGCATGCTAAACACCTTCTTAACCACCCTGTCTACCTGTGACACAAATTTCAAAGAATTTCAAAGTAGGTCTCTCTCTTCTACATCAGTATCCAGGGCCCTACCATTAATTGTATAAGTCCTGCCCTTGTTTGTTTTACCAAAATGCAATACCTTGCATTTTTGCAAATTAAACTCCATCTGCTTTTCCTTAGCCCATTGACTCTATTGATCATAATCTCTTTGTAATCTTACATGACCTTCTTCATTGTTCGCTGTACTATCAATTTTGGTGTCATCTGCAAACTTACCAACCATGCCTCCTATATTCTCATCCAAATCATTTATATAAATGACAATCAGAAGTATACTGATCCTCGTAGAACACCGCTGGTCATAAGCCTCCGGTCAGAAAAAACCCCTCCACCACTACCCTCCATCTCTCCTACCATCAAGTCAATTTTGTATCCAATTTGGCAAGCTCTCCCTGAATCCCAGGTGATCTAAGTTTGCCAATTAGCCTACCATGCAGAACCTTTTCAAAGGCTTTAATGTATGGAGATTGGCAGATGGTTGGACTTGTAGCCAATTTTCATTACAAGTTGTCTTTCAATGATTCATAATGTCGCTGAAGCTTCAGAAACCTTGAGGAGGGTGTTGGGGTGGGGGGCAGCGGTGAAAGTGAACCTTTTAAATGTTGATTGCCTTGCACAATGAGAAAGATCTGTCCTTTTTAACAAAACTGTTTTCAAGGTGTAAATGGACAAGATGGCAATTTTTGGCCCTCCATCGAAAGATTTTTGATTAAACTCTCACATTTAATTGAGTCGATGTATTCACTTACTAAAGTGCTGAAGAAGATTTGAATAGGTAATATGATTGACGCTTTTGCAATTTTGTTTGTTATGTGTATCATCTGTGCTTTGTGTTGTGCATGAAGAGAATGTCAGTAATATTGTTACAGTCTTCCATAATCATATGTGCTATATAGGTCAACATTTGTTATCTCTGCAATTTCCACACCAGTCTGGAAAAGAATTAAACTTACATTTATATAATCTCCTCCTCGAACTCCAATATGTCCTAAACTCCTTATAGCTGAAGAAGAGCATTCGCTGTGGACTCACTGTTATTGGGATCTGCAGTTGATCCTCGAATATCACTGACGTTGCTTCTCCAGGTTCAGGGGAAGAATGTGAAATTCTGAGCTGCTTCCTTGTGCGTGCAAGTCTTGCTTACTGTTTTGTTTCTGGTCAAGGATGATGCCTTTTCACTGCGATTTTCACAGTTGATGTGATTAATTTGAGACAGAATCACGCAAACAAAGACAATGTTTGCTGGAGGAAACTGTACCTGGTGAAATTTCTGAAAGCTTATCCCAATACCCCTAACGAAACAGGATTCCACACCAGAGAAAATACTGAGAATTAAACTTCTTTCTTTGTTGTGATTCTTACACCATTTATAACAATTCACAAGGAGATAATTGTCGTTAAATTAACAGCACTGCAACCCTTTATCAGTACCTGTTTATAAGTAATAAATGGGAAACAAGGTGATGCTTTGCTGTCCATATTCCTTGCTCTCCCTTTGACTATGTATTCAAAATGAATGCAACTGCAAGATAGAAACAGCCAATTTAGAACAGTTGGCCTTACCATTGTGCTCTTGTGGCTTCAGGCATTGCTGATTGCTGGAGATACATAAACACTGCCAAGGACAAATGCAACTAAATGGTATTAAAATGATATGGTCTCCTGGAACCACTGTTTTCTCTTGTCTTCGACTAAATGTTTCAAGCCCTAATAAATAATGCAGCTACAAGGGATATTGTGTGAACATTTATGTGGGTTTGTATGTACACTTGAATGCGTTTAGTCATGAGATTTTTTTTCGATGTGTGTGTGTATATACATGATTTATTAGATTGTGGACAACGTGTTGCTTGAACAAGGTGAGAGAAAGTTCTGTTTTATAAGTCGGCAGTCAAACTTCACCTGTGTGTGGGGCTTCATCTTGTCCCTTTCCTAAGCCTACATTCCCTTTCGAAATAAAGGAAAGTTCAATAGGCTGCAATCAAGAATTACTGCAGGGAGAGTTAGTCAGTGATTCCTGCTGACAATTGTTTCAACTCTCCTGCAGTAACATGTTGGATTTTTCTTAAAGCACCCTCCAGGACGGGAAAGGGTGTGTTACTGAAACCCTTTGGAAGTATAGGCTTGAAGCTCTTGCTCAGCAAGGCTTGAAAGTGACTCTCAGTCAAGTCAAGATTCTACGTTTGATCTCTGCCTGGTTATTGGCGGACTAGTTTAGAAAAATTTCCTTCAACTTAGATTTTTTCATCAGTATTTTTCTTGGTCTCAAATCGGAGTGCAGGATTTTTTGAGAGTGTATCTTTGCATTTTTATGAATTGTCAATAAATATTTGCACCGTTGTACAAAATGTAGCATGGGCAAATTTAGCCAAATACTTTCATGCAGAGTAAATTTATTTCTCTACATCTGCCTCTCATTAATGGCAATCTTGGACCCTCAGTTTTGTACAGAGAGAATGCTACATTGCCCCCAGCCCATCCCACTTTAGTGCACTACAGAGAGAGCCATAGTCAGGGCATTTGGTTTCCAGTCATGACCTTATCCTCTGCCTTAACCAACTGAGACTAGGATAGGAGTCCCATCAAGGCCACCTTTATTTTGTGGAGAGAGAGCAAGCTAATGTTTCGAGTTTAGATGACTCTTCATCAGAGCTGTGATGAAGCACTGATGAAAAGTCATCTAGACTCAAAACGTGGGCTTGCCTTCTCTCCAAGGATGCTGCCTGACCCCCTGCGATTTCCAGCATTTTTTGTTTGCAGTACAGATTCCAGCATCTGCAGTAATTTTCTCCCAAATTTATTTTGTATTATGTATGATTAACAGTGACCATTAAATGCAACCAAGTGAGCTATTTTGAATGTGTCTGCACATCTTTCTGCTCAAAGCAATTTCAATTTGAGGCAACTTATGGTATTGTTACTGTCCAGACCTTTCACACCTGTATTTTTCTTGCTGTAGTTTTCTCACCATGTTATGGTCAGTGTTAATTGTATGAGCTTGACAGAGCATCTGAAAAGGAATTGTACTTCACTGCTGTTCGTGTTGTTTTAACCTTCTTCGGATGCAGGGGTACCATGAGCACTCCTTCCTGGAGAGACTGGTATGAAGTCCATAGAGATCAATGAGGATAAAATGACAGTCAATGACCAGTTAACAAAACCCTTTTTGCTGTCTACCTTCTGATCAAAACACTGACTGGATTGCTTTAAATAAACTAATGATTTGCTTCCATTTCAAATAGACTGATTGCATCCACCTAGCCATTCAGCCTACCTGACAAATAGCTCCTGAGAAGTCCTGAAATAGATTTGTCTGTTGGCCATTCCATTTGCTTTGGCTTGGCACCATCAAGGAGCTTAGAGCAAATCATTTCAGCATTTCTAGATTGTTAGCGGTGAATCCAGCTTGGATTAGCATCAGTACTATTGCCAAACTGTTGTTAGGGCCCATGGTTCCTGCAGTATCTAGTGCCTTCAGCTATTTCATGATATCACATGGAGTGAATCAAATTGGCTGAAGACTGGAGTTTGTGATACTGGGACCTCTGGAACATCATGGGATGTCAGCATCACTGGTAAGCCTGGCATTTATTGTCCATCTGTTGCCCTTGAGAACACGTGGCTCTTGGATCCAGCTGTTGGTACAAGGTATGCTTAGAAGCTCTTTCCCAATTAGAGAAAGGAAATATAAACAGTTAGCAACTGGGAGGGTTAACTGATAACACAGAACAGCTCTTCTCAACTGACCCTAGCAGGAGCTAATTTTGTGTGTGTGTGTGTTTTTTTGTGTGTGTGTGCGTGTGTTCTCAGTGATGCATGTTTACTCTTACGTTCATCCTGGATTTCAGATGACGGATGATTTACGGTGATGTTGCCAGTGTTGAAGGGTTTGAGCTATAGGGAGAGGCTGAATAGGCTGGGGCTATTTTCCCTGGAGCATTGAAGGCTGAGGGGTGACCTTATAGAGGTTTATAAACCATGAGGAGCATTGATAGGGTAAATAGGCAAAGTCTTTTCCCCAGGGTGGGGGAGTCCAAAACTAGAGGGCATAGGTTTAAGGTGAGAGGGGAAAGATTTAAAAGGGACCGAAGGGGCAACCCTTTCAAACAGAGGGTGGTACAAGTATGGAATGAGCTGCCAGAGGAAGTGGTGGAGGCTGGTACAATTACAACATTTAAAACGTATTTGGATAGGTACATGAATAGGAAGGGTTTAGAGGGATATGGGCCAAATGCTGGCAAATGGCACTAGGTTTGTATAGGATATCTGGTCGGCCATGGATGACTTGGACTGAAGGGTCTCTTTCCGTGCTGTATATCTCTGTGACTCTGTGAATCTACTGTTTGTCAATACTGAGTTTCCTTTCTGCTGAAGGCTTCACAAGGGCATCCTTCACTACTCAATTAACACCAAGAAGGAGGATTAACAGCAATAAATCTACCCAACCATCAACTATTTCCAGTGGTTCCAGTGAACATAACACCAACATATGCCACAAAAACAAAGTTGCTGGAAAAGCTCAGCAGGTCTGGCAGCATCTGTGAAGGAGAAAACAGAGTTAACGTTTCGTGTCCTGTGACCCTTCCTCACACTCACTCACTCTCGCTTACTCACTCGCTCACACTCACTCATCATCATCTTTGGTGGTCCCTTGCAAATGACAACGACTCTCTTACACTCTGAGGGTGAGTCCATAGATGGGTGTACAGACCGATATGGTTTGGTTAGACTTAGGGCAGAAGGTTGTCACAGGAAGGGGGTGAGTGGGGCAGGGGTGTGGCAGTGCACACCTTTCGCTGTTTTCACCTGGCTTCCATTCTTTCTCCCCGATGGCAAGTCTCAAAGTGCTCGACGCTTTCCCAGATGCTCCTCCTCCACTTTGGATGGTCTTGGGCCAGTGATTCCCAGATGTCTGTGGGAATGCCGCACTTTGCCAGTGAAGCCTTGAGGCTATCACTGAAGCGCTTCCTCTGCACACCTGGGGCTCGCCTGCTTTTTCGAAGCTGGGAGTCGAGCACCTGCCTGGGGAGTCTCGAGTCAGTCATATGGATATTGTGCTCACTCACTCACTCATTCTTTTTCTTTTCTTCTGCCTTCTTTTCTTTCCAGGTTACTAGGTTATAATGGAAGGGTCACTGGACCTGAAACGTTAACTCTGTTTTCTTCTTCACAAATGCTGCCAGACCTGCTGAGCTTTTCAAGCAACTTTGATTTTGTTCCTGATTTACAGCATCTGCAGTTCTTTTGGTCTTTATCAACATATGCCATGGTGGTAGTAATGAATTTCACCATTTATACCAGTAAACAACTACTGGATGCATGTTCACTGACTAATAATCAACCAATACCAAGCTATTGCAGCAAGTATGGCATGATTTACAACAGAGCAGCTAGTGCCTATTGCAAAAAGGTAACGTTTTCAGGAGGAGAGGAGAAACAGTGGAGAAATCTACCATTTGCTGTGTGTGTGTGTGTGTGTGTGTGTGAGAGAGAATTTGCTGTGTTACAGTACAGTCCAAACAACCCAATAATTTGTTTTTAAATGATAGCCCTCTGACAGTTGTGTTTTCCAGTCTCCATCTTGAAAATATCAAGATGACAGAAAGCGCAACCTGTCGCAACGTCCTGATGTCGATCAAAGGAAAGACTTGACGCTTGTTAAAAGTCAAATCCCAGGTGCAACTGCAACGATGTCAAGTCAGGCAGTGAAGAATTTGACAGGCTGCTCGAGTCGCTGGATTTGTTATCAAGCTGATCTGCTACAATAGCCTCCGTTATGGCCTTTTTTAAATTGCGTAAGGTAGATCAGATGGCCCTGTAAATCAGTTATCATGGCTCTCAGCACAACTGAGGACCTTTGGTGTGTGGTTGTTCGTTATAACCTAGTAACCTAGAAAGAAAAGAAAAAGAATGAGTGAGTGAGTGAGCACAATATCCATATGACTGACTTGAGACTCCCCAAGCAGGTGCTCGACTCCCAGCTTCGAAACAGCAGGCGAGCCCCAGGTGGGCAGAGGAAGTGTTTCAGTGATAGCCTCAAGGCTTCACTGGCAAAGTGCGGCATTCCCACAGACATCTGGGAATCACTGGCCCAAGACCGTTCAAAGTGTAGGAAGAGCATCTGGGAAAGCGTTGAGCACTTTGAGATTTGCCATCGGGGAGAAAGAATGGAAGCCAGGTGAAAACAGCGAAAGGAGTGAACTGCCACACCCCTGCCTCACCCAGCCCCTTCCTGTGACAACCTTCTGCCCTAAGTCTAACCGAACCGTATCGGTCTATACACCCATCTATGGACTCACGCTCAAGAGTGTAAGAGAGTCATCGTCATCTGCAAGGGACCACCGGTGGTGAGTGAGTGTGAGTGTGAAACAAACTCACTAATGCAACCTCAGGATAGCACATTGCAGCCAATGAAGCACTTAGTTCCTGTTGTCAAGTTAGCAAAGTGGCAGCCAATTTGTGCTCAGAATGCTGCCACAAACAATGTAACAATGTCCTGATTTTTAAGAGTTGATTGAGAGGTAAATATTGTGAAGGACAGGAGCTGAATTCTTTGAAAGAGTGCCATGGCTTTGTTTTTGTCCACATGAGAGGGCAGTTGGGATCTCACCTGAGAAATGGCAATTTTGACAATGCGGCATTGCTTCCCACTGCATGTGTGTGTGTGTCCAGATGTATGCACCAAATGGGACATACACAAGAGAAGGGAATACTTTCAGCAAGCTTTGGCTGACAGCTAAGTTACTGATGATTTATGTCCAGAGATACTACTGGGATACAGGTTGTAAGTGAACGTGACCCTGCAGTAAATTCCTGTGCACCACATGTTAAAATGTAGATGTAATTATGACTTTTAAATGCGGACTGCATATTGTGTTACAACAGTGTTACTCACTGGTTTATTTTTCACACTCATGACTTCTACAAAGTTTCTACTTGTGGGTGAGCCCGGAACAAGAACCTGTTAACGGATGATCACAGTAAATCTAATAAAGAAATGGGGAGAAGCATTTTTTATCCAGAGAGAGATTAGAATGTGGTACTCACCGCCACAGAGTATCGGCAGACGAGGCAGAGAGCATGGATGTGTTAAAATGGAAGCCTGGTGCATTTGTGAGGGAGGAAGGATTGGACAAGGGGACACTCTCTCAAAATAAGGGATAAGTCATTTAGGACTGAGACGAGGAGGATTTCTTCACTCAGAGGATAGTAAATCTTCAGAATTCTCTTCTTTTGGAAGCTCAGTCATTGACTATGCTCAAGAAGGGGATAAATAGATTTCTATTTAAATGGCATTAAGGTTTACAGGGATAATACGGGGAAGCAGCACTGAGATAAATGATTATCGGCAAGGGAGTTGAGGAGAAACTTTTTTTACTCAGAGAGTTGTTAGGATTTGGAATGCGCTGCCTGGGAGAGTGGTGAGGGGGATTCCATTGGAGGTTTCAAAAGAGAGCTGGATATATATCTGAAAGTGATGAAGTTAGAGGGCTACAGTGAAAAGACTGGAGAATGTGATTAGCTGGGTAGTTCTTTTGGGAGCTGGTGCAGACAAGATGGGTTGAATGGCCTCCATCTGTACTGTAAAATTCTATGATCTATCAGTCATGATTCAGAATGGCAAGCTGACTTGAAAAGCTGAATGGCCTTCTTTGGCACCAATGTTCAAGGCCATTTGAACACAATCCTCACCACTTACACTGCCCATGCTCAGTGCAGGTTTTTTAATCAACTTGTTCAGACATATTATGACACACCTCTGGACTAGATGGGACTTGAACCCAGACCTTCTGGCCCGGAGGTAGAAGCGTTACCATAGCTTCACAAGAGCCCTGAGTAACCACTTGTACCATTGGGCAATTAACGTTCATCATTTTCCATTAGTATAGAATCGTTTACAACATATTAAGTGAGCCTGCCTTTCAGGCAGTTTTGTAAACTCTTCGCACCTTAATTGCAGATGGAGAGCATTTGTATTCCTCTATATTATCCTGATATTTCAGCTGCAAAGTTAATTAAAGAAGCCAAAGGAAATTGTACTTACTGATTTCTCTGTCAAAGGGGTTGAAGGTTATAGTTGCTGGCTGCAAACTGCCCTTGTGAAAAGTTCAAAGTTCCCAAACCTCCAATGTTTATATTTAATAGGGCGATAATTTGAATACATTAAAAACAACTTTGTGTCTCTAAATGAAGCAGAGAATTTAGATTAGAGAGTCCCTACAACCTGTGATAGTTTAACCGTCCATCATTAACAACAGCTGTATCAAGTTACCATCAACATTCCTACTGTAAGTATTATGAACTGAATTAATGAGACCTTGTTGTGCCCACAACCCAGGAGCTAAAGTGACAATAGGCTGCTACTTATTTCATCTGCAAAAGGTCAGACCTGTCCCTCATTTAACTCCCATCCTCGCATTTCACACTCAGAGATCAAAGTTGAAATCGCAGCAATTAATCAATGATCCTCAGACAGCACCTTCAAAACCACAACCACTTCGATATAGAAGGACAAGGGCAGCAGATACCCTCTGTAACTTTCCCTCCAATTCACTCGCCATCCTGACTTGGAAATACGTTGCCGTTCCTTCACTGTAGCTGGGTCAAAATCCTGGAATTCCCTCCTTAAGGGCACTGTGGGTCAACCTACAACGTTTCGACAGCGGCAGTTCAAGAAGACAGTTCAACACCACCTTCTCAAGGGGCAGCTAGGGACAGGCAATAAATGCTGGCCAGCTAGTGACACCCATGTCCATGAGCGAATTGAAAAAAAATTCAATATCACAGTGAGTCAAAATGCCCCATTTTGAGCTGTGATTTCTCCCAACCACGAAAATAAATTAATAGAATCATGGAATTTTTACACTACAAAGGAGGCCATTCAGCCCATGGTATTTCCACTGGTTTGCTAAAGGAGCAACTTGTGCCATTCCCCTGCCTTTTCCTTATAACCCTGCCCACTATTTTTATTCAAATAATTATAACATGATCATTTAACATAATTTTTAATAAATGCTTTTTGGGACTTGTTGCAACATCTGTGGTTTGTCAAATCCAGGGGGAGCAAATGGCTGTTGTTTCAATATCTTCCTGGATTATCCAGTTTTTCTGTTTCTGTTTCTCTCTCATGTCCTTTAGGGAAGGAAGCTTGCTGTCCTTACCCAACCTAGCCTACACGTGACTCCAGACCCACAGCAATGTCATTGGCTCTTTACTGCCCTCGTTCTGAAATGATCCAGCAAGCCACTCAGTCCCAGGGCAATCATGGGTGGGCAACAAATACTGGCTATCCTGTTATTCCGGATCTAATGAGCATCTAATTTTTCAAAAATACCATCACCCCTGCGACGCAACCCACCTCATTCCCATCTTTGTCACAGAGGTCATGTGTGGGCTCTGTGGGTTCCGCTGGCAGCCCATTATCTCTCTATCTCCCACCCCCAATCTCTTGAGTCCTATGCAGATATGGCTTGCTGTATGGGAAGCTGCCATCTGAGGCCATTTATTCTTTTCCACTTTGATGTAATTTGAGTTTAAAATAATGGAATAACATAAATAGGATGAGTCTTTATAACTGTGCAGCTTCTCACCAGGACAGCCCACTTTGTCTGTGGCAGCTCTTTGTCAGAACTTTGCAATTAGTCCAAGCAGCATCAGAGGAGCAGGAAAGCTGATATTTCGGGTCTAGACCCTTCTTCAGATTTTCTGCAGAAGAGTCTAGACCCGAAACGTCAGCTTTCCTGCTCCTCTGATGCTGCTTGGCCTGCTGCGTTCATCCAGCTCTACACCTTGTTATATCAGATTCTCCAGCATCTGCAGTTCCTACCATCTTTGCTATTAGTCCCACTGCTTTCCCTCAGACCAGTCCTGCGAATGTTTCCTTTTCAAGTAATTATCCAGTTCCCTGTTGGAAGTCACTCTTCAACCTGCTTCTACTGTCCTTTCAGACAGTGAATTCTAGATCGTAAGAACCAGCTGAGCAAAAAAAATACTGTGGCTAGATGATAAGTACCTTAAATTAGTTACCTCCAATAATTGACCTTCCTACTGGTGGAAGCCATTTCTCCTTTTCTGTTGTCTGAAAACACAGTGTAATTTTTACCATCAACTGAATATTGTCCCTTACCTCCCTTCATGGATTTTTTGAGATGCAGTTTGTGAGCTATGTCCTGGGGACTGTTTGATATAGTTGATCTCATGGTGATAATCTAATTCCGGATATCTGTGCATCTGAATATGGTGTCCCTTCCTCACCAGCACGAGCAAACCAAAAAGAAATGCACCATCAGCTACATGACATGAACGCCCTGCAGAACACTTTGAATTTTCAAGAGCTCATTGCCACAGTTTACACTTAGTGTCGGTAGCCTGAGTTGAGTAGAAGATTGAAGACTACTCCTTGAGTAGTCCAGGAATGGTTGTCATGCTGCCACTTTGTTTGCAATCCTGATATGTACCCAGTCTTGACTTCATTATCCAGTCCACGAGTTGGTATATTTAGGTTGTATTTTGCAGCTGTCATTGTGTTCCTCGTTTGGATCACTCCCTCCCTCCAACTAAGGCATCATTGAGCTGTCAACAAAGGCTTGTGATACAGTCAAAGCAGCCTCCCTGTGGTGCGCACTTCATTATTACAGTTGCTTCCCACTTTGCTGAGTTTTATCAAAGACAGCTGTTCTATTCAGCTTCTGAATCATTGCCTAATTTTGTTCCATGTGCGAGCAGGCCAAACTGAACAACTAATATGAAGATTAAAGAGAACTAGCCCAAAATAAATGGCATTGGAAGATCCCATGTTGCCGTATGATGCACACTCTGGTCGAGGCGTGGCAGTGGTGCAGCTAGGGATGTTGTGAGTTTAATTCTCATCATGGTGATTTGCAGAACTGCATTCAAAAAATGATTATTTGTAGGCAGTCACCAGGAAACAACAACTGTGGAAGTTACCAGATTATCATTCAAAATATACAAATTTGCCACAAAAGTCTCCTCTCCTCTGACTCTCGTAGAGAAAACTTTACTTTAGAAACAATTTGTATTTCCAAAAATATGCTTTGTTTGTAGAATCTGTAAATATACATAGCAAATCATTACAGCTTGAATATTACCAAATTTACAATAAAATTCAACTTGTCTCCATACAGTGTATTCTACTCAATGTAATCCTCTTGTTAATTAAGGAGTGGTGATGGCAGAGTGATAGTGTTACTGGGCTAGCCACCCAAAACCCCAAGATAATATTCTGGGGAAAAGAGTTTGAATTCTATCAGCAGATGGTGAAACTTGACTTCAGTAAAATTCTGGATTTAAAATCTAATCTTTTTGTGATTGTGTAAGCACTGTCAATTCCCATCTTTTCTTTAAAAAGTCTGGCTCACTGATGTCCTTTAGGGAAGGAAATCAGCTCGTATTACCTGGTCTGGCCTACATGTGATTCCAGACTCACAGCAATATGGTTGACTCTTAACTTTAAGATAGTTAGGGATAGGCAAAAACTGCTAGCAAGTAACACCCACATCCTTAAACAAAAATTAAAAAGAAACACAATATACATTTCATGTCCGTTATACAGCCCTAGGGAAAATCATTACCAGAATTTCCAGAAGTGCAATAAGAATAGATTTTTCTTCATAAACCATGTTCCACTATGAGGTCCCTACAAAAAAAATTGCTTTCAAGAAGGGATTAATGGATTGTTGGATGGTGTTCAGATGAGAGTTTTCCATGTCTTCACACAAGGTCAGGCTAGATTCTTTTTCATTACTGTTTATTATTACAATGCTCATTACTGTACTGTACATGATGGTGAGGCTACAGAGCAAAATGCTGTGAGCTGTACCACATCCACCCTCTTTGTAGAATACTTACTCAAGATAACTGAGGTCACAGTCACATCAGAGACTCTTTTATACATCCATTAAGGCCTTTCTCTACACGAGGAATAGGCAATAACAGTGGCCTATTGGTGCCATCTCAGTTATAACAACAGAAATCATCCCATGTTTACTCCATCAGTTCCTCTCTCCAAGGAATAACCATATGATTTGATTTCATTTCTTCTTGTCACATATACTGAGATACAGTGAAAAGTACTGTTTTGTGTGCTATCCAGGAAAATCATGTCCTACAGGGGTACATCAGGTAATAGAACAGAATGCAGAATGTACTGTTAAAACCACAGAGAAGGTGCAGAGAAAGATCAACTCTAATACGTGAGAGGTCCATTCAAAAGTCTGATAACAACGGGGAAGAAGCTGTTCTTAAATCTGTTAGCACATGTTTTAAACTTTTGTATCTTCTGCCCGATGGAAGAAGGTAGAAGAGAACACAACCAGGGTGGGAGGGGTCTTTGAAAATATCAGCTGCTTTCCCAAGGCAGCGGAAGGCATAGATGGAGTCAGTGGATGGATGGCAGGTTTGTGTGATGGACTGGGCTACATTGACAAATTTCTGCAATGGTCGTGGGAAGAGCAGTTGCCACACCAAGCTGTGATGCACCTGGATAGGATGCTTTCTATGGTGCATCTATAAAAATTGGTAAGCGTCATTGTGGACATGCTGAATCTTTAGCTTTCTGAGGAAATAGAGGCGTTGGTGTGCTTTCTTCACTGTAGTGCCATTGTGAGTGGACCAGGCCAGATTGTTGATGATATTCACTCCTAGGAATTTGAAGCTGTCGAACACCTCCACCTCAGCACCATTGATGCAGCCAAAGGCATATGCCAGGGTGCCAGCTGTGTCACCTTGAAAGGCCCCCTTCATGGATGAGCCTGGACAATCAATTCAACCCAAAAATAGAATCAGGATGCTGCCCAATTTCATCGCTAATGCTAGTTTCTAGCAAGAAATGGGGAGAGAGTGGCGTGGTGGAAATGTCACTGGATCATGTTAAACATTGGGAATATGGTTTCAAATACCACCACAGCAGCTCATGTAATTTAAGTTCAATTACTATTCAGACTTAATGATTCCAGAACTGTTATCCACAGTAATGGTGGCTATGAAGATAATCAATTATTGTAACAATCCATCGCCCTTAACCGGTTTGTTTCACGTGATGACAGACCTGCAGCAATGTGGTTAATGCTTAACTGCCCTCTGAAATGGCTTAGCAAGCCACTCAGTCATTTCAGTGGTAATTCAGAATGGACAACAAATGTTAGCTATCCAGTGATACTCACATCGGCTAATCTTTGTTTTATTTTTGCTCCCATCTGTATCCATATTCAACAAAATCAAGGTATGTTAATTCCATTTATACAAAGCTGTCTTGTGGGTCTATTTACACTATACTAACACAGACATTGCACAGTAATCTCATGACGTATCCTTTGTCTGGGGTGCTACAATGCAGTGTGTCTGTGGCTCTTGCTCATGTGATGACATTTAGCTACTTGGCTTATAAGACCCTAAGGTAAAGGAACACAATTAGTCCATCGAGTCTGCACTGCCATTCGATCACAGCTGATATGTTTCTCAACCCCATTTTCTTGCCTTCTCCCTGTAACTCTTGATCCCCTTACCAATCGAGAACCTATCTATTTCTGTCTGATATAAACTCAATGACTTGGCTCTCTGTTGCAATGGATTCTGCAGATTCATCACCGTCTGGTTGAAGAAATTCCTCCTCAACTCAGTTCTAAAGGTTCGTCCCTTCACTCTGAGGCTGTGCCCTTGGGTCCTAGTTTCTCCTTCTAGTGGAAACATCTTCTCCAGGTCTGTGTGTATCCTGTATGTTTCAATGAGATCTTCCCTATCCTTTTAAACTCCATTCAGTACAGACCCAAAGTTCTCAACAGCTCCTCATATGACAAGCTGCTCATCTCTGGGATGATTCTTGTAAATCTCCTCTAGACTCCCTCCAATGCCAGCTACTCCTTTCTTAGAAACAAAGCCGAAAACTGCTCACAATATCCCAAATGCAGTCTGACCAGAGCCTTATACAGACTCAGCAGTAGATCTCTGCACTTAGATCCGAGCCCTCTTCAAACGTTGCATTTGCTTTCCTAACTGCTAAGTGAACCTCCATGTTAACCTTAAGAGAATCCTGACCTAGTAATCCCAAGTTCCTTTGTGCTTCGGATTTCCAAAGTCTTTCTCTGTTTAGAAAATAGTCTACACCTCTATTTTCCCAATCAAAGTGCATAATCTCACACTTTGCCACATTGTATTCCATCTGCCACTTCTTTGCCCACTCTCCTAGCCTGTTGAAGTCCTTTTGCAGCCTCCCCGCTTCCTCAACACTAGCTGTCACCCCACCTATCTTTGTGTCATCTGCAAGCTTAGCAACAATACTTTCAGTTCCTTTGTGCAGATCGTTAATGTATAATGAGAATTGTCATGATCCCAACATGGACCCCTGCGGAAGTCTACTAGTCACTAGCTGCCATCTTGAAGAAGACCCCATTATCCTCACCCTCTGCCTTCTGCCAGTCAGACAATCCTCTATCCATGCCAATACCTTTCCCCTAACACCATAGGCTCTTATCTTATTTAGCAGCCTCATGTGCGACACCTTATCAAAGGCCTTCTGGAAATCCAAATAGATCATGTCCACTGGCTCTCATTTGTCTAACTTGCTCATTATCTTCTCAAAGAATTCTAGCAGATTGTCAGGAATGACCCTCCCTTGATGAAACTGTGCCAACGCAGCCCTATTTTACCATGCACTTCCAAGTACTCCACAATCTCCTCCTTAATAACGGACTCTAAAATCTAATCAATGACTGAGGTCAGGCTAACAGGCCTGTAGTTTCCTGTCAGAGACAAAAGAAAACTGTAGATGCTGGAATCCAAGGTAGACAAACAGGAGGCTGAAAGAACACAGCAAGCCAGGCAGCATCAGGAGGAAAGGAGCAGTCAATGTTTTGGGTATTACCCTTCTTAAGGACTGGAGAAGGGTCATACCCGAAACCGTGACTGCTCCTTTCCTCCTGATGCTGCCTGGCCTGCTGTGTTCTTCCAGTCTCCTGTTTGTCTAACTATATTTTCCTGTCCTCTGCCTCCCTCTCTTAAACAGAGGTGTCTGCATTTTGAGCCTCTTGAAAGGGCCTCATTCATAAAGTAATGAGGCACTACATATTCAATAACCTCTGCCCTACAGTAAGTGGCCATCACTTCAGCTACCACAGCTGTAAGCTCTGGAATTCTCTCTCTATGCAGATCTGTGCCTCTGACTTCTCCTCCTTTAGTCCACTCCTCAAAACCTCTTTCACCAAACTTTATGGTCACCTCTTAATATCTTCTTTGTGGCTCAGTGTCACATTTAGTCTGAAAATTCTCCCGCAAAGGGCCTTGGAGCACGTTGTTATGTTAGAGGAGCTGTGTAGTTTACTTTTTGCATTTTTCTCTGCTGCCATTTCAAAGAGTGCGCATCAAAGCTGAATAAAAACTGAAAGAACTGCAGATGCTGTAGATCAGAAACAAAAATAGAAATTCTAAGAAGAGTCGCTTGACCTAAAATGTTAACTCTGATTTCTCTCCAAAGATGCTGCCAGGCCTGCTGAGCTCTTCCAGCAATTTCTTTTTTGCATTGAAGCTGATCTGGTTAGTCTGTGTAGTTTAACTGTGTCACTAGATAAACTAATGCCGTTATATTGGGATTAGGAAATGTTGGGGGTTTGGAGGCAATGTTAGACAACAAGGTGTAGAGGCATCTAGCCACTCTGTCTTTCCAATGTATAATGGGTTGTTTGAACTAAGGCAGGCAGCTATCTAGTGAAACTGCTGTGTGTGAATCACTAAGTGAAAATATCCATTCTGTGGAGATGGAGTTATTTGCAAGCTCTTGAATAATGCATGGCCCCTGTAGGTCCCTCATATCACATCAGGATTTTCTAAGTCTCTGGAGAAATGCAAAATAAGTTAGTTGAGGGGAAAAGAACATCATCGTGTTTTTATAATGAGTGTTCAAGTATTCTGAGAACCAGAGCTTGTGAAGCTTACAGAGAGCATGTCTTGTTCTGAAAGCACTGAAAGAATTAGTAATTATCAAATAAAGGGACACATATATTATACAGGAAAATATGCAACAGGAGTGTAGGAAAATATAATATTCATGTCTGAATTTATTTTTATTTCTGTTGTGTGCAATGGGGACAAACGTTCTCAGGAAAGGAAATCAAATTGTGGCACCAGTTTCATTTTTTCTTTAGAGGGGACACAGTTAGCATGCCAAAACTGGGACTGCAAGGATATTTAATCCAGTCTCTATACACGTGCTGCAAACTGACCATGGATTTTTTCCAGTTATCTTGCCTTTAAGGCATTTTTAATAGACCATTAGTACTCTGGAATTTGAATGGATTCTTTACTTCTGCTAATTAAATGTGCTGCCTGTTTATTTATTGGGATCTCAACCTGCTCCTTAATGCTGCTTATTCCTGCCTTCATCTCCTCCTGTCCTGGGGAAATAAATGTTCAGGCTCCTTCCATTATCTTCAGCGCATGTGATTAACTTTCACATTTGAGCTTCCACAGTGAGTGGTAGATGACTGTTGCCCAATTGCTGGCATGAGCTGCACTGTATTCTTGCCTTCAGCTGACGTAGATGTGTGAGCGTTTCTTTCAGCACAGTCCACTCAATAATGACCACACGTACAAACCCCTGACTTAACTCATTTTCCCTACTCCCCCCTTCTTTCACAGCTCCTGGAAACTGAGGAGATTTGTGGTCCCCTTACAACCACAGAATGTAGAATCGTCACAGTCCATTCAGGGATGGAAGAGGCTTTGAATTAAGAACAGGAGCAGGCCATTCAGCCCCTCTAGCCTGTGTCAACATTTTACAGGATAATTGGCTGATCTGATTGTGACCTCAAATCCACATTCTTGCCTGTATTAAAAGTATTTAATGTCCCTGCCTTCAGTCCTCAAAGATGCATGACTCTCAGAGAAAGAAATCCTCTTTATCTCCGTCTCAAATGGGAGACTCCTTATTTTTAAGCTGTGTTCTCCACAAGGAGAAGTATCCCTTCAGCATCCACTGTGGCATGTCCTCACAGGAATCTATGTGGTTCAATCAGATCAGCTGTCATTTTCCTAAACTACAATGGCCAAGCCTGTCCTACCTTTCCTCATAGGATGGTCATCCCTTGCACCCCGAACCAAAATACAAGTCATGACCTTTATCTGAACTACTTGTCATGCATTTACTTCTTTACTGAAGTGGCACAGTAGCTCAGTGACTAGCACTGATACCTCACAGCACCAGGGACCCAGGTTTGATTTCACCCTTGGGCCACTGTCTGTGTGGAGTTTGCGCGTTCTCCCTACATGTGCATGGGTTTCCTCTGGGTGCTCCAATTCCCTCCCACAGTTCAAAACTGTGCAGGTTGGGTGGATTGGCCATGCTAAATTGCCCATAGAGTCCAGGAATGTGCAGGCTAGATGGATTAGCCATGGGAAATGCAGGGTTACAGGTATAGGTTTGAGAGAGTAGGTCTGGATGGGATATCCTTCAGAGGATCCGTGAGGACTTGCTGGGCCAAAAGGCCTGCTTCCACACTGCAGAGATTCTGTGATGATAAGGAGACCAAAGTGTACACTGTGCTCCAGATGCAGCCTCACCAACATTCTATACAAATGCAGCAGAATAGCCCTACTTTTATATATACCATTCCCTTTGTAATATACAACAATGTTCCATTTCCCTTCCTAATCACTTGCTGTACCTGCATTCAGGTGAACATCTGGTAATTCATGTACCAGGACACCCAGATCTCTCTGTACCTCTGAGTTCTACAACCTCTTTCCAAATAAGTAATATGCTGATTTGCTATTGCAGATGAGTTCAAATATATTCACTCTAGACTCAATTTTGAGCCCATTCACTAACTCTACCTATACCCCTTTGCACACTCCTTATGTTCTCTTCCCAACTTACTTTCCTAGTTGTCTTTACATACTCAGCAAATACAGCAACCATACATCCAGACCCTTCTCCAAATCGTTTCTATACATTGTAAAATATTGAGGTGTCATCACTTACGTTGACACTTTTTCTGCTGCTGTGCGGCCCTCTGATTTGAATATATGGCAGCAACTTCTGGAACTGAACATCAATGCATGCATCACCTATCAACCTACGGAAACCCTCCACATGGCTTAGAGGGAACATTGTCAATCACTCACTCCTGTGGCATGTCACTTGTGGCATCTTGCCAATGCAAAATTTACCCATTTATGCACACCCTCTATTTCCTATTAGCTAACTATTCCTCGATCCATACCCAAAAGACAGCCCCTACACCGTGAGCTGTTATTTTGTGTAGTAATCTATGATGATCCACCTTGTCAAATGCCTTATGGAAGTCTAAGTACAGTACATTCACTGGTTCACCTTTATCTATGTTGCTTGTTACTTCAGTTCTGAGGAAGGGTCACCGGACCAGAAATGTTAACTCTGATTTTTCTTCACAGATGCTACTAGACCTGCTGAGCTTTTCTAGCAACTTCTGTTTGTCTTCCTGACTTATAGCATCCGCAGTTCTTTCGGCTTTTCATAGTGAGAACTATTGGCATTGAATACCGATAGACATTGACATTAGAAATGATACAGTCAGGGATTCTAGATGGATGGGTGATTGCTTGTCTAGCTGGACTGTTCTCAGCCCCTTCATATTCTCAAACACCGAAGGAACTCCCTTTACTAGCAGCACCATTAACATTTATTGTCAAACATTTACACTCTCTAACAGAATTGGGTGCTGCAGTTCATCACTTTCTCTCATGCTCTTTGGATGTAGCCCATCTTGAAAAGGTCAAGTGACTCCAAGTCCATAACCATGCTGAGGGTGGCTGTCAGTTTTGTTAACAGTTAACCCATCACCAACATTGCTGATGGGGGAGACTGCATCCCTTCCAACAGTGATGCTGCTCACAGAGGCTGAATGGACAAATTGCATTATTCCACCTACTGGCCTGTGGAACTCAACAGGAGAATTTTGGCTCTTAGTGAGAGGCAGACTTTGCTGCAATTTTTTTGGAATGTGCTAATTGTGTACACAGTTATGTAACATAGTCTGAGAGAGCAGACAGACGATAAACAGCTGCTTCAGTTAAAAATACATTTGTAAAAAAGATCTGGCTACACATTGCAGCCATCCCATAATGTTGGGCCTCGGTTGAGGCTAGTGCTGCAAGGATGGCAGAATCATTACAATTAACCTCTGCCTTGATTTGTCTTTGGAGTTGTGACAACGTCATATTTTCAGATACAGCCAGCCTGTGGTGTTCTGGTTTGGATAATTTGCTGCCACCAATCCTTTCTTTATGCTAAGTGTAGGGTCTGTCTAATTATCTGTGATAGAGGATCAATCACGGGTGAGTATAGACAGGAGAGGCACTTGTTTTACACACCAGAGTAGATTATTGCATGATAGCAATAGGTATAGTTTACGTGACTAATCTGGCAATAATTACCATGGACTTTCTGGAGCTGTACAGAATATATCTGCTTCCTTTGGGAAAAACTCAACTCTCTCCACCCAGACACTGCGTGACATTATCGAATTCAGTAGAGCTCAATGTAACACGAACATTAACTCCTCCAGAATCATTATCTTATACAACACACAGCAGTGCTATTTTTTCAGATGACTGGCTTACTTTCATCATTTGTGTTCAGCAGCCTCAATCATTGGTCTTGTTTTGAGCTGTTGCTATATACAAGGGGTAGACTTGGGTTATCTGTCAATGGGAGGCAGATTAAAAGTGGGCTTCCTTCGATGTTGTGGTGGAGGACATTCAATAGTGATTTTATTTTGGTTAAAGCAATCAACTACAGAGCATAAAAGTAACTAAAATTAATAATGGTCTGCACCATAAAGCAGGCCAACACAACAGATCCAATGCTATTGCACACATTTTCATCATTCTGGAGGTACCATTGTACCTTTACTTAAATGTAAAATTATGTAGCCTGGTCCCTCCCCTTGTTTCCATATATAGCTCAGGAGTTATCAGTCAGGTTTGACAAGATAAGGCTGTAAAAACATCCTTGTTAAAGAGACACTTTTTGATATCATTTTCGACCTCCTTGAGTACAAATGACTTTGAGCCATGGTGTGGACAATTTGTTGCCATGGCAATAGGTAGAGGTTATTTAGAAAGATGTTCTTTCACCTCAGGCTGAACAAGGCTTGCTGTACATCAGTTCAATTCTGGTGAATTTTCTGAAGTACTATTGAGTTATTGTGCAGCAACTTATCTCCCCTGCAATTCTGCTACACAATGCCTATTATTCAGATGCTAGATGATACTGTCAGTCTATAGTATGTCACCAAATCTTATATCCCTCTGCGGTGCTTTCTTAAAAAATTTGTCTGTGGGACGTGGGCATTGCTGGCAAGTCCAGCAATTATTATGCATCCCTAATTGCCCTTGTGAAGGTGATGGCCTTCTTCAAAACTGCAACCACATGGTGTAGCACTGTTGGAACATAGTTCCAGGATGTTGGACAATGACAGTGAATCAACAGTGATACAGTTCCATTTCAGTGGTGTGAGTCTTGGAGGCGAGCTACCAGATGGTGGTGTTTGTAACCCTTATTCTTGTAGTCGACTAAGGTTGTAGGTTTGGAAGGTGTTGCTGAAGGAGACTTGGCAGTACATCTTGTAGATGGCACACCCTGCTGCTACTGTTTGTTGGTGATGAAGAGAGTGAATGAATCACAGAATCCCTACTGCACGGAAAGAGGCTAATCAGCACATTGAGTCTAAGTCGATGGCCTAGTGGTATTATCGCTGGACTATGAATCCAGAGACCCAGACAATATTCTGGGGACCCAGGTTCAAATCCCGCCATGCGAGATAATGGAATTTGAATTCAATAAAATATCTGGAATTAAGAATCTAACAATGACGATTGTCGGAAAAACCCATTTGGTTCACTAATGTCCTTTAGGGAAGGAAACTGTCATCCTTACCTGGTCTGGCCCACATGTGACTCCAGACCCATAGCAATGTGGTTGATTCTTAACTGCCCTCTGGGCAATTAGGGATGGGCAACAAAATGCTGCCTAGCCAGCAGCGCCCTCATCCCATGAATGAATAAAGAAAACAAAAACCCTCCGAAAAACATCCCATCCTAACCCCGTAACCACCATGGTTAATCCACCTAATCTGCACATCCTTGGATTCCATCGGGCAGTTTATCACGGCCAATCCATCTAATCTGCGCATCTTTGGACTATGGGGCAAAACTAGGGCACCTGGTGGAAATCCCTACAGACACAGGGAGAACGTGCAAAGTCCACACAGAGAGTTATCTAAGGCTGGAATCAAATCTGGCTCCCTTGTGCTGTGCTAACCAGTGAGCTACCTTGCTGGTGAATGTTTAAAATGGTGCACGGGGTTCTGCTCAAATGGATTCTTTTATTCTAGCTAGCAATCCCATACCCCCACCCCACCCCAATCCAGCCACCTACATCTGCCCCTGCTTGAAGTTTGATCAGTCCCTTACCCGATGTACACCGATTATCCATTCCCCTAAACCCACTCTGTTGTGTCCTGCAGCATCATTTAAGCTCAACACCCAAGGATGTTTGCCAAATTGTAATTTTACACAAATCACAAATTGACACAGTTTTAATTTGATTTTCATCCCCACTTTCTCCCAAGCCATCAGGTTGGGGAAAGGTTCTAATTATGCAAGCTGCTCCTGTAACTCCACCAAATGCCCACTCACGTGTCTGTCCCTGGCAGCAAATGCTAACAAACCTTTTATTGATCACAGCAGTCTTTGAGATGAGTGAGATAGCGTGGCTACCGTAACACTGGAATCTCCAGTGCACTGCAAACCTCACCATGGCAGCTCATGTCGCTGTAAATCTTCTCACCACTTTAATTTTATAAAGCACTTTGAGTTTGCGCTGAAGACTTCAGGGGTAATCAACCAGCCATTGTGAGCCATTTTTGTTTGTTTTTGACATAATTTTAAGGGATGAGGAAGGGTGAGAAAGGGGCTGGTATGTGCATTGGCATGTACCCCAGATTCGTAGCTGCCAGTGTATGCCAGGCAGTGACGGAGAGGTCAGGCTGATGGGTCTATCAGGATCGGGCAGCAGTGGATGAGGCAGCAATCTGTGTGCCTTCAGTTTCTGTAGCCAATCATTTCAGTTACACGAATGGAAGGTTACAGACAGCGCCTTCAGGCTGCCTGGAGTCAGCCTTAGCCGAGCGCAGCCTGTGTGCAAACCTCTCTTCACGCTTGCTTAATCGTGACTGTCAGATAGTTTTACCTGTTTTTTGCGGTGATGGAAATATATTAATTCCAACACAGAGAATCAAGCAGTCCCCATGATTGTTTCTGCCAGACCTCACGCTTTGTCTTTTCTTTTGCATTTTGCCAAAGCTCCGTTTTCATTATGTGGACATTGAATTCTGCTTTTTTTTTAAAATTACGTTTTTCAAAAAAAAGCATTATGCTCAATTCAAAGCCTTGCAAACTTGTTAACATTGATTTTTTTTTGAAGTTCACTCATGGGTGTGGGCTTCGGCGATTAGATCAGCTCATCTGTCTTGAGAAGGTTGGGGTGGGCTGCCTTCTTGTTACAACCGAGTTAAGAGTCAAGGTCTGGAGTTACACGTAGGCCAGGCCAGATAAAGATGGCAGTTGCCTTCCCTAAAGGACATTAATAAACCAAATGGGTTTTTCTGACATCCTGGTCTTTAGATTCCAAATACTGCACGTTAAATTCAAATACCACCATGTGTGGGATTTGAACCTGGGTCTTTGGATTAATAGTCCAGTGAGAATACCATTGGACCATGTCCTCCCCCAACATTACACAGGTGGCAGAACACATTCTTTTCCTCATTTTACAGCTTCTAGGGCAGGGTGGCAGAAATGTGAATAGAAATGCAAAGAAATTACATTCCAGAAGTGGCCTGACTGGTTAAAGCTTCACATAGACCTTCTCCCATTGCTGTATCCATTGTCTTAAATTTCTGATCCCTTCAACTACTGGAAGCTTCTATCTACCAGCCAACCTTTAAATACTTCTGTCACATCCACCAGAATCTGCATTTCTCTAATAAAGGAGGCTTCAGTTTTTTGAACCTTTCCTCATTTCAACAGATCGAGCAGTGGCCTATAATGAAGCTGCCTGGCGCAATCTCCAAGGCTTAAGAAATCCTTCCTACACTGTGGATCCTAATATGCATTCAATCTCCTCACTACCCCCAGATACATCAGTGAAAGGACCAGGAAAAGTGAAATAAATCGCAAGTAATGATGAGCCGAGGCTGAACTTGAAATCTGAAGACTTTAAAATGAAAAGAAGATTAAGCAAGTACAGATCTGACAGCTTCAGTATCCTAAGAAAAATGGCTTATATTCCCAGAGTGACCCTTCACTGTTTGTCCTCCTGGCCTCCATAGTTAGGACTTTTTGCATGCAAATATCTAGGGGAGAGAAGGGCCATGATGTGGAACACTTTTCTTATGTTGAAACGTCTGGAAGATTGTGCTGTTTTCCCAGATGACCACCAGTGATGCCCTAAGTATTTGCTGCTTCTACAAGTGTGTGATCCTGGTCCTGGGTGAGGGTTGTGTGAGGTAGTTCACTGTCACCAATCTTTCTTTGTCTATGCTTTATCTTTGGCTTCTGTAAACATTGGTGGTAGACGATACACCATTGTAGAGTATCTATAGAAGAGGCACTGTTCTTAGATAGCAGGAAGGTTTGTTTCCTGATATAATAAGTACAACTACATTTGGCCAGGCATAGGAAGCTGGTATAGACACAGCTTTTCCTTCCAAAAGCTAGCATAGAATTCATTGTCTCCACCCATATACATGACATTCAAAGAATGAGTAGAGTCAATGTAACAGGAACATTTACCCTTTCAGAACCTTACATAAGAAAGGATAGCAAACAAATCAGTAAGTGATCTTCACAATGTACCATGCTAACATTGAGTTTTAGAAGCCTGGGTGACAGAGTCCCTTGTGACGAACTGTGAGCTTATTAGGAACTAAACCAAGAATACTTGATATTATTTAAACGTTGCAAGTCATCAGACAGAAAGCTTTCATCATTTTCATGCAAGTCACGATAGCAGAAACAGTCGTGAACCCAAGTTATAATTTGCTCAGTATTTAAATAGAGATATGGTCCTGCAGTGGCCTGACTACACATAAATGTATGAGTGAATCATTAGTAAATGTTTCATTAGCAGTGTTAGTTATAAACTAATAATACATGATAAGATATTACCAAATGTTGTCTGTGATTACAATTCTACCGAAATAAATGCCTCATTATTTTATTGCCTATCATCCAAACTTAATTAAGCACCTTTACTGTTGGTAGTGAAATCATTGTGATATTAAAAATGATTTTATGATAAAGGCTCTGTGACTTTATACATTAAGTTGTTCATTAGGGTGCATACAGAGAAGGAGAAAGAATTTGCATTTATATTGTGTCTTTCACAACTTCAGGACGTTCTTTGTAACCAATCTAGTACTTTTGAAGAATGGTCACTGTTGCAGCAAAGTGGTAGCAAGCTTTCACATGCAGCACATCCCATGTAATGCAATCCAATCTCTAAGTAACCTACTTTAGTCGTAGAAATGCAAGGAAATTAGAAAAACTCAACACATCAACATCTGTGGAGAGAAAGAATTCATGTTTCAGATCAATGACCTTTCATCGGTTTTAGTGATGTTAGTTGAAGGGTAGATATTGACCAGAACATCAGAGTCCTCTTCAAATAGTGTTGAGGGACCTTTGAGAGGCTAGAGAAGGCATCAGTTGAATATCTCATCCAAAGAATAGTACCATTGGCCATGCAGCCTTCCCTTGCTCAAACAATTTTTATATATTCATTCATGGGATGAGGGTGTCGCTGGCTAGGCCAGCATATTTCCCATCTCTAATTGCCCACTGGGCAGCTAAGAGTCACCCGCATTGATGTGGGTCAGAGTCACATGTAGGCCAGACCAGGTAAGGATGGCAGATTTCCTTCCCTAAAGGACATTAGTGAACCAGATGCGTTTTTGCAACAATCAACAATGGATTAATGGTCATCGTTAGACTCTCAATTTTAGACCTTTAATGAATGAATTCATGGTGGGATTCGAACCCAGTTCTCCAAAAAAATTACCTGGGTCTCTGGATTAACGTTCCAGTGGTAATACCACAAAACCATCACTGCCCCAAATAGTTGGAATATAAAATGGAAGGATTTGGATATAACACTTGGGGATAAAGGGATGAAAGGATATGGCGGAAATGTGGGAAAAGCAGTATTGAATTGGATGATCAGCTACGATCGTAATGAATGGCCTACTCCTGCTCATATTTTCTATGTTTCTATGTAACCTTTTGACTATGAGGTGAGAGTGATATCATTCAGTCAAGTTTTATGCCTAAAATATATATTTGTTTACAAATTAATCGTCTGCTATTTGAAAGTAAGTTTTGTTAAGATTATAGGATGTTGGGGGAGCGCTGGATAGAGTGGACAAGAATGTTGTATGAGGGGGGAGGGATTAGGGTGAACCGTGATGTGGGAGGGGATATTGGATGAACAATAAGGTTAAAGTTTAATGGCGTTGATTACATAGTTAGTAGCAATTGGTAAGGCGGTCATCAATAGCACAATTTTTATAAATTCTGAAATGGTAAGGTGCTTTAATACATGTAGGGTTTAGCTAGATGGAGAATGGTGGTGGAAGAGGTCAGTGAGTTCAACTTGCACACTTCACAAATTTCTGGCCACCTAAATCATTGGCTTGAAAATCAAGCATTGCAATGTTTAGAGCTGATTCTCCAATGCCAAAACATTGAATGTATTCAGAAGGTGACTAGATATAGCACTTGGGGCGAATGGGATCAAAGGTCATGGAGAGAAACAGGATTAGGCTATTGAGTTGGACGATCAGCCATAATCGTGAAGAATGGCGGAGCAGGCTCAAAGGGCCGAATGGCCTTCTCCTGGTGTTCCTATGTTCCTATGTTTCTCCTGTCTGCTGCCCAGACAGAGGTAACTGTGTATCAAAATATAGAAGCAAGAGACCTTGTAGGAGAAGGATTAAAGAACATAGGTAGGAGGTAATGCACTGGTATGGATGAATGATTTAGTTAACAGAAATCGGGGAGTAGGAATAAATGGGTAATTCTCAAGTTGGCAGGCTGTGGCTAATGGGATACCATAAGGATTTGCATTTGGGCCTCAGTTGTAATATAGAGTAATGGTTTGGAGGTGGGCATCAAATGTAATATTTCCAAATTTGTGAATGACACAAAGCTAATTGGGTATGTGTGTCATGAGGAAGGTGTAAAGCAGCTTCTTAAAAATTTATACAGGCATAATGAATGGGTAAATCATGACAGATGGAATATAAAGTGGAAAAATGAGAGGTCATCCACTTTGGCAGAAGAAACATAGTATTTCTTAAATGGGAAGTGGTTGCCAAGTGCAGATGTACAAAGGGACCTGGGTGTCTTTGTCGATAAGTCACTGAAGACTAACAAACAGGTGAAATATGCTATTAGGAAGACTAATGGAATGTTAACCTTTATTGCAAGAGGATTTGAGGACAGGAGCAGTGAAGTTGTTCTTCAGTTGTGTAGGAGCATGGTTAGACCACACCTAGAGTACTGTGCACAGTTTTGTTTTCCTTATCTCAGAAATGATATCATTGCCATAGAGAGAGAACAATGAGTGATCACCAGATTTGTTCCCAGGGTGGTGGGACTGTCCTGTGAAGAGAGATTGGGAAAACTGGCTCTGTATTCTCTAGAGTTTCAAAGAATGAGGAGTGATCTCATTGAAATTTACAGAATACTTACAGGATAGACAGTATAGATGCAAGTAAGATGCTTCCCTTGCCTGGGGAGTTGCGAACTGGGTGACTTAAGAGAAAAGTAAGGGAGGCCACTTAGATTGGGGATGCAGAGGAATTTTTTTCATTCAGCGGCTTGTGAACCTTAGAATTCTCTACCACAAAGGGCTGTCAAAGCTCAGTTCTTGAGCATGTTCGAGGTAGAGATTGATGACATATCTGATTACCAATGGTGTACAGGGTCGTGGGGATGGGTTGAATAAAAGGCATTGAAGTTTTTTAAAATTCATGATCGTGTTGAAGAGCTCAATGGGCTGAATGGCCTATCCTGTTCCTATGTTCTTATCTGAAATCGATCTCAGAAGACAATCGCCAATTTTAAAGGACTGGGATTGTGGTTTCAACTGTGAGAAAGAAGCTTAAACAGTCAATGTTTTGTGAACCCTGAAATTAAATTAATGCCTTGAAATCATTCCAAGCACAGTGTGAGACAAAGGGCAGTAATCTTTTCAATTTTTGAAAGCTAATTAGAAGCATTTATTTTTTAAATACTGTTGGTCCAACTGCCCCATTGTCACTTCAAGTCTGTTGGGAAATAAATAAACATTTGATTATTGGGATGTTCAGTGGGCAGTGTTTATGTTAGTGACTATTAAGTATGCAGTTTGTTTATCTTCCAGTGATTTGCTTGATTTTGTTTTAATGAACTTCAGCTTCATCTTTTAGCAGAAGATGCAACAAAATACTCTGGATGCTGGAATTATGAAATACAAACAGATAATACTAGAAATACTTAACAGGTCTGGAGCATCTGAGAAACAACATGGACCTTGTCAGTTTTGAAACCATTCATTGAGGAGCAAATTACTGCAGATGTTGGGATCTGTACTGAAAACAAAAAAATGCTGGAAATCACAGCGGGTCAGGCAGCATCCTTGGAGAGAGAGCAAGCTGATGTTTTGAGTCTAGATGACTCTTCATCAGAGTTGAAGTGAAGTTGAAACTATTCATTGTGTGTATTGCCTGATCTGTTGAGCATTTGACTTGATTTGACCTAATTTATTATTGTCACATATATTTTGTTACAAAGACAATGAAAAGTGTTGCCACTCTCCAGCACCATCTTGAAACGCAGAAAATGATCTGAAACATAGAAAGTGAAGGCAGAAAATAAAGAAATGTTCAACTTAGCTTAAAAACTTAGCCACGGGCCTGGACCCAGGTGCTCCCCAACCCCGATGTTGAGACTAACACAAGCACAGAGCAGTTGGCCAGCTTCGAGTCCCTTTGCCGCGCTGCTGTTTGGAGCAGAGTTGCCATTCTTCGGCACCTTGTCAGGTCTATTGGTGCGGCCGCCACCGTGCATCCGCACTGGGCCGAACTCGCCAATGCCGCTACCGTCGATGTCGACGGGTCTGTGCACTGGGCCCAAACTCAATCCCACCGCCGCTGACCCGAGTCCGTGCTACGCTTTGACCACGCTGATGCAGCCGCCGACGCTGCGGGGTGTCAGACTGGACCTAAACTCACCTCCGTCACCGTCACCAGGAAAATCCAAAAACTCGCCACACATCTGTGCTGGACCCACATCGCCGCTCTTAATAGGATGGTAAGTTAGAAAAAACTGAAGAAAAGGAGAAAGAGAGAAAAACGGAAGGAGCAGACGAGCCCCAGGCTCAAAAGCCTGAATGTTACCTGATGAGATCATAGATCCGTAGAATCAGTACAGTGTGGAAACAGGCCCTTTGGCCCAACAAGTCCACACTGACCCTCAGAGCAACTCACCCAGACCCATCCTCCTATAACCCACCTAATCTACACATCCCTGAACACTATGGGCAATTTAGCATGGCCAATCCACCTAACCTGCACATCTTTGGACTGTGAGAGGAAACTGGAGCACCCGGAGGAAACCCACGGAGACACAGGGAGAATGTGCAAACTCCACACGGACAGTCATCCGAGGCTGGGAATCGAACTCGGGTCCCTGGCACTGAGGCAGCAGTGCTAACCACTGAGCCACCATGCTGCCATACCTACTCCACTTCCACCATCTTGAATGAGTTCCTTATTCATTTTCAGTATCTGTTGATTTTTTTTCAGATTTGCTGCATCTACACGTCTTAATTCCTTTACCAGCCTGGTTCGTACATCACCTAATAATGTGTGGCTCAAGCATGACCCTGATTTGTTTTTGATCTGTGTTGTCCAAATCTGCAATGGTTACTGTGTACTTTGAGAGATAAGTAATATCTGAACTTCGAATACATCTTGTCACCAGTGCGATGTAGCCACGGCTATACCGAGTCTGGAAGATCTCTGCTGAAAGGCCAAGCCAAGCCCAATAGTAGCTGAACGTAGGAACACGAATAGGCCATTCAGCCCCTTGAGCCTGCTCTGCCATTTAATAAGTTCGTGGCTGATTATCGAACTCAATGTGTCTGAAGATGATACACCATGACTTTTCAATATCTTGACAGGTCCTGGAACTCCCTCCTTAACAACTCGTGGATGTCTCTCCCCCAATAACTGCAGCAGTTGAAGATGATAGCTTGCTGCCACCTTCTCAAGGGCAATTAGGGATGGGCAATAAATGCTGGGTTTAGGCAGGTAGAGGAAAGGTAGACTTTGAATCAAAAACCTTTCCTCATAGTATTTGTTAAAATTGACCTTAATTGTAGTTGCTTATGTATATCACCCAATGTTTAACATAACTTTCGAAAAGGTAGAGATTTTCTTTGAACTTTCCAACCTCCCACTTTCAACTCCTGCTACGGTGTAATCCCACTGCCCTTTCTCACCCACCCCAAGTGATTGTTCTCCATGTGTGAATCAGTAAATATTGCCAAATAATTCAACCAAGTGAATCTTCACCTAATATATACCCTTGGATGACTGGGTGACCGTGAAGAGCAAGAATTTTGACTTGGTTCTCGAGCTGAGGACTTCAACATGGGAGCCTTATGATCCGTATGACACCTTGCCAGTAATAAGCAGTGAATTTGCCAATGGAGCCAAAATGGTGTATCGAGGTATGGGAGGAGAAGGGCTAAGTTTTCCAGGAGATCGTATTATCTTGTCATAAATTATTAAAGAGGGATTGATCCGACTGTTATCAGACTTTAATACTGAATTAGTATTATCTCCTGTAAATAGAGGGCTGCAACTGGTTCATTAATATATGGCAACACTGCAATTAAATGACATGCAATTACTTTAAGCCTGGTTGGGAACCATTTAAAAATTGGATAACGTTTCAGCCAGAATTGTTCAATCCCCTTGTCTTCTATACTACTGTGCAGCTGTCGGTGAAGTGTGGTGAAGTGAACCATTGTCAAGCAGCCAATGTACATGTTAGTGCTGTGGGGGAAGTATATGAATCATTCTAGTTAGTGCCTTTTAGGGTAAGGGTGCCGGTACAGGAAAATGGAACAATTTGTTGTTAAATTGTGGTTTTAATGTTTAATATACAAAGATCATTCACATGAGAGTTATCTATTGACACTGAGCTGTGTAAAGAAATTATTAGGACAGGTGAACAAAAGGTTAATGAAAGAGACCAGCTTTATCCTACGTTGTCAGTAAGAACACACTTGTGGGTACAGGATGCTGGGCTCATCTGATGCTAAGGCTGAGGTACAGTTTGACCACCAAACCACCAAAGTTACATCAACAGAACTCCCCCCCCTCTCCAGACTATAACTCCCATGACCGAAGCCAGCAATTGAGCGTGAACCACATCATTGTCATTTAGAGTCACAGAGACATCTAGCACAGAAACAGACCCTTTGGTCCAAATCGTCCATACTGACCAGATATCGTAAATTAATCTAGTCCTATTTGCCAGCATTTGGCTCATATCCCTCTAAATCCTTCCTCTCCATGCACCCGTCCAGCTGCCTTTTAAATATTGTAATTGTACTAGCCTCCGCCACTTCCTCTGGCATTCCACACACATTCCACCCTCTGCATGAAAAGGTTGTCCCTTTTAAATCTTTCTCCTCTCACCTTAAACCTGTGCCCTCTAGTTTTGGACTCCGCTACCCTGTGGAAAAGACCTTGGCTCTTCACCCTATCCATGCCACCCTATCTCCTGCCAAGTCACGCATCATCCTGATCTGGCCTCATGTCTCTATTTCTTTATCGCTGCTGGGTATCAATTCTGCAAGTCCTGACCTAACAGCATTACCATCACCTTAAAGATCAAGATGAATAGGGATGGGTAATAAATGAGCCCACTTCCCAAGAAGAAAATAATCCAAACTTTTTTGAAGCTTTACGCTGAATCTAATCCCACCTCTGGAATGATTGATTTCAAAGTCGCACTTGAAATAGTGAAATATTTTCTGCGTGAACATTGCTTGACTTGCACAGAAATTCATCAGTAAAGAACGTTTTGTTTTGAAGAAGCAATAAAGAGCTGCTTCAGGACAGAGGGCGCTGGGAGCGTCACAATGAACCCAGGTGTGTGATAGCAGGGAAATTATAGGGAACACAAAGGGGGCGTTCTAGATCTGCCTTTAACTCTGGATTTGGCAAAGATACAAAAAGAGAATTGATGAAGAACAACTTGTAGTTAAATTGTGCTTTCAATGTGGAATATAAAGGCCATTCATGGGAGAGTTACTAAAAAAAATTGACATTGAGCAAAGTAAGGAAATTATTTGGAACAGTGCAAAAAAGGTTGGTGAAAGAGGTCAGCTTTAATAACTTTTCGAAGAGAGGTGTGTGGAGAGGTTTACTGAGTGGATTCCGGAGCTTCGGTTTGCAGATTAACGAGAATGTCAATGTTCCTGAGATGATGATGTATATGATGGTAATATCAGCAGTCACATGAACCAAGACTCTGAAAAGTGAACTGGAAGAACTAAGAAATACAGCTGTACTGCAACGATTAGGGTTCTGTCCAATGGTATATGAATGAATCAGTTTGTGTGAACTCAAGCATCAGAGAATGGTCACCTTTGATAAGGTAGACACAGAGTTGAGACTGTGCAGTGTAAGCGAGCAGTCTCAACAGTGCAGGACCAACGCCGACGCCCAGACCTCGTGGTAGGTGGAATCCATAAGGATTGGTCAACGAAGAGTTGTTTCAATGGAGATCGATCAGTCCATGGTGTCAGCTCAAACCATGGTTACTGAATGCAGAGATCTTGGAGTCCCGTTGGGGTGGTTGAAATTGTGGAGAGAAAGAGGGAGAGGGAGAAGGTTGTGGTGGATTTCAAACACAAGGATGAGAACTTTAAATTTGAGACGTTGCCAGACATCTGGGGGCTGATCTGAAGAGGGTGAATGGCCTGTCAGTTTGGAGAGGTCACTTTAGCAGCATTTCATCAGTTCTGCAAGGCTCGAGCTAATATTTGAACCTCCACCTGAATTCTAGTAGTCAGAGATCACAGGAAGTGCAAATTTGAGGTAAAACAAGAACAGAAATCGCTGGAGAAACTCAGCAGATCTGACAGCATCTGTGGAAAGAAAGCAGACTGAACATTCTAAGTCCAGTGACCCTTCTTCAGATGCTGCCAGACCTGCTGAGTTTCTCCAGCGATTTCTGTTTGTTTCAGATCTTCGGCATCTGCAGTTCTTTGTTTTATTTTATTTACATGTTTAAGGTTTATACACTTGAGATATATACACGCATTTCAGCAACGTGCTGTCTGCTGGTGGGCAAAAACTAACAAAATTACTCCACCGAATGATGGTGGAGATAGTTACATCTTTCCTCAAAGTATTTGCTTTTTACCCTTACAAATCTTCAGCATCAATTTTGTGACTCATGATACTTTTTAATGTTGTGCCAGTGAAAGACAGGGGTGCATTTGAAATCTTGCCATAATCAAGAAAGAAAGCAAAAGAGAATTATATTCATGAAACACCTTCTCAAACATTCCCTAGAAATGCTTCAACATGTTTTACATACAGTTAATTACCAGAAGGTGCAGTGATTGTTATCATGCTGGAAGTTGGGAGGACATTTTGTGCATCTGTTGTAGTAATACTTTTTGACAAAACCAGAGTTTCTGGGAAAATCTGTATTCATCAGAAAGTACCATTGAGTCTTTGAGTAAATGATGATCAGGTGTTCTTTAACATTTCATCTGAAGCATAACACCTTGGTGTTGGAGTTAATTTCTAAATGAATTAAACTGAAAAGACACAAAGTTGTACAGATGTGTACAACTTGTACAGATTCCTGGTTAGGACATACTTAAATGCTGTGCTTGGTCCTGGTCTCTATAGTGCAAAAAACGGATATCTAAGAAATGTGCAAAATAAAATTATAAGGATAATGCAACAACTGAGAGGTTATATTTAGCAGAAAATACCTAGCAAGTTGACAATGTTTCTCTCTAGAAGAGAATGGGTGACATGATCGACAAGCATTGGTGAGACCAATGTGGACTATGCTGTATACATTATTTACAGAAGGATGTAAAAACATTGGAAACAGGAAGATTTACTCGACTAATACCTGGAATGGGCAAGTGCCTTAAGATGAAAGGTTGGACAGGCTAGGCTTGTATCTGCTGGAGTTTAGAAGAGCAAGAGAAAGTTGATTTCGATGTATACAATCCTGAGGAGCCTTGACAGGGTGCAAGTGTATATAGGATAATCGAGAGTGAGGGGTCACTGTTTCAAAATAAGAGGCCACCCATTTAAGGCAAACTTAAGGAGAATGCTTTTTTCTCACAGAGCGTTGTGTGACTCTAACACTCTTCTAGTTCAAAAGGCAATGGAAGCAGAATCCTTGAATCTTTATGAGGCAGACGTAGATAAGCAAGAGCGTGAAACGTTATTGAGAGTATGCAGGACAATGGATTAATCAGATCAACCACAATTGTATTAGATGGTGGAGCAGATTCAAGGGGCCGAATGGTCTACTTTTCTATTCCACATGTTGCAATGATGATGCACAGTAGGATAAGAAAGTGTTTTGATAAAGTATAAATAGAGAAAATATTTTTACTCTTGTGGGAATTCCACATTAAAGGTTAGAAATATAAGATATTCAGTAAAAAATACAACTCAGGAGAAACTTCCTAACTCAAGGATGTGGTTAGATTGTTGAATTTGCTTTTATATGCGAAACATGAAGCAAGTAGCATAAATGCATTGAATGGGAAGCTGAACTAACACCTAATGGAAGATGATGCAGATAGGGTAAGGTATAGTCAGGTTAGAATAGGCTCTGTAGGAGCATAAATGCAAACAGAGACCAGTTGGGCTGAATGGCCTGATTCTGTCTTCGTAAACTCTGTGTAATTCTGTGTGCTGAAGCCTGCTCCTTGGTGTTGACCTTTTGATTTAGTTTAGACTATTCATTCTGTCAAAGACATTAAAAGAAAACTTATGTTTTATACATAACCAGGCTCAGTGGTTAGCACTACGGCTTCACAGCACCAGGGACCTGGGTTCAATTGAGCCTTGGGTGACTGCGTTCTCCCCACGTCTGTGTGAGTTTCCACTGGGTGCTCACGTTTCCTCTTACAGTCCAAAGATGTGTAGGTTACGTGGCTTGACCATGCTAAGTAACCTGTAGTGTCCAGGGATGTACAGATTAAATGGATTAGCCATTGTAACTGTGGAGTTACAGGGATAAGGGTCTGGGTATGATGATGCCTGGGTGGGGGTGGGGTCGGTGCAGACTTGGTGGGCTGAATGGCTTCTTTCCACATTGTAGGTGTTCTGTGACTCTTGATCAGCATGAGACAGGAATTCTAGTTCTGTCCTGAGTTACCAGTCCCCGGTGACAGTGAGTACAATGTCATCTTTGTGGTATTGATTAAGAGGGTCAGGAAGGCTGGTGTGGAGGAAATGGTGGAGAGAGGGGAACCATAACCCTTGAAATGTACCACTGAATGTACAAATACACTGAGTGTTCTTTCTGAAAGCTTTAAATGATGGAGAGCCACAAAGCTGAAGAGATTGAAGAGAGTTCTCTCACAAAGGCATAGGAATCCCAGTTTAATTTATTGGCTGGAGAAAGTAGCAACTTGTATCTCCAGGAGCAGCAATTCAGCTGCCATCCTAAAAAGAATGAGGTTCTTGGACAAAGATGCATCTTTATAAATTTACTTTTTATGTGATTTAGATCAGATCTGTAAAAGGAGCTGCCCAGGCACCTCCGGTGAAAGTGGCTCATTCAATCTGTTTTAATTAACCCCAGAACAGATTGATGCGATTTACCTTCAGCCCCAAAGGTTTGCACAGATCAAATCATTCATAGGATAACAATCAGTTTAAAAATGTCAGATGCTGCTGAGCCTGACTGATCAGATTAGGTCATTACAAACAAATGAAATAGTGAGTAGAAGTTGGCTCCTGTGCCCTTCTCACTATCTTTTGCTTTCTTTCTTGTCATGCCTCCTCTTTCTTTCTTTCTTTCTCTCCCTACCCCCCATTTTCTTTCTTTCTTTTTCTGTTGCTTACTTTCTTGCCCTCTCTATTCCAGATTCTTCTCTTTCTTTTGCTTTCTCTCTCCCTGTTTTTCCTCTCTCTTTCTCTCACTCTTCCTTTCTCTTTTCTTGGCTCTATCATAGTCATAGAGATGTGCAGCATGGAGACACACCCTTCAGTCCAACTCGTTCATGCCAACCAGATATCCTAAATTAATCTAGTCCATTTGACAGCATTTGGCCCATGTCCCTCAAAACCCTTCTTATTCATATACCCATCCAGGTGCCTTTTAAATGCTGTAATTGTACCAGCCATCACTACTTCCTCTGGCAGCTCATTCCATACACACACCACCCTCTGTGTGAAAAAAAAGTTGTCCCTTAGGTCTCTTTTACATCTTTCCCCTCTCACCTTAAACCTACACCCTCTAGTTTTGGACTCCCCTACCCTGGGGAAAAGACCTTGGCTATTCACCCTATCCATACCCCTCATGACTTTATAAACCTCTATAAGGTCACCCCTCAGCCTCTGACACTACAGGGAAATAGCCCCAGCCTATTCAGCATCTCCCTATAGCTGAAACCCTCCAACCCTGGCAAAATCCTTGTAAATCTTTTCTGAGCCATTTCAAGTTTAAGAACATCCTTCCTGTAGCAGGGAGACCAGAATTGAAAAAAGTAGCATTCCAAAAGTGACCTGACCAATATCCTGTACAGGCACAACATGACTTCCCAACTCCTATACTCAATGCACTGACCAACAAAGACAAGCATGCCAAATACCTTCTTCACTATCCTAGCTACTTACACCTACACCCCAAGGTCTCTTCATTCAGCAACACTCCCTAGGCCCTTACTATTAAATGTGTAAGTCCTGCTCTGATTTGCCTTTCCAAAATGCAGCACCTTGCATTCATCTAAATTAAACTTCATCTGCCACTCCTTGGCCTATTGGCCTATCTGATCATTTAGTTAACCACATTCTATGAAGCTCACATGCCACCAATTAATGGCTTGCCATATTTTTACACCCAATTCTCACCCAATTAATCCTTCCTTAATATATTGTTCTCCTGTTCTCCTGCCATTCTTCAGACCATTTTAGGTGATTACATACTGGGATACACTTGAACTGTCTTGGGACCAGTCTTTTGGTGTATTGAATAACCAAGGTTGTAGAGAAGACTTTAGAATTAAATAGAGAGTGGGAGAGTTCTGGAGAGGGGATATTTGGACTTACAAAACAAAAGGATATGACCACAGTGCTGAGATAGTGAGACAGGCAGGATCAGATTGTACAACTGTTTGAAAAGAACAGTGAATAATGTTAAAAGAGGTGGGAAGGGCAGTGGTAAAACCTGGATGATTAATGCCTTGTTACTTAAATGCATATAGCATTTAGAGTAAAATAAATGAATTAGTGGCACAAATAGAGGATAATAAGTATGATATTGCTCTTTAGGGAGACAAAGAGATCAAAGCTGGGATCTGAATATTTAGGGGTACATGACTTTTCAAAATGAAAGTTAAGAGCTTTGCTGATACACAATGGAATAAACGTGTTAGCAAGAGGAGACAGGGTGGTGGGAGATGGTTGTTTTTTGGACTAGAGGCAAGTGACCAGTGGTGTTCTGCAGGGATTAGTGCTGTTGTTCATGATTTATATAAATAATTTGGATGATAATATAGGAAGCGTGGTTAGTAAGTCTGTGGGTGACACCAAAATTGGTGATGTAGTCGACAGTGAGGAAGATTATCTAAGAGTACAAAGGGATCTTGATCAGATGGGCTAATGGGCTGAGGAGTGGCAGATAGAATCTAATTTAGATAATTGAGGTATTGCATTTTGGTAGATGAACAAGGGCAGGACTTGTGCAGTTAATGTTAAGGCCTTGGGCAATGTTGTTGAACAGAGAGACCTAGGGGTTCAGATACATAGTTCCTTGAAAGTTATGTCACAAGTAGACAGGATGGTAAAGAAAGCATTTTGCATGTTTGCCTTCATCAGTCAGAGCATTGAGTATAGGAGTTGGGATGTCATGTTGCGGCTATATAGGATGTTGATAAGGCCATGCAGGAATGATATTAGTAAATTACAGAAAAGATTCTCAAGGATGCTTCCGGGTCTGGAGGATTTGAGTTATAAGGAGAGGCTGGATAGGCTGGGACTTCTTTCACTGGAGCGTAAGAGGCTGAGGGATGACCTTTATTGAGATTGATAAAATCATGAAGGGCATTGATAAAAATGCATAGCAAAGATCTTTACCCTAGGGTAAGAGACATCAACTCTAGAGGGCATTGTTTTAAGGTGAAACAAGAAAGGGTTAAAAGGGACCGAAGGGGCAATATTTCCTCACAAGGGGATAGTTTGTATGTGGAATGAATTGCCAGAGGAAGTGGGAGATGCTGGGGCAGTTACAAAATTTAAAAGACTTCTGAACAGGTAGATGAATAGGTAAGGTTTAGATGGATATTGGCCAGGTGCAGGCAAATGGGACTAGTCTAGTTTGGGAAAGCTGGTTGGCATGGATGTGTTGGACCAAAGGGTCTGTTTCTATGCTGTATGACTCTGACTCTATGAATCTTTGATCTTCGATCGGAAGATGTAGTATCTGTATGGGGTGGCGGTAAGAAATAACCGGGGAGAGGACACTGGTGGGAATAGTCTATAGGTCTCTAACAGTAACCATACTGTAGGGTGGAGAATAAATCAGGATTTAATGAGGGCATATTTTTAAAAAAAGCACTACGTTAATCGAGTGACATCAATGTTTGTGTAGATTGGGAAAATCAAATTAGCCAAAGAAGCCACAAGGAAGAAATTAGAGTTTTTGAAACAGTTTCTGAGAACAAGGACCAGGCTATTTTAGATCTAGTAATGTGTAATGAAGCAAGTTTAATAAGTGATTTCAGAGTAAAAGATCCCCAAGGAAACAGAGACCATAATATCGCAGAATTTATAGAATTCAGTTTGAGAGTGAGAAACTTGATTTATACCACCTGAGCTAAACTCAATAAGAATAATTCTAAAAGAGGGCAAAGTTGGCTGGAAAGGACTGGAAAAGGAGTTGATGAATTCTGGTGGATTTCTAAGAAAATAGTTCACAACTCACAAGAAAGATGTATCCCAGTGAGAAAGAAATATTGTAGTAACAGAATGAAGCAAGTATGGTTCACTGAGGACATTAAGGATAGCAAAAAAATTTGATGGACAAAAAATACAATGTGCCAAAATTAGTTAACCAGAAACTGGGAAAGTTTTTAAAGACAACAAAAAAAAAAAATATAAACTTTGAGGGTAAGTTGGCAAGTGATACAAAAATAACTTCTTCAAATATTCCTTCTTCAAAAAGGAAGGTGAGAGGCCAAATAGAAGGAAGAAAGGGAATAAATACAATAATTACTACAAGACACAAAGTACTAGGGCATCTAATGGTAATGGCTGATAATTATCAGCCACATAATGGCAGATAATTTGCCTGTATCTGATGGCTTTAATGCAAGCATGTTAAGAGATACTGGTGGTGATCTTCCCTGAATCTTTAGATTCTGGAAAAGCCCAAGAGAATTGGAGAACTGCCAATTTAACACCCTTTCTCAAAAAGGGACAGAGACGAAAGAACAGGGAACGAAAGGCCAGTTAGCTTAACATTGGGAACATGTTACAGTCTGTTATAAATGATGTAATAACTGTGCATTTAGAAATAATATAATCAAACAGACTCAACATTAAAGGGAAAACTCATGCTTAACAAATGTATTGGAATTCTTTTGAGAAAGGAACCAGTAGGATAGATAAAGGGGAACCAATAGGTGTAATATATTTGGGTTTTCATAAGGCATTTGATAAGGTAACATACATAAGCCTATCTAATAAGGTAAGAACCAGTGGTTTTGGGGAGTAATATCTTATCAATGATAGAATATTGGCTGACTAGTGTAATGCAAAGAATTGGGATAAGGGGGCATTTTTATCATGGCTATTTGTAATGAATAGAGTTTCACAAGGATTGGTGCTAGGGTGATAATTATTTACATTATTATTAATGACTTAGATGAGGTAAATAAGAACGTAAGAAATAGGAACAGGAGTAGGTCATCTGGTCCAGAGAGCCTGCTCTGTCATTCAGTAAGATCATGGCTGATCTTTTCATGGACTCAGCTCCACTCACCCACCCTTTCACCATAACCTTTGAATCCTTTACTGTTCAAAAATCTATCTTTGCCTTAAAAACATTCAACAAGGTCGCCTCGACTGCTTCACTGAGCAGGGAATTTCACAGATTCACAATCCTCTCGGTAAAGAAATTCCTCCTCAACTCAGTTCTAAATCTGCTTCCCCCTTATTTTGAGGCAATGCCCCCTAGTTCTAGTTTCACCGGCCAGTGGAAACAACCTCCCTGCTTCTATCTCATCTATTCCCTTCATAATTTTATGTGTTTCCATAAGATTCCCCTTATTCTTCTCCATAAGACTCATTCTTAAATAATATAGTCACTTTTTTTGGATAATGCAGAAATAGCTGGGAAGGCAAGTAGTGAGGATAACACAGAATCTATAGAAGGGCATAGACAGGTTAAATGAATGGGCAAAAAGTTAACCACAAGAAATAAAGGATTATTAGTAAATCATTAAATATTATTTAATAGAGAAAGGCTGCAGGAAACTGTAGCACAAACACTTTTGGATGTCCTGGTGCATAAGTCCCAAAGGTTAGCATTCACGTTCAGCAGGTAATATTAGGACGGATATCAAACGATGATGAGGCAGAAAACAGAAAGGAGATAGAGGGCTTGGTGACATGGTGCAATGATAACAACCTCTCTCTCAACCTCTTTTAGTGGGTAAAACTGAAAGAACTGATCATTGACTTCAGAAAGAAAGGAGGAGAACACGCCCCCATTTACATCAACGGAGTGGAGGTTGAAAGGGTGGAGACCGTCAAGTTCTTAGGAGTGACCAGGACAGGTTGTCAGGTTCAAGAATAGCTTCTTCCTGGCTGTAATTAGACTGATGAATGGACTCTCCAATTTCACATAATGCTGATCTTATTATTGTTGAACATGCCCAGTGCATGTTCTGTGTGGTGTAAACTGTGTGTCTTACTATGTTAAAGTTTTTATTCCATCTTATGATCTGTACGTCCTTTCTTACTATGACCTGCCCTTACTGCTCGCAAACAAAGCTTTTCACTGTACTTAGGTACATATGACAATAAATCAAATCAAATCAAATAATAGGGAAGGCAATTATAATATTGGTTTATATTTCAAAGGGAACAGAGCATCAAAATGGGGAAGCCTTACTGAAACTATACAAGGCACAAATCAGACCATGTCTAGAATACTAGGTCATTAGGAGTATTCAAGACTGAAGCAGACACATTTTAATCAACAAGGTAAACAAGATTTGTGAGGGAAAGCTAGGAAAGTGGAGTTGAGGGTTATCCAGATCAGCCCTGATCTCATTGAATAGCAGAGGAGACTTGATCGGCCAAATGGCCTACTTCTTCTTATGGTCTAAGGAGAGAGAGTGAAAAGATACTACAACAATCACCTATAGCATCCACAGCAAATCCTTTTTCATTTTTGGCTCATTGACTTATCTTCCCTTGTGCTGGAGGACAGGGTTTTGTGCTGCGATTATTTGTTAAATACTCGAGGCAGAAAATTTGATTTGAAGAACCATTTTTCTCCCTCAAAAGGCCAAAGGGATTGTGTCTGTGTAATCTGCCCTAAACCTTCTTGTGTCGCTTGCATTTCAATGCTGGTATCAGCATAGAAAAAGGGATTAGTGAACAAATGTCTGTGTGAAAGCTGCCACGGTTTGAGGGCCTTTATAGCACAGAAGATTTGTGTGATGGGTCTGTTTTTTGTTTTGAAAGCAGAGTTGTAGGACAGGGCCTATTGCTTAATACTTGTATTTGTATCAGTTTTGCAAGCCTACTGATACTGCTTTCCATCATTTCTGCAGACGTTACACCAGCACAGGAATGACTTAACTGATAGTGCAATTGGCTTTGAATCAATGCTTGCGGTTTCAAGCTGTATTCCAGGACCCAACCTCATTATCTAGACTAATTCTGTGGTATTGTAGTGAGAGAGCAGTGAACTGGAGTGTCAGTTTAGATGATATGATGCAGGTTGGTTTTAAAAAAAACTTTTGCCTATGTTCTTTCACCACTGTCTGTATGTGTTAGTAAAACCATATCCATAATTCCATCAAAACCCGTTAATTCCCCTTTTTATTTCATTCATCCATGTTTTTCAAGAGCTGAGCACAAAATGTTTTGTTGACTATTCAAGGTAGTATGTAGCGAGGGAATGATACAGTCCTTGATAAGTTAGACCCATCTGCTGTCTCAGGCAAGATCTTTTATAATTACCTGAAGAGCAGGAGTATTATCCCTGGTGTCTCAGCCCACAGTTATCCCTCAGCTCCTACTACCAAAACAAATTACATAGTCACGATCATGTTGCCATTTGTGGGAGCTTGCTGTTCACAAAACAGTGACAATATTTCATGCATTACAAGTAATTAGTAACAAGTAATGCATGGAATGCCCTTCAAAAAGTACTTCATTTGCTGTAAGATGTTTTGGAAAATCCAGAATTTGCAATGTAAATGCAAGAGCTTACTTCCGTTCTGCCATGCATCATCTGTTGGGATGAAAGTATCATTACCAATCCAAATTCGTAAAATGGAGGTTCTCACCAGTCACTGATATCTGGACTGCAGGTTGTGCAACATCCATGTCAGGAAGCACCAAATCTAGAAGTATCAAATTTTATTCACGTGCTGTCTCTCCACTTGTTGCTTTATGTTGCCGTTACTCTTTGTTAAGCAGCTCCTGGGATCAATGTTGAGAGCTGGCACAGACTTGATGGGCCGACTGGCCTCTTCCTGTGCTGCCACCAATCTATGAAGATTACAAGTTACACGTTGTAACTGTGTTACAGCCAACGTGGCAGTGGTGTGGGGCTCCCGTGCCAGAGCTTGTCCACTCCGTCCGTGTATTTTCTTTTCTCTGTGTGTGTGTTTTCTTTAAACTTTTTAACCTTACTCGGATGGGAATGGAGGAGGCGAAGCCCGGTCCGGAGGCTGTCGTGGAGAGGTGAGTCCCAGACTAAAGGCATCATGGCAGGTGAGACTCTTTGCGCACTGGAGGCTAGAGCTCGGCGTGGTCTGGAGGCTCAGTGTCCACACAGACTGGGGGCAGAAGGATTGTAAATTCAGTACTTCTTTCCTTTTTTATTCTTATGCTGAACTTTTTAATTTATTACTTTTTTCTATTTTATACCAAATACTGCAAACTTTTCACTGCATGCATTCGGATGCACATGACACTAAAGCTAACTCAATTCAACTCAACTCAACTAATTCAATTCCTAGAGCTGCACCTTGGTGCCATTAAGGACACTGTGTCTGTGCAGTTGGCATCGACCAAACTGGCCAATACCCAGATTGTCTCTAGAAAACCAATTAGATGATTTTCATCTATTGTAGATGGCCAGACTCATGGAATGGTGACTATACAGCAATGAGGTTCCAATATTCAACACACCTCCAGTCTCACCAAACCCCTGTCTACCAGCTACAAGGCAAAAGTCAGGAGTGTGATAGAATGTTCTGTGCTTGCCTGGATGACTGCAGCTCTAACAACAGATGAACACAGCACCATTTCGGATAAAGCTTCAGTTGGCACCCCAGCTGTTACCTTCAGCATTTGTTACAAGAAAACCATCACAGTTCCTTCACCAGCACTTTTTGAAGCTGCATTCTCTACCATCCAGAGGGATATAGGCCAAGTGCAGGCAAATGGGACCAGTCTCGTTTGGAAAACTTAGTTGGCATGGATGAGTTGGACTGAAGGCTCTTTTTCCAGCATGTTTCCATGCTGTATGACTCTAAGACTCTATAACTGTTTCCAGTGACCAAAATAAAATGAGATTGGATAGCTTTTCCAAAGTCTTAGTGAAATAACTCCACCAAGGCTGGTCACCTGTCTCCAAGTTACTCTATATTTATATGTGGCAGGCTACTTCCCTCACAGCCAGCTGTCAGAGTCAGAATGTCTGACATGCCTGTTTATATCTGTCAGCCAGGGGTCCCTGATTGGACCAGATTAACAGCCCTAATCAGGAAACTCGTATTCTATGAGGTCCACCTGGCTGATCTCATTACAGTTAGCACAGGCATGATGGGTTATATGGTTGCTTCCTGTGGTGTATGGTTGTGTAATTAAACCTGAACTATAATTAGGTGCAACTTATTTTCAGAAAATTATGGTATCTCCAGACATCTCTGGTACAAAGGTACACTGCATACCCATTTGGAGCGTAATTCAATGCTTGTTTGAACAACAGCTTTCCCTCCACCTGCTTGAAATTAACTTTTTATTTGTCTTCCTGAACTAACAATGACACACGCCTCTTAGCCAAACCTGGATTTGACAGTCATCAATCTGTTGGTTGAAAATTTGCTTCCCGTAACCGTTTCTACAAAGGAACACGAACTCGAACTCTGGGCACACCGACCCTAATAGTGGGTTGATCCAGCCTTTGAAGTCCATACCGTGCTATTACGTTAGCAACCCTCTGGATCAACCCCAAACAAGTGTGGCAGCTGTTGCTAAAGTAACAGTAGTTTGTGTGTAGCCATGTGCTTCACCCTTCTCTAAGATTTCCAGATTACATAGATTTTACACCACAATAACAGGTCATTTGGCCTAAATGCTCAATGCTGATATTTATGGGGAGGCAATGGCCCAGTGGTATCATTGCTGGACTGTTAATCCAAGAACCTGGGTTTGAATCCTGCCATGGCAGATGGTGGAATTTGAATTCAATAAATATCTGGAATTAAGGGTCTAATGATGACTGTGAATCCATTGTTGATGGTTGGGACAAGCCAATCTGGTTCACTAATGTCCTTCAGGGAAGGAAACTGCCATCCTTACCTGGTCTAGCCTACATGTGACTTGAGTCCCACAGCAATGTGATTGACTTTTAACTGCCCTCTAGGCACCTATTACGGTGGTGTCAAATTCTGAATGAACCGCTATCTACAAGTTCGCTATCTAACAACGACAAGTCAAACTACAGGAGGCAGGTAGAGGGCTTGGTGACGTAGTGCAATGAAAACAACCTGTCTCTCAACATCGGTAAAACTACAGAACTAATCATTGACTTCAGAAAGAAAGGAGGAGAACACACCCCCATCTATATCAACAGAGCTGAGGTTGAGAGGATGAAGAGCTACAAGTTTCCTGGAGTGAAGATAACTGACAGCCTCTCCTAGAATTCTCACACAGATGCGACAGTCAACAAGGCCTCTTCTTCCTCAGGCAGCTCAGGAAATTTGGCATGTCCATAAGGTCCCTCACCAACTTCTACAGAAGCACCATTGAAAGCATACTGTCCGGGTGCATCATATGCACCAGTATGACAACTGCTTGACCCAGAAATGTTAGAAACTACAGAAGGTGGTGTGCACAGCCCAGACCATCACAGAAGCCAATCTTCCATCCATGAACTCTATTTACATGGCTCGCTGCTGCAGACGGCGGCCAACATCATCAAAGACCCATCCACCCATACAACCTCTTCCATCAGGCAGAAGATACAGAAGCCTGAACACACGCACTAGCAGGTTCAGGAACAGTTTCTTCCCTGCCATTATCAGACTAATGAATGGACTCTCTAATATCAAATAACGCTGATCTTGCTAACGTTGATCTCGTCTGTACCCCTTGTAAACAAAGCTTTTCACTGTATTTTGGTACACGTGATAATAAATAAATCACTAAATCAATAGGGATGGGCCATAAATCCTAACCTAGCGAGCAATGCCCTCATCCTGTGAAAGAATTTAATTATGATCCACACCAACCTCGTCTCCTCTTCATCTCAGATAACAAATGTGGCACATCATTCTTTTTTAAAGATCACTACTTTGAATTAGAGGATAGTGTCCTGGTTGTTGGTGAGGGAGATGAGCAAACATCCCAAATGTCATTTAAATTACAATAATTTCACATTCAAGTCGCAGAATGTCTCCCTGCTCTGATTCAACACAGTTTGAGCTTTTGTGTTTGGCAACTGCAGAGGGAAGGTTTGCCAAACAGTTTTCTGTGAAGATGTTGTCTTTCAGTTCTTTGATAATTCCACTGTTCATTTCCTATCAAGAGGACAGGTAGGTGACCTGCTCCCAGGCTTTTTCTGCCAGTGCCCATGCTCATGTTTACGAAAAGGCCTTAAGCTGAAAGAGCAGAAGTAGGCCATTTGGCCCATTCAGTGACAGAATTGCTGATCTGATAATCTTTATTTCTGCTTCCCTACCCTTCCCAAGAAACCCTCGATTCCCTTAATGATTAAATATTTGTCTATTTCAGTCCTGAATATACTTAAAGGCCCAGTCTCCTGAGCCCTCTGTGGTAAAGCATTCCACAGATTCACTACCCTTTGAAAGAAAATACCCTTCTCATCTCTGTCCTAACTGAGCGACCTCTCACTCTGAGATTATGCTGTCTGATCCTAAACTGTTCCACAAGGGGACATAATGTCTCCACATCTACTCTGTTAAGCCCCCTAAGAATCTTATATTTTTCATGAAGGTCACATCTCATTCATTAAAACTCCAGTGAATACAGACACAACTTGTACACCCTCTCCTGATAAGAAAGTCCCTCATGCCTGGGATCAACCTGGTGAACCTTCTTCTGGACTGTCTCCAGAGCCAGGATATCTTTCCTTAGATAAGGGGATGAAAACCATTCACGATATTCTATGTAAGAACTAACAAGTGCTCGAAGGTGTCCTCTTCAGGGTCTGATGATATATTGATGTAGAACCTCAGGCTAGACCAGGTCAATGAACTTGTAATATCTGGCTCAGACAGCCCTGTGCTATTTATGCATTTGCAATCATGACTTTCTTCTTCTGTAGATTGCCATGTTTGAATTTTTTTGAAAACTCATCTAGGATTGCCAACTCTGGTTGGATGTATTTCTCGATATGTCATCACTGATGTCCCTCGTTCAGCTCCCTGTGCTATTATCGTCTAAAAATTGATGTCTATCTCACATCACTTTCCAATGCCAGTTGATAAATGGACAGATTGTTCAATACCCTAATGATCAGTTATTTAGCTGTTAATCAGGCAAACAAACAATCATTTTTCATCTCTTCCTTATCCCAAATGCACATCTCCATTCCTCGCTGATCAGTCTGTAGCAGATACTATCCTTAAACCTTGCATTGCACCAAAGTTCACCCCATTAACTGACTAGTCTTTTCTATGAGTCAATGACCCTGACCTTATGAGTGGCACATCAGTATATGTGAGTGGTGTTGATCAAAGAGTGGCTCCACATTCAGAACTGAATTGAAATTTTGGTCAAATTGGAAATCTAAGTAGTCTCACTTGAATATTGATTCATAATATCAAAAAGTCCCATTCACCTTTGTTCAGTCACAACTGAATCCTGACCTAATTGGATTTGAATATGATGTATGTGGCCTGGGTTTAAATGCTTGTTCCTCAGTTGCTGTGGCCGCACATTAAGTAACAGTAGAATTACAAAAATTGGAAAGAACTCGAGGAATGAACTGAGGTCTTTTACGTGAGCTTGCAAATGATTTGATTCTTGAAGGCTCAGGGTTTGACTAAGGTTTAGTAATAGCTCTGCAATCATACTCTTGATTATAATTCTGTAATATTTGAGGTATTCAATGTGATTTTTAATGCAAGTATTTCTGTGTAGTTGGGTTATTGCTGAATAATTACTCAGCACTTTTACTCTGCTGTCCTGAATATTGCTGACTCATGCTGCGGTTTGGCCCCAGATCTGGAACTGCATTTATTCTTGATACGTGAGCCCTAGGCAAGCTAATTAGTCATTTTTCCTCAAAATGTTTTATAGTCAAATGAAACCTTGTTCTGACTGGATGTTATGAATGCCTGCTTGCCAGCTGAGGTCATTGATATCAATCTATTCACAGAGACGTGACTGATATCCATCCCCTTATCCAAGCATGGGGGTACTGAATCTTTTTGTTAATTTTCAAGGGATCAACAAAGTTTTTTCAGGCAAGACCCAGGATCGTAACAACCTGGCCTTTTTTTGGCTTGGTGCCACAATGAAATAATGTATTTGGTATTGTATAAGGTTCCAGAAGTGTTAATTAGAGAACAGCATTAGCTTCATCTCATCCGATGATGCCATAAGGAGATCAGTGGGGACAAAGCAGAACATCTTAAGATCTTGCAGGGTGAAGACCTATATCTACAGGTCAACTATCTTAGTAACAACATCTAAGTTACAAATGTAACTTGTACCTGACTGCTATCATAAAATGCATTTTGTTGAAGACATGAGCTGCTTCACCCTAAGACTAAAGGTTTTTCTCTTCTATGGTAAACCAATTATACCCTTAGACCTAATCAAGGAAAGTGAATGCTGGCACCAAACTACACAACCATAAGCTGGTAGTGGTTGACATTGCAGCACACAACCCTTAACTGCTTTTAAGTGCACTGAGGGAAAGAACAGATCGCAGGCACATAACCCGAAATAATTATCCTCACAAATTTTAATGAGGCACACAGTGAGGAGTCTATCAGGAGACACAAATTACTGGCCAAATGCTGTAGAAGGCTTGTGGACTCTTGTTCCTTCACTTCCCTTTTTGGTAGAGTTATGCAGTTCCAATCCCACAAGCCTGTCATGAATACCATAAATCCTGGGATAATAGATACTTAAGACTGTGTTACAAGGCTTTTACACATCAGAGGGTTCAGGTACAGTCATCAATCACAAGAGTGATGTTGAAGCTCTTTATGAATAGTTTCTGTCATCTGAGCTCTTTGATGTGCTGCAGTCTTGAGGCTCTCTGTTATGTATATATTTTTTTCATTTTATCTATATTCTATATGAGATTTACTGAAGCATGTGGTTCTGCTGAGGCTGTAACAATGGGAATTTTGGCTGAGCTGCCTAATGCTGATCTCCTAATGACCGATGGTAAGATTGAGAATCTATAATACTCGCAGTGTGCAGGGACAAATTAGCAGCCAGTGCACTGTGATATTGTACCTGAAGCAAGATCACATCATACTGTACTTTGAGCCTTTATACAATGATTAGTTCTACCTTGTGTACAGTGTATCACAGTGAGCCTTACCAGCCAATAGAGAAGGGACCCTCGAGTCACTGCTCAGGTCAGCATCAATAAGTAAGAAACAGTGATCCCTTCTTGGAAGTTAATGCAAATGTAGACATTGAGTGAAGCTGCTTATTTGCATTTTATTCAAATATGACCATCCATATACGAATAAGCATATTGGAGGTCACCAGCGAGAAATGCAAAGATTGGGAAAATGTGAGGCACATGAGAAAGCATGTGTGTTTAACATAACACATGCAAGAGATGACAGAAGATTCTGGCTTTAATGACTAGGTTCACTCTGGAAAATGACAACATCAGTGAAGTGTCAGAAGGAAATGCCAGCTCTTCAACTTAACAAGGGGCAATGGTTACACTAGGGAAGAGGAATTTAAAAACCAAACCCCTGTAATGTCTTTTGTCAAGTGATGGCATCATGGAACATTGAATCCAAGGTGTTCATTTGCTGCGATTGTATTGTGTTTTATGATTCAGGATATTGAGCCTTGTTAATAGACATTTCAAACACTCATAGTAAAAAGTGTAGGTGGCTTTGTTTTAGAGTGATCAGTAAATGGGGTTAGGATTAGTTCATGAGAGAGAACAGAGATGAGCAGAGAAAGAACCCTCCAATGCTGAATAATGTGTCCTCTTCTAACCATGCAGAAAGAAACATGAACCACTATTGTTACTGCACTTACCAATGTCTCTCAACATAGTGTTTTAAAGTTTAGTCTCTAAGTTAACTTATCAACCAAAGAATCACATTACCTGTTGATATCTGGGCTGCTTATTGAAAGACCAAGTGACTGATAGATGATTAACTAACATGGTGAATTGAAATATATATGCCTTTAGTAGAATGGATGTTTCCTCAAGTGGGGCAATCTTGATTGAGAATTCAATTTAAAACAGAGATTAGGAGGAATTGCTTCTCTCAAGGGGGCATGAATCTTTGGGATTCATGGGTGGATTCCGGAACACTGAATAAATTTAAGGAGAAGATAGACAGATTTTTGATTTTAGTATAGGTTGAACGGTTATGGGGAGCAGGCAGGAGACTGGAGTTAAGGCTGAAATGAGATAATGATTAGAAATATCTACATACACACACACACACACACACACACACACGTGTACATACACGTATACACACACACATATACACGCACACACACGTGTACACAAACACACGTGTATATACACACACATACACACACGTATCCGCACACGCGCACACACGTATATGCACACGCACACATGTGTACACACACAGCTCAATAATATCCCTTTCTACTTGGGCAACCTCTCAAAATGGAGGATGCCTTTCTTTCCCTGTGGATCCAGAGGTGACTGAACAATCTAATGCTGGATCCACAAACCTTGTCGTAGTTGGCGTGGTCGCTGTCTGAAGAGGTGGAAGTCTCACTCCTGCAGCTGCTTCCCTTTGACCTGGGACTGTCAGAGATGTTCAAGATGGCAGATCTTGGGCAAGAGATTTCAGTAAGTCAGGAGTATCGCATTTTTCACAACACCAAATACACCACACAAACATTCCAATATAGATACACACCAACGCACAAAGACCTGAAGACAAATGAACACACAGACACAAACACACACACACCTCAATACACAGCGACACATGAAGCAACATGCACTCTGATACACTTATCTAGGTGGGCATACAAAGACCCCAATGTGCACTCACTGACCATTCACTTGCATTCATCAAAGCCCATATACTCACTGACTTACACCTCAATACAATGCACACATACCAATGTACACACATTGTCGCAAACACATAAAAGTATATGCACGCCAGTACACACACTGATATTGTCACAGCCACCTCAATACATGCATCAACAAATGCCAATTCACACGTGTGTACACACACCAACACACATTCACCCTTTCCACAATGGTTTTTGATCAGAGCCAGAGAAACACTGTCATGGTTCAGGAAAACAGGGCTCTGACAGATGGGCAGATCAATGAGAAGGAGCACACAGCAGGTGCTCTGCAGGTGCAGGAAAGAAGATATCATGAGAGGCTCAGTCTCTCTGGAAACAAAGTGCTGCAGCAATAACTCACCAGGTCTTGAATTGTTTTATGATTATTTATCTCTAAGAAAACAAATAACGACTAAAATTAAAGTGAGGTCTAGCTATTGATCCTACAATGTGTCATGCTGTACCAGATTTGCCACATTTGTACCGCAGATATAGTTTATTTGAACATTTACTCGTACCTGCATGCTCAACCATAGTAACTAGTAGGTGCAGGTGATCTGTACAAAAACTACTTTGTAAAGGTTTTGGAAAGAGAAATCAATTCTGACTGATCTCTTTCAATTTTTTTTTAAAGAAATCACCTAATTGGGCACCTTGGGAACAGCTCCTCTACAAGCTAAGAACAAGACCAAAAAACCTGCAGATGATCCAGGAAGTAACTCAAACAGAGGAAGGCATTGAGCACGTGTTGGGGTGTAGTGATGCTGAAGTACTTGAATGGCCTGCCTCTGGGATTAGCGCTGGCATTGATAAATTTCACTCAGAAATACATTGCAAGTTGGTCAAATCTAAGATGATGATCTCAATGAATAGTCAGGCTGTCAAGTCTCATGAAAGGCCACCACAAAATGTGAATGTCATAGAGTCTATAAGGAACACAGGAGGAGCAAATTACTCCAGAGGCTGGAATCTGTACTGAGAACAAACAATGCTGGAGATCACAGTGGGTCAAGCATCATCCATTGAGAGAGAGCAAGCTAATGTTTTGAGGCTGGATGACTCTTCATCAGACTCTTCAATCAATACCAGCTTGCTCTCTCTCCATGGATGCTGTCTGACCCGCTGTGATTTCCAGCATTGTTTGTTCTCAAGAACACAGGAGGAGGCTGTTTGGTCCATCGGTCCATGGCTGTACTCTATAGAGCTGCAGACAGAAATGGTCCCACTGAAATTACATTCAGCCTAAGCACAAGGTCCCCAGACAATGGAAGATAGGAACAGGAGTGGCTCTTTCATTCTATGGACCACCAATCTGTGGCTGATCTGTTTCCCATCTTTATCTAGCACTCTTCGCTCCACAATCCCTAATAGTACCATTAGAAGAAAGTTAGGCTGTTGCACTAATTTGTTAAGGGGCCTTGAACAGATCTGGATATGTTAGGAGGTTCAATCCTTGGCATTTTCTGTCACTGCACAAAAGCAATGATTAAATCTAATAGAATTCAGAGCTGTAGTATCCAAATCAGTAGATTGTAAATCCAAGACGGTCTTCTGAAGCTGTGTAATGTGTTAGGGCAACTCTTTGAGCACCGTCTGAGGTGAAATTCACTGCAGCACGATAGACGATTTTGAAAGACCGCAGAAAATGACTGCAAAACTGATCTCATTGTTAGCGGTCTGAACGATGAAGAAAAATCAGATTTGATGGGTAAATGGCCTCCCTAACCTGTACTTATCTATTTGATCATGTACTTGCACAGCTGTTCAAAAGTCATATTTGGGATTTATCTTTCCTCCAGCTAGACATGCCAGCCTATTTCTACTTTGAACTGAACCATTTGAGCACACTCATTTGTATTACCTTAAAAATATAAATTCGCTGGCACTATGTCCGATGGAGCAATATCCGTTAAAAATTGCTGTTTATTGCAGGTGATCCCTCTTAGAACTCAGATAGCCAGGTGATGAATGGTAGAACCTTGCACTTTATACACTTACTATTTACAGAGACACATGCTATGTAGTGCACCTCCAACCAACAAATCCTCATAGCCTATATATGTGTGTGTATTATATATATAGCAAATTAATATCCATCACCTGAATACATTAATGTCATAGGATCAGAGAATTGTTATTTGACAATAAGAGGATATGCAGCCATCAAGTCCATGCTGATTCTATGGAAAAGCACCTCAATTAATTCCACTTACCTGCCCTTCCTTTGCAGCTCTTTAAATTCCCCTTTGGGTTCTTATCCAATTTCCTTTGGAAATTCAAGCTTGAATCTGCCTCCATGACACACTCAGGCAGTGTGTACCAGATCCTATGTTACTTGAAGTTTTTTTTTTAAAGAAAACTTACTCATATTGCAGTTGAACCAATTTGTACTCAATTAGCAATTGGAAGTAATGGAAGGAGAATTCTCTACACAGTGCAACCTGACCTCAAATCGAAAATGTACTTCATATAAGTGCAGCAAGTATTTTTCTTTCTCAGACGAACAGTTGATTTTACAACTTAAAATTTGAGGCTGTCCACCTTCTACCTAGCACTTACTTAGAGGGTTATGGATCTGTGGAATTCTTTTCCAAAGAGGGCTGTTAAGGCTGTGTTACTAAGTATATTAAAGGCTGAGATAGACAGCTTTTTAATCAGTAAGGGAATCAAGGCTCTTGGGGAAAAGGCAGGAAAATGGTGTTGAGAATGATCAGATCAGCCCTAACCTCACTGAATGCTGGAGCAGACTTGATGGGCTGAATGGCCTATTTCTGCTCCTACATCTTATGATCTTAATTCAAAACTGTTACTATGTGACAGCTGGAGCTTTTCTGTCGACATTTTGAGAGGTTCAAGAAGCTGCAACCATCTAGAAAGACAACTTGCCTTTAATTTTTATGTGAAGTTATATTAAGCTCCTGTGACTTTCCTCATCACCTGGAAAATAAGGACAAAAGAAATAGGAGCAGAAGAAGACTATTCAGCTCTGCCATTCAATACAATCACAGCTGATCTTTAAATCCACTTTCTTGTCCGTTCCTCATATCCCTGCTTTGCCGAGAGAGGCAGCTAATGTGTAGGAACACGACGAGCTTCACACACATCATGCATTTATAAAAACATTCCTACATGCTTACAGTGTCAAAATCCTGAAACTTCCTCCTTGAACAGTACAGTGTGAGCCACTTTACCACATGGATTGCAGCACAGTTCAAGAAAATAGCTCCTCAGTACCTTCTCAAAGCAAAGTAACAGTGGACACCAAATTACAACTAAGGCCTTTAAAAAAAAAAGTTGGTGCTAAGGGAATGAGAGAAGGTTTGGGAAGTTTGAATATCTTCACAACCTTGGCTTAGTGTTAAACTGAATTTGATCGCAATTAGATCTTGGATATGGAAATTGTTCACTTCATGTGCTGTATCATGAAATGATGCAGTGAGGACCTGTGCCCAGGATTCCCGCTTACCACCTTTTACATTTAGAGCCTAATCGATCTTCATCTTCACTGGACTAGAAATATTAACTCTGCTTCTGTCTGTACAGATGCTGCCAGACCTGCTGAGTTTCTCCAGCAGTTATGTCTTGGTTTCAGATTTCCAGCATCCAGAATTTTTTGTTTTATTTTATCATCCTGAAATGGCTTTGTCAGAGATTAAAAACTGATCACCTACAGTAAACCCTGGCCAAAGCCCATCATTCCTGTTAGGCAAATCCAGGCCATTGACCACAGCTGGTTAGATGTCATTAAGATCAGAATGCATTTGTAGCTATCCGCAAAATGGAGACTCCAGCTGAAGACTGAATTTATATTTCATGAACTGTTTTGCATCTGTAATGAAGCATGATGTGTATAAATTAGGTGAGAGATTATTGATTAATTCTGTTTATATACTGGCTTGAAGTGTAGCTGCATATTGACCCAATGCTGATTTCAGCATTGGGCATGAGATGTATTCTATTGGGATGCGGCTGGCTTTGAGAATGGATTTTGAATAGGGTCAGCATTTCTCTTTAAGTCCATCTCCATTGTTCAGTGTATATAAAGCCAAATGGTTGAACACGACTGTTGAACTGCAATGAAATAAAACTAGGTAGTTTTGGAACAAACCTTTTATTTTCCTTTGGCGACACTTTAACCTGATTCACCATGCGTAACCTTTGCTGTTGATTTTTTTTTTAAAAATTCATTCACGGAATGAGGGCATCACTGACTAGGCCAGCATTTATTGCCCATCCCTCATTGCCCAGGGGGTATGTTAGAGCCAACCACATTGCTGTGGGCCTGGAGTCACTTGTAGACCAAACCAGGTAAGGACAGTTTCCTTCCCTAAAGGGCATTAGTGAACCAGATGGGTTTTTTCTGACAATTAACAATGGATTTGTGGTTGTCATTAGATTTAGAGCCACAGCCGTATTTACCAATGATTTTTGCTTTGCCAGTGAAGCACTAGTTTTATTGATGACCACGGCATGTTCTGTGCAGTCAAGTTGAATTAGTTAGCCTCAACTAGACTAGAGGTTGTCCCATGGGGTAGTCTTTGTAACTGATATCATCAGGGAAGAGGCTGGTGCCAAATTTGGAATTAACTAATTTTTGTATTTAAACTGTATAACTGATCACCAAGGAGTGAATTAATTTGACCAACAGTCTAATTTTCAGAATCAAAGTGTGAGATTTGTAACTGTTATATCTAACATTGCTGTTGCATTAAACTCTTCCACGCTGCTCTGCTTTTAGTAAAAAAGAGATCCGATTTATTTAGAATTGTTAAATGAGCTGTTCCATTTAATGAAAATAGTGCAGACCTACATTTCTTGTTTCTTTTAATTGAGTTTTTACTCAGAAGCATAAATAACTCTCATCTACTATTCGTAGTGACAACATTTTGTTTATTGACTGAACCCTTCTCTTAATTCTGAGTCTTCCCTTTCCTGAATCTTTGCAAAATTGTAGCCTTGTACCTGTGACCTGGGCAGATGGTGTGAAGTTTCCAAAGTGACACTGAGGCGAGGGGGATGTCAGACAGGAGAAGCTTTTGTAGATCAGATGGTGGTAATGTGAGGCTCCTGACCTTTCAGCAGAGGATCATAGCTTATGGCTAATTAATGAAACTGAATGAAAAAGCTGTACCTGCAACACAAAGCCCACAGATTGCATCAATAATTAACCCTGCTGCTTTGTCATCAGTGTGAAATCCAGTATAGTCTGTGCAAGCAAAAACCTGTCCAAGTGCAGGAATACTTTTATTCAAGGGACAATATTACCTTATGGTGGTGTGTAGGGGTAGTGGGGGTGGGGGATGGTGGAACTGGAGAGAGTGAGAGGGTTGGGAGAGCTTCTTTATAAGGCAATCAGGGACATGTGGATCTGTTCATTACAATGGATCACGAAACCCATATGTTTCCAGTGTCCTGTGTGCCCAAAATTTGGTGAAACGTTCTCCAAGACACATGCTTCATGGTAGCTGTGGCCCTTCCACATGCACAAGCTGGACATGTGATGGAGGCAGGTTCAACTGAGGAATTCAAGAGGGCATTGGATGGTTATTTGGGTTGAAACAGTTTGTGAGGGTATGTGGATAAAACAGGACATTGGCAGGAGATAACGATGCTTGATTGACGGTCTGATGGACCAAATGGCCTCTACCTTTGCCATAACAATTCTGTGATTCTTTGCCGCAGTAACAGACTCCCATCAGCAAAATAGAGAATGAGAAACCAAATCTGAGTTTCTCCTCCAGTCCCATATTTCAGCCGCAGATGTTTCCTCATCCGAGGAGTCTGCCCAATCACTATTCAGATTACTGAGAGTACAAATGTACAAATAATTGCCCAAGGTAATGTCCCTTGTGGTTTTCCTCATGTGGGTAACTAAGTACTGCCCAATCCCGTTCTGATGATGGTATGGTTGAGAGCAGAAACTCACCAATTTAAGGGAAAACAGATAAGCACACGAATGAGCCGTTATAGAGGATTAGGCTGTTAGAGTTAATAAAAACAGGAAGTAAAAGCAAAATGCTGAGGATGCTGGAAATCCAAAACAAACGCAGAAAATGCTGGAGAAACTCAGTGAGTCCTGAAGACTCATATCAAACTCGAAATGTTAACTCTATTCCTTTCTCTAAAGTAAATTGTTGGAAATACTCAGCAGGTCTGGTAGCACCCGTGGCGAGAGAAGCAGAGTTAACATCTTGAATCTTATCTGACAATAGACAAGTCAGGTCACTCTTCCATAGACAAGTCAAACTGGATTCAAAGCAGCAATTCTGTTCATATCTTCACAGACACACCCAAAGCTGGGTTTCTCCAGTTCTTCAATAAAAACAAAGTACTGTGGATGCTGGAGATCTGAAACACAAATTGAAGGTGCTGGAGGAACTCAGCAGATTGCATGTTTCCAGCATCCCCAGTATTTTCTTTCATTTTGTGAGAGCTGAGGAAGGGGATGAAGCAGCTCCAGTGGAGTACAGATAGTGCTGTATTGGTTGGGCCAAATAACCTAACCCTGTGCTATTCATTCTGTACAACTCAATACAATTAAAGACAGATAATGTACCACTATCAAGTGACATATTGTATTGGGGCTCAAATGGGGGGCTGTGCTGTACTTCATTTCCAAAAATGTGAGATTACAAACTGCCACAGTTTGCCTGATCAGTTTTTTTGGCGATCAATCGCACCGGTTAAATGATCAAAAGAGAAAATTACTGCCACGTGTTAGTCTGCCTAAGAGGAGAAATACTGGGTTGAATATGTATTTTTGAATGAAGAGTCGGTTCTGTTTAGTTCTCTGGAGGGTTTCTTGATGCACAGGGTAATGAGATATCTCACTGTATTTTACCAAATGCACTTCTTTAACTATCTACCCTGACCCAATCATGCCACCTCATCTGATTCTAGCTCCACCTTGCCATGCATGTTCCCAGAACAACTTGAAACTGCTGAGGAGTCCAGGGAATGACCAGCATTCCCGACACTGTCGCCATCTCTAAAGGCCGGACAAACACAGTGTGTCTCTCACTGTTCCTGGTGTTTGCCCCACACACAGCAGACAGGAGCTAATTGTGGACAGGGAATTGGAGGTCCTGCCGGATGGGGAGGTGCAGAGATGAATTATCTATTTCCCCCCAGGGACTGGCAGTGGAGGCCCTGACACCAGACTGGTCTGAGATTGCTACAAGACACTGCAGTCTTAGTCGTCTGGGGGAATGCCCAGCACCATAGGAAGAAAGTCAATGACATCTCTACTCCTCCAGTGTAAGTTCCTAATACCTCACACCCACTCTATCCCTGCTACTGACCCCGCCTTCCACCATGGCTTATGCTTACCACTCTCACTGTTACCTGCTACATCTTCTTTTACTCACTGTCACCCACGCCAAGCCCCAACAGCACTCACCCTGACTGCCCAGCGCTGCCTACTCACTTGTTTGGGTACCTCCCCACTTGCACAAAAAGTAACAGCTGTTCACCCTCTTTCATCTCGCTAGACACCTGCCCATTTCCCATTCCTGGAGGAAAACAGCCCACAATGGGGCAGAAAGAGTCAAGCATACTGTCTATATCATTGCTTATCTTTGACGTGCATCCTGCATTCCAATTCTGTTCCCATACCCTTCCTCCCATGATCTTTAACATGCACCTCTGCTATTATGAAATGTTATACAGACTTTGCTTCAGTCATCGACATGCCATAATACACTCAACAACCCTCTGTGTAAACAATAATTCATCCTAATTTTATTGCATTGAATCTTGTGGTTTATACTTCCAATGGCTAGAAACACTCTGGGCTTTAAGCTTGGTTTGGGAGCTGGTGGAAAACTTGTGGAGTCAGCTTGGCCACTGATTATAAGCGGAATCTGATATTCTGTCCTAATGCAGTCAATGTAATTTAATTTAGTAATTAGTTCCAAAGAAGAGTCAAATTGGTCTCGGACACATTAACTCTGCTTCTATCTCCACAGGTGCTGCCAGACCTGCTGGGTTCCTTCAGCACTTTCTGTTATTGTGTCAGATCTCCAGCATTCATGATATCTTCCATATGTATTTATTAATGTAATTTAACGCTGGGACAAATTCCTTTTGATTGTGACTGTCCCAGATGGAGACCCTGGCCATGCACTCAGATCACATGTGGACCAGCTTGCAGGAGTATTCACAGACATCTTGAACCTCTTCTTACTATGATCTGAAGACCCCATCTGCTTCAGGAAGACCACTATTATCCCGGTGCCAAAGAAAAATCTTACAATGTGCCTCAATGACTCTCACCAAGTGGCTCTGACCCCCATAATTATGAAGTGCTTTGGGAGGTTAGCCATGGCTCACATCAACTCCAGCCTACCAAATTGCCTTGATCCTTTGGAATTCACCTTCCAGTGCAATAGGTCCACAGCAGATGCCATCTCCCTGGCCCTACACTCATCCCTGGAATTTCTGGATAACAAGAATACTTACATCAGGCTCCTACTTATTGACTACAGTTCTGCCTTCAACACCATATTTCCAAACAAACTCATCTCTAAACTTTGAGACCAAGGTCTCTGCTCCCCACTTTGTAAGTGGATCCTTAACTTATTGATCCATAGACCACATTCTGTAAGAATAGGCAACAACACCTTCTCCATTTTACTTAACACCGGTGCACTGCAAGGCTGCATTCTCAGTCCCCTACTATTCTTCTGATACACACATGACTGTGTGGCCAAATTCTGCCCCAACTCCATTCACAAGTTTGCTGACAATTCCATTGTTGTAGGTTGGATCTCAAACAACGATGAGACAGAATACAGGAAAGAGATTGAGTGCATAACGGCCTGGAGTCAAGACAACAATCTCTGCATCAATGTCAGCAAAACGAAGGAGCTGCTCATTGACTTCAGGAAGTGGAGTGCAGGGCACGCCTCTGTCTGCACCAATGGTGCTGAGGTGGAAATGGTCAAGAGCATCAAGCTCCTGGGAGTGATCATAGAATCCCTACAGTGTGGAAACAGGCCCTTCGGCCCAACAAGTCCACACCGACTCTCAGAGCATCCCACCCAGACCCATCCACCTAATCTACACATCCCTGAACACTATGGGCAATTTAGTATGACCAATCCACCTAGCCTGCACACCTTTGGACTGTGGGAGGAAACCAGAGCACCTGGAGGAAACCCACGCAGAGACAGGGAGAATGTGCAAACTCCACACAGATAGTCGCCCGCGGGTGGAATCAAACCCGGGTCCCTGGCGCTGTGAGGCAGCAGTGCTAACCACTGAGCCACCGTGCCATCATGATTGCCAACAATCTGTCCTGGTCCACCCACAGCAACACTATGGTCAAGAAAGCACAGCAACGCCTCTACTTTCTCAGGAGGCAAAGGAAATTCAGCTGGTGCGCAAGAACTCTTACTAATTTGTATACATGCACCATAGAAAGCATCTTATTGGAAATGCATCACAGCTTGGTATGGCAAATGTTGTTCCCAAGACCACAAGAAACTACAGAGAGTTATGAACACAGCCCAATCCATCACACAAACCAGCCTTCCATCCATTAACTCCATCTACACTTCCTACAGCCTCGGGAAAGTAACCAACCCCTCTCACCCCGGTTAGACTCTCTTCCACCCTCCTCCATCAGGCAAAAGATATAAAATTATTGAATACATGTACGATCAGTTTCAAGAACAGCTTCTTCCCTGCTGCTATCAGACTTTTGAACCGGCCTCTCAAATGTTAACTCTGAACTCTGTCTGTCTGCACCTTGTCTGTAGATGTAATATTCTATTCTGCACTCTGTTCTGCTCCCCTGATGCACTTTATATGGTACGATCTGCCTGCATAGCACACAAAACAACACTTTTCACTGTATGTGACAACAATAAATCAAACTCAAACTCTTTTATAGTTTCAAATCGTGCAAACAAATCAAACCTTATTTTCACTATCTTCATGTCACCCATGAGTGAATTGGAAATGCCCTTAAATCCAATTAGCATCATGGCAAATGCAATGGTAAGAAAAGATAAGGTCAGAAATCACACGACACCTGGTTATAGTCCAACAGGTTTATTTGAAAACACAAGCTTTCAATAAAAACAGGAATTGATGGAGAAACTCAGCAGGTCTGACAGCATCTGTGGAGAGAGAAACAGAGTTAGCATTTCAAGTCCATTGACTCTTGTTTGGAACATCTGCAGTATTTTGCTCATTTTAATGATTTCAATCTTTACTGGTGTTACCAATGTGAATGAAGTGTTAAACTGTACCATTGAAGTAAACAACTTTAAAGGGTGTGAATGAGACTATTTTGCTTCTCAATGTTTACCTTGTATATAGACTGCAAATGATGCTCAGAATTGGTGAATAGGAGATATTCTGCCTTTAAGCAATGGGCAATCCCTCAGTCACTGTGCTGCTTTAAAAGTCAAACCATTACAAAGGACTGCCTTAACACCCTGTTCTTTTGCTGGCTGTTGTTGATTTTGTGAAATGTGTGGTGAATAAGAAGGGACTGTTAATGAATTGCTATCAATAGCTCGGACTGACCATCCAGCAGCTCTGGGATGAGGAAGTTTAAATAACTGAAACATTGCAACTGGGGATTCGAACTAATGAGAAGTCAGCTCCCTCCCATGGCCAGCCACAGCAACTCCTTCAGGGCTACAAGTCAGCTGGTGTCTCCTTTCACAATTAAAAATATCTGTGAAAGGAACAAATGCTGACAGCACCAGCTGTAGGGTTTAGGACCAAAGAATTTTAATATTGTGTGTCTCTTTATCTTACATTACGTCCTGCCTCTGCTAATATCTTTCAAAACTTCTCTACTTTGTGATCATTCTCCCAACTTCAAAGCATCCTGAAAGTAAATCTCTTTGCATCAGCTTTCAATTGTTTTCCCTTCCTACTTCACACGTCATGATCATGGAGCTGTAGGAGAGGAGGGGGTTTGTGGGGCTGCAGTGTGGGGACAGCAAAAAAGTTGGCGCAGATTTGGGCTTGGAGCAAATGGAACTCTAAAAAGGAGATGGAGATGATGCAAAAACCTAAAACCCAAATCTTCTGGGAGCCCCTCACTATGGATACATGTACAGCTTATGATAATCAGGTGAAAAGGCCAGATATGCTCTCTTTCCTGCCTCACTAACTTGTTCGAGATACAAACATATGAAAAGGAGTAGGAGTAGGCTATTCAGCCCCTATTCCTGTGCCTTTAACTAAAATAATGGCTAGTCTGATTATAACCTCGATTTCATATTCCTGTTTACCCCCAAAAGCCTTTCACCAACTTGCTGTTCAATAATCTATCCATCACTGCTTTCAAAATGTTCAAGGACTCTGGTTCCACCAGCTTTTCAAGAAGAGTTCTGAAGACTCACTACCCTCAGTGAGAAAAAAAATTCACCCCATCCCTGCTTTAAATAGGCAATCTCTTATTTTTAAACAGTGATCCCTAGTTCTAGATTGTTCCACAAGAAGAAGCATCCTGTCCACATCACTTTTCCCTGCAACCGTAGGAAGTGCTACACCGGCCCCTATACCTCACCCCTATCCCAGGCCCCAAGAAAACCTTCCGCATTAAACAGATGTTCACCTACACATCTGCTAATATGGTATATTGTATCCGCTGTTCCCAATGTGGCCTCCTGTACAACAGGGAAACCAAGCGGAGGCTTGGAGACTGCTTTGTGGAACATCTATGCTCGGTTCGTGACAAACGACTGCACCTCCCAGTCGCGAACCACTTCAACTCCCCTGCCCGCTCCTTGGACGACATGTCCATCCTGGGCCTCCTCCAGTATCACCCGAAGGTTGCACAAACAGCACCTCATATTTTGCTTGGGAACCCTGCAGCCCAATGGTATCAATGTGGACTTTACAAGCTACAAAATTTCCCCGCCCCCGACCTCATCCCAAAACCAGCCCAGCCCGTCCCCGACTCCCTGACCTGTTCGTCTTTTCTCCCACCTATCCCTTCCTCCCCCCTCAACCCCCCCCCCCCCCCCCCCCCCCCCCCCCCCTCCTCCCCACCAGCCTCATCCCCGCCTCCTTGACCTGTCTGTCTTCCCTTGACTGACCAACCCCCATCCTAACTCCCCACTTACACTCACCTTTACTGGCTCCATCCCTGCCTCCTTGACCTATCCTCTCCACCTATCTCCTCCTTTGTCCATCTTCTTTCCATCTCTCTCTATTTATTTCAGAATCCCCTTCCCCTCCCCCATTTCTGAAGAAGGGTCCAGACCCAAAACGTCAGCTTTCCTGCTCCTCTGATGCTGCTTGGCCTGCTGTGTTCATCCAGCTGTACACCTTGTTATCTCAGATTCTCCAGCATTGGCAGTTCCTACTATCTCTGTCCACATCAATCCTGTTAAGACCCCCTCATGATCTTATATGTTTCCATCAAGGTATGGTGGCTCAGTGGTTAGCACTGCTGCCTCACAGTGTCAGGAACTGGGCTCAATTCCACTTTTGGGTGACTGTGTGGAATTTGCACATTATCCCCGTGCCTGCGTGGTTTCTGCCTTTAAGCAATGGGCAATCCCTCAGTCACTGTGATTCTTTAAAAGTCAAACCATTACAAAGGACTACACATTGCAGCCCCACAAATCCCTCCTTTCCTACAGCTCCACGAACATGATGTGTGAAATAGGGAGGGAAAACAATTGAAAGCTGATGCAAAGAGATTTACTTTCAGGATGCTTTGAAGTCGGGAGAATGATAAGAAGGTAAAGAAGTTTTGAAAGTTTTGGTACTCTGGTTTCCTCCCAGTGTCCAAGGATGTGCAGGTTAGAGTGGATTGGGCACGCTAAATTGCCTGTAGTGTCCAGGGATATATAGACTAGGTCGGTTAGCCATGGGAAATGCAGGGATATAGGTAGGAAGCTGGGTCTGGATGCGATGCTCTTTGGAGGGTCAGTGTGGACTGATGGGCTGAATGGCCTGCTTCCACACTGTAGGGATTCTAAGTAACCTCTTACTTTTTAAAAATCCAGTAGATGCAAGTCTAACCTGTCAAACATTTCCTCATAAGACAACCTACTCATTCCAGTTATTAGTCTGGTAGATCTCCTCTGAACTGTTTCAAATACGTTTTGATCTCCTCTTTAAATGAAGAGATCAATGCTTACTCCAGGAGCAGTCTCACCAGTGCCCTGTATAACTGAAGCCTAACTTCCCTAACCCTTGCATTCAATTCCCCTCGATGTAAATCCTCCTCCTCCCAGCCCATAAAAAATGGGGGACATTATGGAGTGCTATGTAGGTGATAAAAACTTGGTCACCCCTTTTACCTTTTTTGGGAGCTGAGCAATCTTCAGGTGATATGGTGCCTGCTTTTTTGCTGAAACTGGTGAGATTGAGAGTCATGCTGATTGCTGGTAACGGTGTTTATGTGCCCACTGTGTCAGCTCTGGACTGTGCATGTGCAGCAACAAAGACGGAGCACCAAGTATCTTTGGGCAGCAACAAGAGGAGAGAAATTTAGGGAAAACTGCAGCTCCAGGAGATTGACACCTGGGATAGATGGGACAAATTCTAAGCCAATTCCTGAATACCCGACTTGAAAGATGAAGTCGTAATAATTTCTGAGGAAGGGTCACCGGACCCGAAACATTAACTCTGATTTTGTTTTCACAAATGCTGCCAGACCTGCTGAGCTTTTCCAGCAACTTCTGTTTTTGTTCCTGATTTACAGCATCCACAGTTCTCTCAGTTTTTTTTTCATAATTTATTTTCCCTTTGATATGAGGAACTAAGCTTCCGAGTATCCATATCTCCTTCTGACGACATGGCCAAAACCTGGCCCTTAATTTCTTTAGAGTTCCATGGAGCTGAATGTGTCCTACTATGAGCCCTTTAAAAAGGGTGAACTCTCGTTTATTTTCTGAGGCGATGCTGTTGTGATTTGCTGTCCCTTAATATTTAATAAACTTGGAGTTGTGCACTCCATCTATTTGACATGTAATCTACAAGATTTTGTCTTCAATAATGTGTTCGGACTATTGAGTTCTCACTGTACAATCTATCATGACACTTACAACTTACACCAATAAGTATGTCAGAAGGGTGATTGGTCTTAAACATTTACTGTCATTAATACAGCTTTTGTTTCCTGCTTCCAGAACTGTCATCGCACTATTCTTTGAAAGCTTGACTTCCAGAATTAGGAACCTCACTGTCAATGCGTCATCTCTTCTTTTTCTTTACTTTTTCATGGGAAATGGGCATTGCTAGTGTTTGCTGCCCGGCCATAATTGTCCCTAAACTGACTGGTTTATTAGGCCACTTCAGAGGGCAGTTAAGAGTCAGCTATGTTGCTGTGGGTCTGGAGTTACATGTCAACCAGACCAGGTAAGGGTAGATTTCCAACCTGCAGGGATATTGGTGTAGGACATGGGTTTTTACAGGAATTGTCGGTTTTGTGGTCACCATTATTAAGACTACGTTTTAATGCCAGAGGTTTAATAATTGAATCTGAACTCCACCAGATGCTGTGGGATTTGACACTGTGTCCCATAGCACTAACCTGGGACCTCTGGATTACTGACACAAAAACAGAAGTTGCTGGAAAAGCTCAGCAGGTCTGGCAGCATCCGTGAAAAAAAACTCAAGAGTTAATGTTTCGGATCTGGTGACCCTTCCTCAGAATCGCTTCAGAGGAAGAGTCACTGGACCCGAAACGTTAACTCTGGTATTTTCTTCACAGATGCTGCCAGACCTGCTGAGCTTTTCCAGCAACTTCTGTTTTTGTTCCTGATTTACAGCATCCGCAGTTCTTTCTGTTTCCCCTGGATTACTGATCTGTTTATGTTGTCAATATGCCATTGCCTGCCACAATCTTCCAATTGCTACAAAACAACTTCCCTCAAAAACTTCTCTTTTAACTCCTCTCATTTTCTTCAGGTAAGAGGGGTTGCCATGGGTACCCGCATGGGCCCTAGTTATGCCTGTCTCTTCGTGGGGTACGTGGAACGTTCCTTGTTCCAGTCTTATTCCAGCCCCCACCCACAACTCTTTCTCTTATACATCAATGATATCATCGGTGCTGCTTCCCTCTCTCGTCTAGAATTGGAAAACTTCATCAATTTTGCCTCCAATTTCCACACTGCCCTCACTTTCACCTGGTCTATCTCTGACTCCTCCCTTCCCTTCCTCGACATTTCTGTTTTCATTTCTGGGGACAGACTGGCCACTAATATCCACTATAAACCCACTGACTCCCACAGCTACCTGGACTATACATCCTCACACCCTGCTTCCTGTAAAGACTCCTTCCCATTCTCTCAGTTCCTCCGTCTCCGTCGCATATGTTCAGATGAGGCCAACTTCGACAAGGGAGCCTCAGAAATGTCCACTTTCTTCCTCAACCGAGGATTCCCCAGCTCCGTTGTCGACAGGGACCTCAACCAGATCCGACCCATCTCCCGCACTTCCACCCTCACCCCCTCTCTTCCCTCCCACAACAGCGATAGGGTTCCCCTTATCCTCACCACCAGCATCCACATCCAGAAGGTCATCAGACACTATTTCTGCCACCTCCAGCGAGATGCCACCACCAGACACATATTCCCCTCCCCTCCCTTGTCTGCCTTCCGCAGGGACCGTTCCCTCCGGGACACCCTGGTCCACACTTCCCTCACCCCCAACACCTCCCCACTGCCCTACAGCACCTTCCCCTGTAACTGGCGAAGGTGCAACACCTGCGCATTTACCTCCTCCCTCCCCAGTATCCAAGGGCCCAAACATACCTTCCAGGTGAAGCAACACTTCACCTGCACTTCCCAGAATCTAGTCTACTGCATTCGCTGCTCACAATGTGGTCTCCTCTATACTGGGGAAACGAAGCATAGACTGGGTGACCGCTTCGCAGAACATCTACATTCTGCTCGCAAGAAAGACCCTGAGGTACCTGTTGCCTTCCACTTCAATGCACCACCCTGTTCCCTGGTCAACATCTCTGTCTCCGGCTTGCTATAGTGTTCCAGCGAAGCACAGTGCAAGCTGGAGGAACAACACCTCTTTTACCACTTGGGGACCCTGCAGCCTTCTGGACTTAATATCAAGCTCAATAATTTTAGGGCCTAAACTCTCCCATATCCCAGCCCCCTTCCCCACACACCAGGCTTTGTTACCACACAACCTGCCATTACACACCCCCTGTTGTTCGTCACTAACAGTCCCCATTAACAACCTTTCACCCTCCCAGCCTGATCGTTATCAACTTTTTGTCTGTCCAACTGCTCTTCTCTCTCTTTAGGCTCTATCTTATCGTTTACTCCCTACCCCATCCCCCTCCCTTTTTTCTGCCTATGAACTGATGTTTTCCCAGCACCATCAGTTCTGAGGAAGGGTCACTGGACCCGAAACATTACCTCTGTTTTTTTCCTTCACAGATGCTGCCAGACCTGCTGAGATTTTCCAGCAACTTTGTTTTTGTTCCAATTGCTACTGCCACCTCTCTAAGTGTTGTTATATGGTGTTAACCTTGAAGTCCCGAGTCAGCAGACAAAATGTAGAATTCCAACAATGTGCATTTACATAGCACCTTTAAACAGAGTAAAATGTCCTAAAGTGCTTCACAGGCGCGTAATTTGGTGCAAATTGTCACTGAGTCACATGAGGAAACATGGCAAAATGTGTTGAAAATTGCTGTCTAACTAGTAGGTTTTAAGGGACATTTTTCAAAGGAAGAGGGGGCAGGGGTTTAGAGAGGGAATTTCAGAACTTAAGGCCTCAACTGCTGAAGGTGTGGCCTCCAATTTGAAGGTCAACCAGGTCCCATGTTGCAGGTGGGGCCTTAATTGGAGGAACACCAAATTCTTAAAGAATAATAGGGCTAGTATAATTTACAGTGATAAGAAGGAGCATGGTCATGGAAGGATTTGAACACAAGTGAGGATTTTTAAATACGAGGTAATGAAGGGTAGAGGTTATGCTTCATTTGATCTGAGGCCTTTGTGGGCTTGACCTGGCGTCACTGTGAGCATTTCTCAGCACTGCACTTTAAGAAGGACATAGTAGCCTTGGTGGGAGTGCAGTGTAGATTTATCAAAATAACACCTGGACCACCAAGTACTATTGGAAGCAAAGTTGTATTCCCTAGAAAATAAAAGGCCCAGAGGTGATTTGCATACAGTTTTCATGGCATTAGGAGAGCAGATAAAGAGAAACTATTTCCACCAGTTGAGGGGAGTCTGGGACTCAGTACAAAGTAAAACAAAATTGGAGCCTCACATTTCCACAGTCGAAGTAGGATATGCTTCCGTTTGGAAAAAATAATGGACAGGTTTGGAACTCTTTTCCACAAACAATAATTAGATCAATGGTAACAATTCAATCTGAGATTGATCGATATTTATTATTAAAAAAAAAGTATTAATAGATACGCATGAATGATGGGCATACAGAGTTAAATCACATTACAGCCAATGGAAGAACATTGAGTCCACTGGTAAACCAAACAAAGGGCTCGTGTTATTTAAGATAAAGTGACCCATGCTGATGGAAGTGGTGGCATGGTGCATACAAAGTTCAGCAGTAACCTGGCACTAAAGCTTCTGGGCATAGGATTTGTACGATACTGTACCCATCAAGGATCTAAAGCTCAGCTGTACATAAATTGACAATAAATAGTAGAATGATTTCAAAGAGAAGAACAGACACGAGGGGGTTAAGGACCTCCTTCTATTCCTATGATGCTGTGTTCAGCTGTGAGCCTTTACATTTAAATGATGGAAATTAAGATTCAGGATGATATGTGGAGAATGCATTCAGTTCTGGTGGTGATTCAGGCTCGGAGGTGATCTGTATCTAATTTGCCATGCCTTCAGATAATGAGGCAACAATAGTTTTCCAACAGTGAGACCTTAACATGATTGTCATCAGAGGTTTTGGTGAAGGGTTTTCTTTTGAGTTGAAGAGAATGGACAGAGGTGAGTCCTAGCTGCTGAAGCAAGCTCGTTTGAAATCCTTACAGTTCAATATCTTTCCATTAGAAGGCATGGAACTATAAGGAACAACAAGAATTGTATGCTTAGAAGCAGAATTCTCAATGCAGAAACTCGATCATTCTCAAATTGTGACGGGTTAAGGCTGCACAATTTTGGACCTAACAGGAGTTTAAGGTACAAAATCTGGTGGTACAGCAAAAGCCTAACCAATATGGCGAACAATGCACCTTTGACATGTAGGTACAGTTCCAATGCTTAACAGACTTTGAGTTAAGTACATGAATAAGAAATGTTTGGAGGGATATGGGCCAAGCGCAGGCAGGTGGGACTAGTTTATTTTGGAATTATGGTCGGAATTGGATGGAAGGGTCTGTTTCCATGCTGTGCGACTCTATGATGTGGAATGAGTGCAAACGTGCTGTATGATTCAATTTTGAGCCCCTCCTGCACACTGTAAAAATATGGAATATCAGCTTAAAAAAGAATAGATTGTGGTGGATTGTGATGATGGATGTTTGTGCTGCTGGTTTGACACTTTCCCACATGAGTCACTCAGGAATGAAGTTCCATCTGTCATTTTTCCTGAAAATTGAAAAAACTGGAATCATTCATTCTGACTCTTTGACTCAAATTATTGGCAGCAAAATTCTGTCAGTGTGAGGCATTTTTGTGCAGGGAAAGATCCCATTATACTTTTAAAACAGCCTTTGGAGTAACAAAGGGATTTACAATGACAAGGCTCAAGAGCCTGGCTCCTTATTTCTTAAGCCTCCACATAACCTGTCTCTGGAAATACAGCCAATTTTCACCAACATCTAAATAAAAGCAAAATCTGGAAATCTGAACAAACACAGAGAATTCACTTCAGTTCTGGAGAAGAGTCCTATTGAAGCTAAAGATTTAAAACGGACCTGAGGGGCAACTTTATCACAACTCTAGGACTCTTTCTGTCTCTCTGCAGACACTGCCAGCCTGCTGAGTTTCTCCAGCATTCTGTATGGCCAATGGGCTGAGGAGTGGCAGGTGGAGTTTAATTTAGATAAATGTGAGGTTCTGCATTTTGGAAAAGCAAATCAGGGCAGGACTTATACACTTAATGGTAAGTTCCTGGGGAGTGTTGCTGAACAAATAGACCTTGGAGTGCTGTTTCAAATCTCCTTGAAAGTGGAGTCACAGGTAGACAGGATTCTGAAGATGGCTTTAGCTTGCCTTTATTGGTCAGTGCATTGAGTATAGGAGTTGGCAGGTCATGTTACAGCTTTACGGGATGTTGGTTAGGCCACTTTTGGAATACTTCATTCAGTTCTGGTCTCCCTGCTATAGGAAGGATGTTGTGAAACTTGAAAGGGTTCAGAAAAGATTTCCAAGAATGTTGCCAGGGTTGGAGGGCTTGAGCCATAGGGAGAGGCTGAAAAGGCTGGGGCTATTTTCCCTGGAGTGTCAGAGGCTGAGGGGTGATCTTATAGAGGTTTATAAAATCATGAGGGACATGGATAGGGTGAGGTCTTTTCCCCGAATGAGGAAGTCCAAAACTAGAGGGCGTAGGTTTAAGGTGCGAGGGGTAAGATTTAAAACGCACCTAAGGGACAACTTTTTCACGCAGAGGGTGGCGCGTGTATGGATTAAGCTGCCAGAGGAAGTGGTGGAGGCTGGTACAATGATAACATTTAAAAGGCATCTGGATGGGTATATGAATAGGAGAGATTTAGATGGATATGGGCCAAATGCTGGCAAATGGGACTGGATTTATCCAGGAGATCTGGTCAGCATGGACGATTTGGACCAAAGGGTCTGTTTCCATGCTGTACAACTCTATGACTCTACTGCTCCATGCAGCAAAGTGCAACAGGCCCGAAGTTTGGAGAGTACTGTTCATGTCAGCTTTTCCCAGACCAGCTTCTGTGTGTGTGTCTCTGACAATCATTGACTGGCTACATAGACAGGCAGCATGGGGCACTGTTGCTTCACAGTGCCAGGGACCCGGGTTTGATTCCAGCCTCGGGTGACTGTCTGTGTGGAGCTTGCATATTCTCCTTGTGTCTGTGTGGGTTTCCTGTGGGTGCTCCAGTTTCCTCCTGCAGGCCATGTGGAGTAGTCATACTAAATGTGGGGTTGTGGGGCTCGAACGTGGGCTGCTCTATGGAAGGTCAGTGCACACTCGATGGGCTGAATGGCCTCTTTCTGCACTGTCGGGATTGTATGATTAAATGCATTCCACTTGGCAGTCTCCATCTTGAGACAAAAATGGGTACTTATTTGGAAAGGCAGTATTTTCAAGATGGAAAAAAATGTTGAAATGGAACTGGTGATGGAATTTGAGGTCTCATGGCACAGTGTGTAAAGTCCCTGTCACTGAGCCAAAGCTCTGGCTTCAGGTTCCCATTTCAGGACCTGATGGCCAAGAAGCATAAAACAGCCAAACAGAATGAATACTAATCCTTCTCTGTAAGAGCAAGAGAGATTCTAGGTCAGCCACCTGACAGAATAAACGTTGGAAAATGTACCATCACCATCTGTAGCTCCGGACTACAACATGCTGGTAAATGTGCTTGTTGCCTCAGCAACTTGACTCATTGAATACTGAACTGCACTGCTATTAGTTAGAAAGCTCTTTCTAAGAGATGGCGCAGGTATATTGAGCCAAGTGATCTCTCTCTGTCTTTTATAATTAACTCAGAGAGACTATCATTCCGTTAATCCCAGCTGGATTTTGCCTCACCTAATACAGTTTTACTAATTGTGGGAGAAGTTGCAGAGTCATAGAGGTCTACAGCTCAGAAAAAGGACGTTTGGCCCATCAAGTCTGCACTCCACTGGTCAAAAACAATCACCTAACTATTCCAATCCCAATTTCCAGCAGTTCTCCCATAGCCTTGTGTGCCTTGGATTTAATTGATGCGGCTTCAGTTGATCAAACTGCTTGAACCAAACTGTTTGTACATTAGAAAGGTGGGTAGAACAAAGAACTGCGCAAAATCTGTTCGTTGGAATTATTTGCTAGATACCATCACTGATTATTGAGTTTAAGGGACCTTGAAAGCTCTATTTTAAAGATGGAACATTTTAAAATTGGCTTAGATAGCAGAATGATTGTTAAACTAACTGGAGTGGAGAATGTGTAGTTAATTTTGGATATGCTGCTGACTAACCTTGAGAAAACACAGGGAAGAAGGCAAGTTAATGGATGGAGCAGTATTGCTTGACACATGGATACACTGTGCAGCTCGTTCCATTTGATTAGAGCTTGGGCTATCTCCAAAATCGATCTCCCTTTGCCTTCCAGGGCCTGTCTAAATGCTTGGCATGTTTCTCGAGTACACCTCCCATTGTGTTTGAGGTAGAATTGATTTTGCAAATGATTATAGTAAAGAGTCGGGACAAAAATGAACTTCTCGATAAACAGCAGCTCATTGAGTAGAGATTCCCAAAGCTACAGGCACAGAGCCCTGAATCGGCTGTCTTTGATTTAAGTGTAAATCATTGTTTGTTCTCAAAACTCTAATTTGCTTGTTATCTGTATGTTTCATTGTACCAAGAATCACCTTTTTTTAGCCATAAAGGACATTATTACCAACCAGTCTTCAGAAGATTATTTGTTTACATTTTTTTCTCCAGTTAGGCCAAAATAGGGAAGTCTTTAAAACTGAAAGAACTGCGGATGCTGTAAATTAGGAACAAAAACAGAAGTTGCTGGAAAAGCTCAGCCGGTCTGGCAGCATCTGTGAAGAAAAATCAGACTTAACGTTTCAGGTCAGGTGACCGTTCCTCAGAACAGAAGTCTTTGGTCATCGCCTATTAATAGTTTTATACTTTTTTATCCAAAAATGAGAATTAAATATTTCTGTTGATAAGGGGATCACGGAATATAAAACTGAGGTTAGTAGATGAAGTTAAGGTACAGATCAGCCATGAGCTAATTGAATGGCAGAACAAGCTACGTCCTGTTCTAATGTTCCTCGCTGAAAGATTCACATTTAATTGGCATCTCAACATGCCTTTCAAACAAAATACTTCAGGTATAGAAATTACATGGAAGGGCCGAATTTTCTGTCCGTGAACAGCACAGCAAAAGGGTCATTGGCTTGGTGAATTGCATTGTGGAAGTTCTAATATGGCTCTTCAGTCACACCAATAGTAAGGAAGATGAAACTTCAAGATGGTGTCTAATCAAAGCAGGAAATTAGATTACTGTCCATCTTCGATATCAAAGGATGAATGAAATACTAAAATGTTAAAGTGCAACTGGAAGAAGAAATTTCATTTGCCTGGTACTGTTGCTGATCTTATTACATGCCAAAGCAATTTACAGCCAACGAAGTACTTTTCTGATGTGCAGTCACGGCTGTAGAAAACACAGGCAATTTGTGTACAGATAGGCCCTAGAAACTGCAATGTGATAATGAACAGATAATCATTTCAGTAGATTTGTATTGTTGGAAACCAGCAAGTACTTCCATTGGACTTAAACCTATGACCTCTGGACAGAGATGAGAGAGCTCCTCTCTCCATAACTGAGCTACTCCTTCTTTCACTAAGCAATGGACCAGAAAACATTGACAATATATCATTTCCAAACAGAACTTGGAAGAAAGATGCTTTTTGAGTAGCTTTTTCTTTGTTTGTTTAACAGACATGGCTTGACCAGCATTTATAAGACCATCCCTAATTGCCCAGAGGGCAGTTAAGAGTCAGCCACATTGCTGTGGGTCTGGAGTCACATGTAGGCCAGAGCAGGTAAGGATGGTAGATTTCCTTCCCCGAAGCACATTAGTGAACCAGATGCTAACAATGGTCACCATTAGGTTAGTTTTTTTTTCCAATTCCAGATTTAACCTGAATTCAAATTTCACCATCTGCTACAGTGAAATTTGAACACTTGTCCGTAGAATATTCGTCTGGAGCTCTGGATTACTAGCCCAGCGATGTTACCAGCATGCCACCACCTCCCCAACTACAAGGAATGAATGTCCCAAAAATAGTAATCTGTCATTTCTCTTTCACATGTTGACTGACCTTTTAAATGTTCAGCACTTTTTATCCTTATTCCAACTTTGCACCGTTGTAGTGTTTTTTTTTTGCTTGTCTTATACCCAGTAAGATTTAGGAATGAGTCCAATGTTTTCTGTTCTGGTGCTTCTGCCTCACTGTTGTCAGTGGAAAAAAAAAATCAAGTGTCAAATGAGCAATGTCACTTTACTGTTTCCTTGCCATGGAAACAAGCGTTTTTGTGCCAAATTGTAAATTGAAAATGGAAGGAAAAATGATGATTGAGGTTGGAAGGAACAGTGGATTTTATAAGGCAAGAAATGAAGTAAGAATTTGCAGTGATGTAGCATATAGAAATAGAGAAAATAGAATCAGGAATAGGCCATTCAGCCCTTCAAGCCTGCTCTGTCTTTCAATATGGTCATGGCTGATCATCTAACCCAGTACCTGTTCCTGCTACTCTCCATACCCTTTGATCCTTTGCTCCTAGGAAATATATCTAAATCCTTGAAAACGTTCAACATTTTGACTTCAATTGCTTTCTGCGGCAGAGAATTGCACAGGCTCACCACTCTCTGGGTGAAGACATTTCTCCTCAGTTGGGGCTCAGTGGGTAGAAACACTCTGCTCTGAGTCTAAAGGTTGTGAATTCACAATGCCATTTAGGGAGTTGAGCACAAAGTCCAGACTGATGCTGCAGTACAGCTGAGAGAATAGTGAATTGTTGGAAGTGCCAATTCTTGGTTGAGGCATCAAATCAAGATTCTACCTGCCAGCTCAGGTGGACTTCACAGACCCTGTTCTTTCATAAGAAAGCAGGGTATTTATCTCTGGTCTCATGCCTAATATTCATTCATCCTTCACTATTTTGAAAGGAAAAGCAGATTATCTTTGTGGTATTACCACTGGACAGTTAATCCAGAGACCCCATTAATGTTCTGGGGAAATGGGTTTGAATCCTGCCAAGGCAGATGGTGAAATTTGAATTCAATAAAAATCTGAGAGTCTAATGATGACCACGAATCCAATGTTGATTGTCAGAAAAACCCACGTGGTTCACTAATGCCCTTTAGAGAAGGAAATCTGCCATCCTTACCTGGTCTAGCCTATGTGTGACTCCAGACCCATGGCAATCAGTTGACTCTTAACTGGAATGGGCAATAAATGCTGGCCGAGCCACATCTCATGAATGAATAAAAAAAAGTCTGGTCATGATGCTTTGCAGTTTGTAGGATTTTTCTGTCTGCTAATTTGTTGTTGCCTTTCTTAGATTACAGCAGTGACAATTCAAAACATCGTTCATTAACTTTAAAATAACTCAACATGTTTTCGGTTGTGCAAGGTGCTATTTTCACATGAAGCGGCAAGCAGGCTGGAGGCCAGAGAAGAGCAGGGACGGTCAGCACACCCAGAACAGGGACCAGTTGTTGGACTGGGGGGCCGGTGTGTGTGGTCAGTGGCTTGTGATCCTGGTCAGACCACATGGGGAAGCCCCTTGCGCCGATCTACTGCAGGCCCTTTATAGAAAGACTGTAATGTTTGTCTTTATAACATTATTTCTTATTTCTCTAATTTGTACTATGAATAACTGTAAGGTAATGTCACTTTCTTTTCTTTATTTCTCTAGATTGTACCTAAGATGGTGCATGTGTTGGCAACATCATAAACTTTTCACTGTATTCCCATACTTCTATACTTGAGTACACATGACAATAAAGCAAATTCTAAATCTGTTCTTTCATTTGTAACTGAAATAACTGGCACAGAGGCCAGTATCCCGTCACCAGGACACCCTTTATTTACTTGTGCACAGTACACTGGCTGTGACCAGCCAGCTCGGAGTCAGTCTCCTGAACGGGGGAGATTCTAATCTCCTGGTTATACTGGTCAGCCAGGGATTTCCTGATTGGCCCAGGTTAACAATCCCAATCAAGGATCTCATAGTCGACAAGATCCAGCTGGTTCCAATCACTGCAGTAACCAACATTTAGATGCAGATATTTTTGATTTACCCTTTTCTGACTATTCATTTTGCAGCTTTGGAAGTATACGGCTTGTTTGCTCCCATGGCTGAATTTCTGTGGTGCCCAGCACTTCCTCTTCTGATTTAGAAATGCAGAATCAAATCTGAAGATCCTTCCAAAATCACTGTTCTTCAGTGGAGGGTCGTATGATATACATTGAATTCCTGGAAGAGATGCATGGGAAGTAGTGATCATGTAGGTTTTGTTTTACTTAATGAGTTTTCACCAACAAACAATTTGGATGATATAAACTCCCAAGAGCCACTGGCAACTGAGCCATGAGACAGCTGTTCAATCGTAGCTCAGGAAATAGTAAAAACAAACCATTTGTAAAGGTCGGCAGAATTCAGAAATTGGATCGTTGACTTCAGCTTGCTGCCCTTTGAAATATCATTGTGCCATCAATTCTTCTGACAGCGACAAAAGGGTCATTAGCTGCCCACCCCCACCCCCACTACAATTTGGAATGACTGATGTGTCTATCCTCAGTCCTTACTCCTTGCACTCCCGTATTCACATCACACCTCTATTTACCTGGAGAGCAGACAATCTGCTTTGCACTCCCTCAGCAGCTCGGGAGTGCACATTTCTGTAGCTATAATGTGTCAATGCACATTATTCTTTTTTCAATCCTCCAAATTTTCTCCCTTCCTAAGGTGTTAAACTATTGACTCATTGAAGCAAGAGTCTACAGACTCTAGTGACCTTCAGGATTCTCACCATTGTTGATGACTGCCCAGATCCTGCTCCCCTCAAATGTATGTCAAACCGCTCCAAAGATGCTTTTTCTTTTCTTCACCTCAGTCTTTGATTGTGTGGATTTGGATGGGTGGAAGATGATGGAGTTGCAGTAATGTTACTAGATTTATAATTCAGAGCACCAGGCCAATGCCATGGGAACAAGGGTTCACAATTCTACAAGGCAGCTGGTGGAATTTAAATTTAATGAATAAAATCTGGAATTGAAAGCTAGCCTCTGCAAAACCGACCATGCAACTTTCAACAGTTGTAGTGAAAACACTTCTGTTCACTCGTATCCTTCAGGGAGGGAAATCTGCCCTCCTTACCTGGTCTGGCTTACATGTTGCTGTATTCACAGCAATGTAGTTGATTGATAACTATCCCCTGATATGGTCTAGCAAGTCACTCAGATGGAGAGCAATTCATAATGGACATCTAAAGCTCACCTTCCCCTCCATCAAAGAACGAATAAAACACAATTTGATCCTGTCCTCATCCAGCATTCCTGGCTACTTCACTCTGCAAGGTCCCTTGGCCCCAAATTTCTTGTATGTGTTCTTGTATGATATGAACAGCTTTGGATCTTGAAGGTGACAGACCCACCATCTAAAATTCCTCATAGTCATAGATTCATAGAATCACTGCTGTATGGAAAGAGGCCATTCAGCCTATGAAGTCTACACTGACCAGTCTTAGCAACAATGCCTACTGTACCAATGTAACTTGTAATATTGCTATTATGCAGTAAACTACATCTTGCTTAAGACAAGAGCATTTTCTTGTAAGGCTATCATGTGGTTTTCCTCTACAACATTAGGCAAAGCAGGCCCTGTAAATCCCAACCTAAAAAGAGGATTGTAGCTGCAAATCTACGTTATGACGATAAAGAGGTCTACCCAGTTCACACGACATGGTGAGTAGTGGTTAGGATTCATCATCGAACAATATATCATTGAAGGAAGCGAAAGTATAGTTGTAAAATTTGCAGATGACACAAAACTGGATGGAAAGGCAGACTGTGAAAGGGATACAAATAGTTTATAAAGATATTTATAAGTTGAGTAAGTGGGCAAAAAATTGGCAAATGGTGTATAAGTCAAGAAAATGCAAAGTTGTTCATTTTGGAATGGAGAACAAAAAACAGCATTATTTAAATGGAGAAAAATTGCAGAAAATTGCAACACAAAGTGACTTGGGAGTACTTGTGCACAAAACGCAGAAAGCTCGCACAGAGGTACAGCAGCTAATCAGGAAGGCAAATGGATTATTTCAACGGGATTGGGGTATAAGAGTAGGGAAGTCTTACTGCAACTGTACAAGATGCTGGTGAGACCACACCTGGAGTACTGTGAGCAGTTTTGTTCTCCTTATCTAAGGAAAGATATTATTTCATTGGAGGCAGTTCAAAGAAGCTTCTATAAGATTATTACTGATCTGGAGGGATTGTCTTATGAGCAAATGTTAAACAGGCTTGGTCTCTATTCACTGGAGTTTAGAAGAATGAGAGGTGATCTCATTAGGATTCTTAAAGGTCTTGACAGGGTAAATGCTGAGAGGATGGGAGAGTCATGGGAGAGTCTAGGACCAGAAGGCATAGTCTCAGAATAAAGGGAAACCAATAAAAGACAGACGAGGAGGAATTTCTTCTCTCAGAGCATTGAGAATCTTTGAAACTCTTGCCACAGAGAGCAATGGGAGCAGAGTCTTTGTGTATATTTAAGGCTGAGGTAGATAGATTCATGATCAGTCAGGGAATCAAGCATGTTGGGGAAAAGGAAGGAATGTGGATGTACGGAATATCGCATCAGCCATGATCCTATTGAATGGCAGAGCAGGCTCGAGGGAGAGGGAGCAAACAGCCTACTCCTGTTCACATTCCTTAAAGCCTTATGGTCTAGGGGTGACATCAGTGGGAATTCACTTTAGCATTAGCTGGTCTAACTTTGCACAAAATATCATTCATGCTGTGTGCAAGGTATTGGAAGCCAGATTGGAGCTTATGAAAGGGTATCTCCCTATGATGATATTCTTGGTAGGGGATGGGGAGCAGCGATTTTAACAGGGCAAAGCTGAGGAGGAGAAGTTTCTATACTTGGTCCTTCTCAGCAGAAAACAGAGCATCAGAGGTTCCAAAAAAGATATTCAGATGACACTCCATCTCTCTCTTTCTCTCTCTCTCTCCCTCTTTCTTTTCCTCTTTGTTCAGACTTTAATCCCTGAGCTGCTGTTTGGATCAGTTTTTGTTTCATTAACCTGTTAAGAATCTTGGAAGACATATTGTGTCAAAACTTCTTCATGTGTCTACCTTCTGTTGTTCAAAGAGAGTGGGCCTGAAGGAATGATGTTTAATGGAAAATACACCTCCATATTATAATTACTTAAAAATGATCATGGAGTAAATCTCTTTTTATGTGTGTATTTGATTAATTTTATTGTTGGGTGCGTTTTAGCTAGTACCCAGTTAAATATACCATTCTCAAATAAAAGAAGCCAGAGGTATGTAGGTCACTCATGGCCTGTGGTGCTGGAGTGACAGATGTGAAGAGGACCTGAAATATTTGGCCAAACCTGAAGAAGGAAGTGAGTAAATCACTTTGTGCTTTGTTCTTTAATTATGCAGTGGAGGGAATTACTGTGCAGTCCTAAGCTATTCTTCTTCTTAACACCTCTGTGTGCATAGCCAGTCATCAACTTGGTCTGTTTCAAGTCAGTTTCATTAATTTAAAATTGAGCAACTTGCTGGTCCTTAATGTCCTTGGGTTGATTAGAAATGAAGACAATTACCAAGCAGTCAAAAGTGGAAATAACAAGCTCTTCAGGGTGCTTCAGAAGTCTGTGTATACTTGACACATAGAGATTTCAAGGAGTAGGTTCTGGATCATTCATTTTAATGTTTAATACTAATTTTCATGCTTAGGTAGGAATGGTGAAAGCAGAGAGAGAGCAGACAGAAGGCTATTATTTCGCCAAAGTCAAAGGGAGCCAGATGAGATGCAAGTTCAAGATAGTGGGCGTTAAATTGGATGGAGTACAACTCCGTGACAGTGGTAGAATATAAATACCTGTGTCTTATTTAGCTTCTCAAATTGGGTAATTGGAAGATTTGATGGGAACCAGAGGATTGTGAGTTGATGTTGGATGTGTGCGAAACACACTCATCATCGTTCTCAACAGGTATATGAGAGACAAATGAAAAACTCATTTACTTGCTTCAAACTGGTCGCAGCTCCAATTTTTACCAGTGATGGTGAAAATTCATCACTAGAATGTTAATTCCATTACTATCTCTCTGAACTGCTGAATATTTCAAGCAAATTCTGTTTGCATTTCAGATTTTCAGCATTTGCAGGTTTTGATCTGGTATATTGATTGCAATGGAGGACCAATTTAAAGTCAGATTAAACTTTAATGTTCATTGACTTGAATTCGTATCAGTTAGATAGAAGCCCAAACAGAATTGTTGGGTTCCTGATTGTATCCACCCCCTTGGATGCATTGCAGGAAGATTTGCTATGAAAAGTTGATTAGAAAATATCTATAAACCAAAAACTCACTGTATCAAAGAGTTACTGAAGTTGGACACAAGTACAAAATGATCCTTACAAGTTGATGGAGATTACAGGACTTAAGTAGAAACTCAACAACTGCCACAATCACGAGAAGACTCAAACTTAGCGAGATATGGAAAGTGTGGCCTTCTGTATGTGCCAAAGAAATGCCCAAATTTCAGTCAGTTTTGCAAGACGCGGCAGAAAAGATCATTGACAGACGCTGTGCCTCAGAAAAAGGCTGATGCGCCTACAAAGATGATTAACTCAAACACACCACATACAAGGAGTATTTTCAAGTTACAAGGAAAACTACTTGGTATCATGCCAGAGGATTATGCATGAAATGATTGATAAACCAGAAACTGACAATATTTACTCTAAGGCAAATAGTGGTGAACACATGTCTCACATTGCCAATCTCATGGAAAACATAAATGTCATCTGAAGAGCTTACAAAAATCCAAGTTATCTGTCCTTAGGAAAATTATACCTATTTGTTATTGGCTATGATCTTACAAGTGACAAATGCTAATATTACTACTCCAGAGAATTTGAAAAAAAAAAGTTTACACGCACATATACTTTGATAAAACCTAAAAATGTAAAACTATTAGCAAACAACCATTCACTAATTCCATGTGCAAAGATCAGAAGTGCTAGACTGCAAGTACAATTCTTCTGCCTGGATGTTGCAGTTGGTTTGCATTGTAGATGCTGCTGGACCAACAACTGATTTTGTGCCAGCGTACCATGACCTCACAAAAAAAAACCAAAGAACTACAGATGCTGGAAATCAGAAACACAGACAGAAATTGCTGGAAAATTTTAGCAGGTCTGGCAGCATCTGTGGAGAGAAAGCAGAGTCAAATGTTTCAGGTCCAGTGACCTTTCTTCAGAACTGATTTAGCTAGGAAAAGGTTAGTATCTATGCTGAAGGTGGGGGTTGGGGGGGTGGGGAGCGGGGCAGAAACACAGGAGTAGCTAACAGGTGGAGATGGAGCCCAGAGAGACAGAACAACATTTGAGCAGACAAAGGATTGGGTAAAGGTCAGCCTGGGAGAGCCAATAGCTGCTAAGGATGACCATTAGTAACTGATAATGGATTGTTTGTGATAGCAGCCCGTGTGACGGCAAGTCTTGATGTGTGGGGGTTGGGATAAGGACAAGAGAGAAGGTGCTTAGGCCCTAAATTTATTAAATTTGATGTTATGTTCCAAAGGCTGCAGAGTTCACAAGCAGAAAATGAGATGCTGTTCTTCCAGAGATAGTATGAACTGCTGATGCTCGAGTCTAAGATAACAAGGTGTAGAGCTGGATGAACACAGTGGGCCAAGCAGCATCAAAGGAGCAGGAAAGCTGACGTTTCGCGTCTGGATCCTTCTTCAGAACAGGGTGGTGTGTTGAAGTGGCAGGCAACAGGAAGCTCAGGGGTCTTTTTTGCAGACAGAATGTAGGCATTCTGCAAAGCGGTCACCCAGTCTGCTAAGTGTCTCCCCAATGTAGAGCAGACCACGTAGTGAGCAGTGAATATAGTGGACTACTTGGGGACCCTACAACTTTCAGGACTCAATATTGAGTTCAATAATTTTAGGGCCTCAGCACCTTCTCCCGTGTCATTACCAAGGCCTTATCACATGGGCTGCTTCCACAACAAAGCCATTGTCAGTTATTAATGGTCCCCATTAGCAGCTATTCATTCTCCTAGGCTGACCTTCACTCATTCATTTCTCTGTTCAATTGCTATCCTCTCTTTCTCTCTCTCTCTCTGGACTCTATACCATCTAATATTTAGTCCGACCCCCTCCCCCAACCCCATCCTCAGCATGTATACCAATCATTTCCTTGCGACAATCAGTTCTGAAGAAGGGTCACTGGACCCGAAACATTAACTCTTTCTCTCCCCGATGCTGCCAGACCAGCTGATTTTTTTTCAGTAATTTCTATTCATCATGACTTCACGCTATCAAAATCCATTGAATCAGTCAGACAACAGAGACGCAACGGAAAGTGCAACGCTATTCAAGCAACACTTGCAGAACTGAATATGAAAGAAGAATGGAGCACCACTTTTTTCTGAATTACTGGAGCTAAAATCTCAGCTCTGTACTGTGGAGAACAAAATGAAAGTTCATGAGGAAAAGCCTGAAAAAATACCTGGTCATATAGTCATAGATGTGCAGCATGGAAACAGACCCTTCAACCTGACCATGTTCCCAAACTAAACTAGTCCCACCTGCAAGTTGCACCTGGTCCATATCCCACCAAACCTTTCCTTTTCATGTAATTATCCAAATGTCTTCTAAATGTCGTAACTGTATCCGCATCCACCGCTTTCTATAGAAATTCACTCCATACACCAACCACTCTTGTGTCCTTTTTAAATCTTTCTCCTCTCACCTTAAAAATATGCCCCCTACTTTTGAACTCTCCTGCCCTGGAATAACGACCCTTGTCATTCACCTTATTTATGCCCCTTATGATTTTATTAACCTCAATAAGGTCACCCCTCAACCTCCTCAGCTCCGGTGAAAAAGCCTCAGCCTTTCCAGTCTGTTTTTATATCTCAAACCCTCCATGCCCGGCAACATTCTGGTAAAGCTTTTCTGAACCCTCTCCAGTTTAATAACATCCTTCCTACAACAGGGCGACTAGAATGGCACACAGTACTCCAGAAGATACCTCACCAACATTCTGTACAACTTCAACATGACATCCCAACTCCTATACTCAGAGATCTGAGCAGTGAAGGCAAGCATGCTAAATTCCTTCTTAACCACCTGTCTACCTGTGATGCAAATTTCAAAGAATTATGCACCTGAACCCCCTAGGTGTGTCTGTTCTACAGTTCTATCCAGGTCTCTACCATTAATTGTATAAGTCTTGTTCTTGTTTGTATTGCCATAATGCAATACCTCGCATTTATCCAAATTAAACTCCATCTGCCACTCCTCAACCCATTGATGCAATTGATCAAGATCTCTTCGTAATCTTAGATAACCTTCTTCACTGTCCACCATACTACCAATTTTGGTGTCATCTGCAAACTTACTAACCATGCCTTCTATATTCTCATTCAAATAGTCACAGGCTTCCAGTCCAAAAAAAATCCTCCACCACCACCCTCTGTCTCCTACCATAAAGCCAATTTTGTATCTGTGAGATGATGCAGGCTTTAGAAGTTGCCTCTGCTCACTTCACAAAGTAAATACAGAGCTTAAGTTGAAAGAAAGGAAAATTAGTATGAACTGCACTCTTTGCATCATCACTTGCTGAAAAGATTTCCAGGTTCCAAAAAGATCCAGAGTAATTAACACATAAAACAGATCAGGTTCACCACAAGCAGCTACAGATACATCAGCTCATGGTAAAAGCATGCTGAAGAAAATGATAGCCATGCAATAAAAAGAGGAAGTATACAGTGCACACAATAAGGAGCTGCAGATAATCATGGCCATTCCACAACTGCCAGCAACGAAGCTGCAGTGAATGAACTCAAGGAGCAAATAGAGGAAGTCAAACAATCAGTGCAGCAACAAATGGAAATGGTCCCGGCTTCAAAGAAACCAAAAAGACAAACACAAAACCGCAAAAAAGTTAAAAAGACTGAACAGGTTATTATTAGAGCAGGTTATAAAGGAGAAACATAAACTAGACATATTGAAGGATAAACCACTGTTGGAACTAGGAGAAATCAGCACGTAAACCCGGGCGTTTCTAACTGAGCTGGAAACTTTTAAGGAATAAAACAGTAAATGCCAAGAAAATTTGAACCAGTAAAGACAGCTTGAAGAATGAAGTCAGCCAGTGGGAATCTGGAACAAAACCTGGCTATTGTATGAAAGGATAAAAAAAATTCTGGAACAGACCATGAAGGATAATCAGCTGATTGCTATAATGTCTGCTTGACAACTTATTATGTGTTTCACTGTTTAAAATAAACTAACCCACAGAGTTAATCAATCTCTGACAAGCATTTGATTGTGGAACCATTATTATTAACATGACAAAACCTTCCTGGCTATTAGGCCAACATTTAAAACAAAGGAAGGACTTTATATTTATGTAGATAGAGCCTTCAATGATTTCAGGATACCCAAATCACTATACAAAACCAATGATAAACATCTTGAAATATGGAAACTTGTTATAATGTTGGGATTCACTTTGTAAATGACAAACAGGGATGTGGTTATTTGTTTCAGTGATGTAGTTGAGGGATGAATATTTAACAGCCAGGAGAGAGTTTTTTTCTTCTTCTTTATTCATTCACGGGATGAGGGCATCACTCACCAGGCAGCATTTATTGCCCATCCCTAATTGTCCAGAGGGCAGTTTAGAGTCAACCACATTGCTGTGGGTCTAGACTCACATGTAGGCCAGACCAGGTAAGGATGGCAGTTTCCTTTCCTAAAGGACATTAGTGAACCAAATGGGTTTTTCCCGACAATTGACAATGGGTTAATGGTCATCATTAGATTCTTAATTCCAGAATTTTATTGAATTCAACTTCTATCATCTGCCATGGCGGGATTTGAACCTGGATAAACAGTCTAGCAATAATACCGCTAGGCTATAGCCTCCCCGATTTCCTAGCTTTCCTTCGAATAGTATCATGGGATCCTTTATATCCACCTAAAGGGGTAGTTGACATAAGATCTCATTGGAATGGAGCACCACTGACCGTGCAGCATTTTGTCAGTAGTACATTGAACTCTCAACCTGGACTATACGCTCATGTCTCTGGAACAAGTCTTAATACAACCTGCTAGCTCGAGGCGAGTATGTTGCCACTGAACTACATTAAGTCATTTTTCTTGACCTGACTGCTTTTTAACATTACAATTAAATTTTGATGCTGATAGTCAAAAATTCATGAGAGTGGAGAAGTTCCACTTTAAACCTCCATTAGTTTTAAACTCAACAGTTAAGTGGTTGGGGGGAGCGAGAGAGCTCTGGGACTAACATATCATTTGGAGTTGTTGAAATCAGGCTTGACATACACCCCTCCAATCTCCGTTAAATTCTGGATATCAGCTCCACACTATGAAAAATTGATGTACTTCAAAAGATTCCCATTTCTCCTGGCTTCATGAATTGGATCAATTTGTGATGCACACTACATTAAAAAAAAGTTAATGCATCCAGTTGTCAAATGAAGGGCAGATCCTTTTGCACAGACGCATGAACAAAGAGGGAAGATGTAATATTTACATCACAGAAACATTGGGCCCAACTGGTCCATGGCAGTGTCTATTCATGCAAACCTACTCCTGCTCTTCTTCATTTATTCCAGACACACTGTAAAGGAATATAGCTCAGCTATGTTATTGAGAAAGAAGACTGGTAAATGTGTGAAAGGATGAAATATTTCATACTTGGCAGGAAAGGTACAAAGTAGAATGTTTTTTAAAAGAAGAAAAACAAATACAGTTTGCAATATACACAAATCATAGAAAGTTAACATGCAGATACAGCAAGAAATTATTACTTTCTGTGTTCTTCACCGGACGGTGCTTTCATTAAGGTTGATCATCACATCCTCTTCTATCATCTGTCCACTCTTATCCAGCTGGAAAGAACTCAGTTACATTGCTTCACTCAATCCATGCTTTAACTTACCTGCTGCTGAAACCCACATTCATGCCATTGTTGTTCTAATCCAGGAAGTTGGCTAGTGAAGGATAGAACTGGAGCTAATCTTTATATCCCTTTATATTAATTAAATGAGTTACACATTACAAGCATACACCTCCTAACATGACAATCACAGTTTTGTGTTGGTATGTTTGTAGGAGGCTCATGAGAATGACCACCATACGTACCATTAATTGAAACACAGCTGGTATACAATCAATGTTAAAAGATACCAAGAACTGCAGATGCTGGAGTCAGAGTCAACACAGTGTGGGGCTGGAGGAACACAGCAGGCCAGGCAGCATCAGAGGAGCAGGAAAAGTAGGAGAGGTTCTGAAACATCGACTTTCCTACTCCTCTGATGCTGCCTGACCTGCTGTGTTCCTCCAGCTCCAACACTGTGTTGATAAAATCAATGTTGTTATCTCTTGTCTTGACTATTCTAATACACTCCTGAAAGGTTATGCATATTAGCTACAAACGTAACATCATCCAAGGCTTTGCAATTAGTAATTTAACTTACACCAGGCCCTGTTTGCCCATAACCCTGTGTGGTTACTGATATACATTATGAGATATCAGTGCTCTTTTAATTCTGGACTCTTGAGATTCTTGATATTTAGCACTCCTCCAACGGCTACACATTCAGTTGCTGGTGCTTTGGATACACATTTATGTTTAAATATCCCAGATGTTTTCCAGGTAATAATTGATAATTGTTCAATTATATACCAAGAACAGTTAAATGTGGAAGTCAACTCTGATTATACAGGTGTGGATTTACTGATGGCCCGATCGTTGTTATCCAACTGTAGACAGGAGCTGCACACGGGCACCCTGAAGAACTCCCATCATAGCACGTTCCAAGGGAATTCCCTGGGAAATTGGAGATTCTGCTGGGCAGTTCCTCTATGCTTGGAATCCTCTAAACTGATTGATTTTAAAAGGAGAATTCAAAGAGTTCCAATGAAATTAAGTAAATAATTACTCAGGAAAAGTTAGACTAATAAATCCTACTCATTCAACTGACCTCATGAGGTTAGGAGTAATTTATTAGCTTAGATAGAGGATTGGCTAACCAACAGAAAACAGTGAGTTAGGATAAATGGGACTTTTTCTGATTGGCGAGATGTAACTAGTGGGATGTCACAGGGTTCAGTCCTAGGGCCCCAGCTATTTACAATCGACATTAATGACTTGTGTGCAGGGTTAGATTGCACTATACCTAAATTTTCTGATGACGCTAAAATCGGTGGGAAAGTAAGGTGCAATGAAGAAATAAGAAATTTACAAATGGATAGGTAAGGCAAATGGGCCAAAATTTTCCTCTTATTTACGACTACTGTCATTAATTTAGGCACCGTGGTATGGCAAATTATAAAACTTTTCACTGTATTTTTTTGTGTAAAAATACATGTGCCAATAAATTGCTATTCTATTCTATTCCTACCCACTTGGCACCCTATTCCAACTGGCATGCTACTTAATTGACACCCTACCTCCTACCTCTCTGGGCCTGTACCATCCTGGCACACTTACATTAAGTTCTAACCGTTTGGTAGCAGCTATCATAGTGCCGTCTGTGATTGTGGACCTTTACATTTCAGAGCACAGCAGCTAACTGCTGTGAAAAAGGGTTTATGGTTTGCTTTCCCCACTGGTTCTGTGCTCGGAGAAAACTGTAAGAGTGGAAGTAGAACTCCATATTTCTGAAGGAGCCCTGATCGGAATATCCTGTCAAAAATGTAGAGTTCCCTCCCTTTGTAAAAAAAAGAGGCTGTAGCTTTCTGTGTGAAATTGCAACTCCTTGGAAAATCTGGTCCATTATGCCTGCCACAGTAAACACAGCCAGCTGTAAAAGGTTGTATCCATTTCTTTTTCAAATTTCACTGCCAATATTTTTTAAAAATGGGTTCGCACAAAGCAATAATATCATTTCAACCCTGAGGGAACTTCATGATGGAATTTTGTTGTATGATCACTCTCAAGCGACAACTATTCACGACCAATATTTTCATTTTAATTGAAGCTGCTTAAAACTGAGTTATTTCTAAAAAAGATAAGTATATTGCTGACTCTTTTTGTCTTGCATTCACCAGAACAAGTGCAAGAATGTCAGATTTCAAGCAATCGTGACAATTCATACCGAAAGAGAAAAGAAATTGGTGATTAATTAGCAAGTCATCATTTCATTGGCTGAGGCATTACCAAGAAGAAAACAGCAGGGCAAAGCCTCGGTATCAAGTCTTTGATTTCAGCAATACTTGAGTTAGATCATACAAATACTGAATTATTGAGGCTCATATTTCTAGTATCCAGAACATTCAAATTTCCAGAACAGAATCTCATTGTTTTTCCCCAGGACCCAAGATTCATATTGTAATATTCTTGAACTGTGGTACAGTGGAACACAGAAAGAGACCATTCTGCCCATTATGTTTGCACTGTTTTCAATGAGTCATCCACTAAGCTCCACACTCCAGCTCATATCCTATAACCCTGCAATTTTCCACTTGGAGTACTTACGAAATTCCCTTTGGAAAGTTACAGTTACCACCAAGTTTTCAGGCAGTGTCTTCCAACCATAGCATATTGTGCTACTTAAATTTCTTTACCCCTAGGCACCTCTGGCTCTTTCGCCAATTCTCTTCAATCTGTTTTCCCAACCACTGGAAATTGTCCCATGCTCTGTCAAATCCAGAAATTATTTTGAACACTTCCATCACATATTCCCTCAATCTTCTACACTTGAAGAGAAACAGTCCCAGCTTCTTCAGTCTCTCCACATAAAAGATGTTTTTAATCCTTGGTATCATTCTAGCAAATCACAGTGCCAGGATGGTAGAGGGCCAGAAGTAAAAACCTTCTGTATAAAACCCTGATATTTTTCCACAGATGAACCAGTGTTTTAAAAATGTTTATGGATATGTAAGAGCAGGAGTAGGCCATTCAGCCCTTCGAGCCTGCTCTGCCATTCATTATGATCATGGATGATCATGTAGCTCAATAGACAGTTTCATTTTCCCTCCATATGTTTTGATCCCGTTAGCGCCAAGTGCAGTAGAAACACAGAAAATAAAACTGTAAATACTAAAAGGAAGTAGCCAATGCTGTCTACACTGATAAACCAGGGTTGATTGGAATCCTTGCATACATTAGAGTTCGTATCATGAGCTGCTCAGGGATAGGATTTTGGGATTGGGATGAGGATCCTGGAGTAAGGGTCAAATGGGAGTTAAATGGTTTTTCTCTGGGTGTGGGTTAGCTGACAGTGATTTGTCGTGATTCATCCAATCAGTGACTGCAGGATGGGTTCACCATCCATGAAGTTACCTTCAGTAACTGGAGGCTAGGTGCTAGTGTGGACTGGTTTGGAAAGACTATTCTTCTGGACTTTATATTTCTCTATCTTCCTAATTTATTCCTATGTTCTGTAAAGTTAGACTTGTTATTTCTTTATTTTCCTGATTTTGTTTTCCTCTAAGAATTTGTACTTAGGAGTCAATGCCTAGCTGCTTCGTGCCTAAGGTAGCACAGTAGTGTGGCAACTTGTAAACATTTCACTGTACTCATTTGAGTACATGTGACCATAAAGCTAATTCAAATTCAAATATGGAGGGCAGCTTCTCAAAGAAGCCACTGCACAGAGAAGGAAGTAATGCTACAATTCAGGTAAGAGGGAGAGATAGGAGCCATGCCCATCCTGAGGTATATTCCTTGTAAAACAGAGTGGAGCTGGATGAACACAGCAGGCCAGGCAGCATCAGAGGAGCAGGAAAGCTGACGTTTCAGGTTGGGACCCTTCTTCAGACCAGCATTGGCAGTTCTTACTATCTGAGTGAGTTAGTTAATTCAGACTCCAGCATCAGCAGTTCTTACTATCTCTGAGTGAGTTATAACCCCACTGCGAAGCCTCTGAAGAAGGGTCCCGACCCGAAACGTCAGCTTTCCTGCACCTCTGATGCTGCCTGGCCTGCTGTGTTCCTCCAGCTCCACACTGTATTTTCTCAGACTCCTGCATCAGCAGTTCTTCTATTTCTGACCTTCCTTGTAAATTTGTGGTCAGGCAGGAGGCCAGGGAGGACTCATAACCTGCCTCGAGCAATAGGTGGGGGGATGCCTTTGGAAAGCAGTCTCCAAGCAGCTAACATCTTTTCTGAAGGCTTAGATTGGAGGGAGAAGGTGAGTGACGTGGTCTCGCTTGAAGTCTGCCTGGAGGATTCCTATTGGCTATTATCAATAGGCCTTGATAGGTCATTAATGGAGCAAAATTGGCTAACTGCTCCTTGATTATCCCTCTGCCAACCCCCTTGCCCCACTGTGTGGACCTGAATATTCTGTACAAAGTCATACAGCGATTTACAGCAAATAATGTAAAATTATTTCAATGGCCAGAGCGCACAGACTGTAGATAATTAGTCAGCTGTTCAAAGCTGTGTTGTGTTGATGGGGTGAGGAAATATTTGAGGTTCACTTTCATTTCGACCAGATGCACATGTACAAACTGTCAGCTCATTTAGGAACTTCTGTGACATGTACAACAGATGCATATGTGTAAACATGACAAAGACACAGATAAAATGTTCAAAAGGCGTTGTTGCCCTATAATGCATTGAAACACTCCCTAAACACTGGGAAGCTTTCAGTTTCTCTAAAATATATAGTTTAATTTTAATAAAAATCAATAAAAGAGACAACAAAACCAGAAAGTCATAGCCTCAGCATAAGATCTGATACCATTTAAAAAAAATCATTTTGCACTTATTGTAGAGCCACTGACCCAAGACCCTTAATTGCCATCATTTGCTAGACAAATGAACAGCTATTAAAATGTTGTTTCAGTTACAGTAAAACATATTATTTTGCCATAAGTGCTCTACATACACTCTTAAAGGAGCTTGGTGCTGTCAGGATGACATTAGTAATGAGATTTGTGGGCAGCTGGTCTCTTGAAACCCTGTTGAATTCAGGTGTCACCACGCTGAGCAGAGGTGAAATGTGGAAATGTTTATGGGAGAGGACCATAAACGTGGCCAGAGGAAGAAATGAATTAAAGGATATTTTCATAGAATCATAACAGTGTAGAGACAGGCCCTTTGGCTCAACAAGTCCACACTGACCCTCAGAGCATCCCACCCAGACCTGTCCCCCTAATCTACACCTGAACACTATGAACAATTTAGCATGGCCAATCCACCCAGCCTGCGCATCTTTGGACTGTGGGAGGAACCCAGAGCATCCAGGGGACACCCATGGAGACATGGGGAGAATGTGCAAACTCCACACAGACAGTCACTCGAGGGTGGAATCAAACCCACGTCCCTGGTGCTGTGAGGCAGCGGTGCTAACCACTGAGCCACCATGCTGCCCTAAAAGGAAAGTGGAGCTAGAAACCTGGGTTCATCCAGGAATTGAACCTGGGACTTCTCACATATCAACACTGTACAGTACCCTAAGTGAGGGTCATTGCACTAGACCAACAAGCCATCCCCATATGCCCTGATAACAGAATCCAGGGATATAGTGGGTTATTTGAAGAGGTATGGCAGTGGATTATACAGAGCATTAACATCAGCATAACCCATTTGGGCTGAATGATTTGTTTCATTGCTGGATGTTCTTCAGAATTGTGTGACATATTGAGTGATGCCACTCTGCAAAGAGTAATTTTAATTGAGATAACCCTCCCCCCTGCCATACATCAATGAAACATAAACTAATCACATTTCTGCTGATTGCAGAAGGCATATATTCTGCTATGCTGTTACATAATTATAAACAGGCACTATCCAAGATTTGCTAGTTGTTAACAATCTCTTGTTCAACCTTATAGTATGTTCTGAAGAAGGGTGACTGCAGGCAAAATGTTACCTCTGTTTTCTCTCTCCATTGATGCTGCCAGACCTGCTAAGCTTTTCTAGCAATTTTTGATTTTGTTTCTGACTTCCAGCATCCCCATTTCTTTGAGTCTTTTTAATAGTATCCAAGGTTCGGAAGAGGAAAAAGATATTTTAAGCCATGGCCATTCTGATGTTACAATGAAATAAGGCAAATTCACCACAGGCACAGTGGACTATGGGGTTACTCTCTTATCAGAGATTGAGAGATGACTATTGGTGGTTTAACATGACAGTCAAGAATACCTGAGGCAAGGGTTGAGAAAGTGGGACCTTCATGGTAACCTCAGCTGATATAGGAATTGAACCTGTGCTTGTTTGTATCACTCTCACCTTGGAAATCAGCTGTCCAGCCAACTGAGCTAACTGACACCTCCCCCAACCACCTTACAATGAAATAGTGTCTGGGTAACCTGTCACAGTGGGTCCAGGGAGCGCAGTGACCCTCTGTTAATTTATTCAAGTGATAGCTCCAGCTATTGCACCAACAGTCATATTTAGTCGTACAATGTGCCTGGAAATTGTCAGAGGTCTGGCTTGGGTCTGCAGCAGTTAACGGGATCCAGAGAATGTGGTGGGTGAGTTCATCAATGCGGATTGGCTGCTGGATAATGTGGCAGAGGGTGCAGCTCTAACCCTGGGGAAACCTGCACCCACCTGATGACTGGACAGGAACTGGTGCCATCTTTAAACAGCAGCCAACCTTGTGTGAGAGCTGGGAAATGTCTTGAAGGCTTTCTAAGCACTTTCTTTCAGCTCAAATCCCTAGAATTTTGGCTGTTCCAGTGCAAAAATAATTCCAGAGTCCAAGGAGAAAATTGCTCTTGAATCACTTAAGATGATTGGATGGTGTCATTGGATTCAATTGGTGTCTGAGATTCAACACGTTCCTGACAGAGTGGATGATCCCATTTGTGTCACTACCTCTTCCATTTTTAGAAAGTAGCCTTCAAAATCTTTGGGGTTAACCTTAACCCTGATGCACTTTGAGGGATGATCACTCTGCACTTCAGTAGCGCACTGCCCCTTTAAATTTTGGAGTCAGTGCTGCTGGGTTCTGAAGCTCCAGCCCTGGGGTGTCAGCGCAGTAATTTCCTCAACACATACATAATGTTAATGACCCCAGTGTGCTCTGACTCAGTTTCCTGAAAGTTTGAAGGATTCACACTGAGTGGCTATGTGAAACATGTGCGGAATTAGGGATGAACGCAGCTACTTTGCTAGTCGACCTGTTTACAGATGCTGTGACACTCCCTGCAGCAGGTATGACTTGAACCTGGGCCTCCTGGCTCAGAGGTAGGGACACTGCCTTTGCACCACATGAACCCTCCCAGGTGGTGAATTGCATTTGAGTTATATGCAAATGAGGAATTAAATATGTAGTGAGCTCGCCACCGCTATCAGACAAGCTTCCTGTTCTTATGCATTCCCACCACTAACTTAAGGGGTGGTGCAGTGGCTCAGTGGTTAACACTGCTGGCTCACAGCAACAGGGGCCCGCGTTTGATTCCACCCTCGGGCGACTGTCTGTGTGGAGTTTGCATATTCTCCCTGTGTCTGTGTGGGTTTCCTCCGGGTGCTTCGGTTTCCTCCCACAGTCCAAAGATGTGCAGGTTAGGTGGATTGGCCATGCTAATTGCCTGTCGTGTTCAGGGATATGTGGGTTATAGGGGGATGGGTCTGGATGGGATGCTCTAAGGGTCAGTGTAGACTTGTTGGGCTAAAGGGCCTGTTTCCTCACTATGGGGATTTGATTCTATTCTTAATCTTGATGTGGGGGCTCTCATGCATTTCTCTGTATCCATCCTGCCACTTTTACCCACTCCAGCAAGCCCCATAGGACCAACCTAATGCTTGTGCCCCCAGAATGTGTCCAGTCAGAGGCTCTTAAATCAGTGAATTCACAGTTAAAACATGCCTACACTGCTGTTTCAAGCCCTAAACACCTCACCTTTAACCATTCCCTATTCAGGGCTGTTAAGATGTAGAGGTGCTCCGAAAGCTTGTGATTTCAAATAAACCTGTTGGACTATAAGCTGCTGTCGTGTGACTTTTGACTCAAGGCAGTTAAGTCAACTTGAATCCTAGCTGAGGTTTCTTCACTGCATTTTAATAAGTAGAATCTGCTGGGAAATTTGAAGCATTTTTAAAGCCAGAATCTTGACATGATACTCAATAGCTTCAACTTAGTTTGACCCATGTCTTTGTCTTCAGGAGATTTGAAGGATTCAACCACATTTTTGTTATGAAATATTGATGTGGCCGAAAGCTAAAGACAATATTTTTGTCATTATGGCCCAAATGCCATTATCCATTCACACAGGCCACACTATGGTTTCTAAGCTGCTGGGTAATTGGAAAAGATTAATAGGCTCGAACATATTCCTTTCGTTTGCGGAGAATGAGTCCCTGTGTATGAATGTTGATTGCTTATATTCAGCATAGACAAGTAACATTATGAGTTCGACTGACTGTTGCAAGTGTAACTACTGATGGAGGCAGGATTGGCATTAGCAAGCCTCCTGAGGATGGAAGGTAGAGGAGGTCTGGCTTTGTCCTGGCCTGAGTTCAAGGCACATTCACTTTCTAGCAAATGGTGATTGGCAAACAGGAAGAGGAACTGATTTCCTGTATTCCACCTTTGAATATTGGTGCAGCAACTCCGTCTTTCACCACGGCTCAAATTAGCTTTGTAAGCAAAGTTCCAGTTCCAGTCTGTGCAACGTAGCTAAATGTGTCATCAGCATTATCATAGAATCCCTACAGTGTGGAAGCAGGTCATTTGGCCCATCAAGTCCATACCAACCCTCTGAAGAACATTCCCACCCTGACCCACTGTCCTACCCTGTCCCTGTGAACCTGCATTTCCCATGGCCAGTCCTCCTAACCTGCACATCCTTGGGTTGTGGGAGGAAATCGGAGCACCTGGAGAAAGCCACACAGACACAGGGAAAATGTACAAACAATTGCCCAAGGGTGGAATCGAACCCAGGTCCCTGGTGCTGTGAGGCAGCAATGCTGCCCCACACACATCGTTGCATTACAGAGGAAGTGCTGCATTGTCAGACGTGTTGCCATTCAGATGAGATGTGAAACAGTTTGATACAGGGGGCAAAGTTTAGTGTAAGAATCACAGAAATGGCCCCACATGGGTAACAGCCATCATCGATGTGAGGTCAGAATCAACGACGCATGAAGTTTGGGTGGGTGCAATAATCCTGAACAAGCACGTGGACCATATGAATTCTCAAAAGGTGTGGAGCAAAACATGCCCTGCCCCTCAGAACATTCAGAAAGGCTGCCGAAACCATGGATTCACCGTCTATGACCAATGTTGTCGAGTCCTCAGAATCAGAGGATGGACATGATGGAAGTAGCCACCTCAATGCCTTCGCTGCTGGAAAAAGAAAGTGAAATTCTACCAAGGCGCTCCTGACAGTGAGCTCCCATGCATTACACACTGAGTCAAAGCAATCTGACCTGGTGCTAAAACACCCCATGAGGCTCTCTAAGACAAACGACTGGTCTATGTCTGTGGACTCAGAGGGGGAGGGGTGTAATAATTGTAACGAGGTCAGCCGGGTGGACCTCATAGAATATGAGTTCCCTGTTTGTGGCTGTTAATCTGGTCCAATCAGGGAGCCCTGGCTGACAGATAGGAACAGGAGTGTTGGAGATGCTGACACTCTAGTACCTGACTATGTACGAGGCAGTACTGTAGCCAAGCACTGTTTATGTGTCAATAAAGGGAGACTTGCTGATGGGATACCGGCCTAAGGGAGTTATTTCATTAACTAACATCACTAAAACAAAATGGCTACTAAGGTATTTCGTTGCTGTTTATCGGATGTTGGTTTGCACAGGTTGGCTGATGTGTTACAACACTGATCACAAGTATTTTATTGGCTCTAAAGTGCTTTGTGATGCCCTGAAATAGTGAAAGGTGTTATATTATACTTTGTCCGGTTGTACACTCAGTCATGATGTTTGTCTTGACACAATAACATATTCCCATATTGCTAGTCATGGGAATGATTGGAAAAGAGATTTGATCTGCGGAACTCTTGGTGTGTCAATTTGAGCTGGGATTTTCCTCAATTAGAAAATTGTTTCGCACAGTAATTGCCAACGAATGAGGAAGCAAGGAGGCAGGAGAACAGAATATAAGAGCAACAGGACCACCGTGAAGGAAGCTGTATTAAGTGAAGTGTGATGAATAGGCCCAGTGGCTGTGGGCAGCGTGCTGTGACAAAAGATCGATTCTCAAGCAAGTTGCAGGCATTGAGCTCTCTAGCACTAATCTAGAGAAATCACCCACTCAATAGGGGAAAACCAGTGTGGCAAAATGGAAAGGGAATTCTTCAGAAAAAAAAACGCTGTGGACCACAATAGAAAGTGCAATAGATCTGAATGCATGTCACAACTGGATGTGAGCAACAGCCTTGTTAGGGCACCTGATGGAGCTGGCTTGTAAATTTGAACATGTCCACACTTTGTTGCCGAGCCTATTGATGGCTACTGGATGATAAATCACGCCTGTTCCTATTTTTTACTTTAAATTAACAGCATTCCGTGTAATAAGACAGGTTTCAAGATGTGACCAGAGAGCTAAACTCTGTCCTCTTCAGATATACGACAACAATGCAGTGTCACTCTTCTGTGGGGTATTTGTTGTGATATAGGTCAAAAATGGCACATCTTACCTCTTTGCTAATATTTGGTCTCTTGGCCACACATACAAAACAATTATTGTTATTCCCCATCCATCATTTTCCTTGGAATAGAGTTTTCTCGTAATGATTTAATTGTGAGCCAAGGACCAAACCTTGGAGTTTCTTGGTATTTTCTTTGATTTTTTTTAACTTTTGCATTGCTTGCGGAGATATCGAAGGTCGCAGTAAAATTTAGAACCAGACCATCAGGAACGAATCCAGCAAATGCAAAATTGTGAGGGGAATCCAAACTGACCTAATAATAAAACTTTTAATTGAGAAATGCTAATAATTTACAGCTAGATAGACATAAATATGTAAATAGTTTAGTAAGTATATAAGCCGACATCATAAGATCATGAGAAATAGGAACAGGAGTAGGTCATTTTGCTGCTCGAGCCTGCTCCACCCTTTAATAGAATCACAGCTGATCCAATATTCCTCATGTCCACTTTTATGCCCTATTCCCATAAACCTTGAGGGTTACATTGAAATACGTATTTAAATAAATAAAGTATAAATTATTCTCTCGATATCTATTCATGTATTTCTAAGTATGTATTACACTTAATAAAAGCCTGTTAAATAATAAAGTTATTTAGTGTGAATATTGTTTTTATGTTTATACATATATAAAAAATAATGAAACAGGATTTCACTGGGAAACAGAACTATCAGGTTAGAGTTGTATGGTGACTCCTCATCATGCTGGAAACTCAAACAGCAGCTGGAAGGTTTCAATCCGGAATTACAATCCCTTGCTGTTGTCTGAATGCCATCTCCATACCAACAGAAAACTCCAGGGTGATTTGCTCTCAGTTTTCTGTTGGCACTGGCAAAATACCCAAAGCCTGCAATGTGTAACTGCAGGCAGGATACAGGAAATGGTGCAATAACGACAAGGAAAAGGCTGCATTGAAATGTTGAGATCATACAGTGGTTCTGATCATTTACTTCAATGTTATTGTTAGAATTTTTGTTCCCTAAGCTCCCATCCTCCCTTCATTCGGAAATACTCACTGCCATGTTTAGTGCTATCTGTACCCCATGTTTTGGTTGTAAAATTAATCAGTTCTTCCATTTCAGTTCAGGTTTTCTCAGTCCTAATTCCCCATGTATCTCCACACTCCCCATTTTCCAGATCTCTCCTCACTCCCTGTCTCAGTTCTCACTCTCCCTGTCTCTCCCCATTCTCCATCTGTCCTCCCCACATTCCATGTTCCCCACTCCCTGTGTGCCCCCCCACTCCCCATGTTTCTCCCCCAATTCCTGTGTCCCCCCCATTCCCTGTGTCTCTACCCCACTCTCTGTGTCTCTCTTCACTCCCTGTGTCTCTCCTCCCCCTCCCTGTGTCTCTCCCCCACTCGCCATGCCTCTCCCCCACTCCCCATGCCGCTCCCCAACACCCATTTCTCTTCACTCCCTGTGTCTCTTTTCACTCCCCAATGCTCTCCCCCACTCCCCGTATGTCTCCCCCACTCCCCATATCTCTCCTCTACTCCCTGTTTCTCTCTTTACTTCCTTTGCTTTCCTGTCCTCATGTCTCTGTGTACACTCCATATCACTCCACAAACCCCACTCTCCATGTCTCAACCCCACTCCCTGTGTCTTCCCCAACTTTGTGTTTCTCCCTCTCAATCCACATGCCTCTACCTTACTCCCTGTGTCTCTCCCCTACTCCCCATGTCTCTCCCCAAAACCCTATTCTCTCCTCACCCCCATGTCTCTCTTTACACCCCATATCACACCACACCCTTCACACTACATGCTTCATCCCCATTCCCTGCCTTCCCTCCCCAACAACTCCCCACGCCTCTCTTCATTTGCTGTATCTCTCCTCCCATTCCGCATGTCACTCCCCCATGTCCGATATCTTCCTCAACTTTGTGTTTCTCCCCTTCACTCCCCATGTCTCCCTCTGACTCCCTGTGTCTTCCCTGCTACTGCCCATGTCTCTCTTCATTCTCTGTGTCTCTACCCCCACCCCAATGTCCCTCCCCACACCCGCCTATGTCTCTACCCCCAGTCCACATGTCTCTCCCTGACCCCCATGTCTCTCTCTCCCCACTCTGCATGTCTCTCCCTGACCCCCCTTGGCTCTCTCCCCAACCCCCCCATGCCTCTCTCCCCTACCCCCCATGTCCCTCCCCCCACTCCTCATGTCTCTCCCCCACTTCCCATGCCTCTCCCTCCATGTTTCTCCCTCCACTCCCACTCCCCATGTCTCTCCCTCCACTCCCCATGTCACTCCCCCCACACCCCATGTCTCTCTTCATTTCCTGTGTCTCTACCCCACTCCCAATGTCTACCATTAAACCCTGTGTCTTTCCTCCCACTCCTCATGTCTCTTCCTCTACTCCCCATGTCTGTCTTCATTCTCCGTGTCCCTCTTTACTGTCCAGCTATCTCCCCACTCCTTGTGCTTGTCAGTGGAATGGAGAAAGCTACAGGCACACAGGAAGGAATTCAAAGTCCTTTGGCTCTCAAAGTGGACACACAGGAGATTACTAATGACCAAAATTCAATGAAAGAATTTGGAAAATATTGCAAACTAAAAGAAAACTTCAACCACTTTTGGACTTATCTCTGAGCCTGTGATAAGATTACTGTCTTGCCATTGTTTCCCTGCCTGTGCTGTTTTGAAATGATTTATTATCCATTGCAGGGAGGAATGGGCTGGGAGTGGATCTTACCTGTGCTTGTTTGGGTTATATGCCAGACGCTGGTGAATAGTAGATGTACAAAATGATCCCTGACTCGAGTCAGATGTAGGTCGAGGGGGTGAGGGAGGTAGCGGCAGAGAAGGGCAGATAAATCTGTTGGCGACACACTCCTATGTGTTTCAGATTAACACCAACAATCCAGGAATGGTGTTTGATCCTCAGCTGGTTGAGGAAGAATGGGCAATAATCTGGCAACCTTTGTATGATCAAGGCTGTCACACGGTCAAGAACACAAAAACCTGACTTGGTACTATTGTAACAGGAGCTGTGACATCGGAAACTCCTAATATAGGATACATTACAATCCACTAAATCATCTTGCAATTTTAAAGTATTTATTCATGGGATTAGGTTGTCACTAGCTGGGTCCTGCACTGTTCATCCTATTTACCCCTTAAGAAGGTGGTGGTGAGCTGCCTTCCTGAACTGCTACAGTCCATTTGTTATAGGTGGACCCACAATGGTTGTTAGAGAAGGAGTTCCAGGATTTTGAGCCAGTGACACTGAAGGAATGGCAACATATTTTCAAGTGAGGATGGTGAGTAGCTTGGAAAGGAACTTGAAGGTGGTGGTGTTCTCATGTATCTCTGCTCTTGTCCTTTTAGATGGAACTGATTGTGGGTTTGGAAGGTGCTGTCAAAGGAGTTTTGGTGAATTTCTGCAGTGCCTCTTGTAGATAGTTCACACTGCTGCTACTAAAGTCAGAAATCACACAACACCAGGTTATAGTCGAACAGGTTTGTTTGAAATCACAAGCTTTCGGAGCACTGATGACAAAGGAGCGGTGCTCTGAAAGCTTGCGATTTCAAATAAACCTGTTGGACTATAACTTGAGTCATGTGACTTTGGATTTTGTCCAACCCAGTCCAACACTGGTACCTCCACATCACTGCTGTTACTAAACATTGCTGGTAGAGGGATTCTTATGAATGTGGTACCAGTCAAGCGGGCTGCTTTGTAAACAGTAAGGACTGCAGATGCTAGAAGCTAGAGTCAATAAATGTGGAGCTGGAAAAGCACAGCCAGTCAGACAACATCCGAGGAGCAGGAAAGTCAACGCTTCAGGCTGAAACCCTTCATCAGGCTGCTTTGTCCTGAATAGTGTCAAGCTTCTTAAGTGTTGTTGGAGCTGCACTCATCCAAGTAAATGAGGAGTATTATATTACACTCTGACTTGTGCGTGTGGATGGGCTTTGAGGTGTCAGGAGGTGAGTTATTTACTTAAGACCTCTGACCTGCTTTTGTAGCCATTATATTCTAGTATGTCTAGTCTGGTTCTGTTTCTGGTCAGTGGTAACCACCAGAATGTTGATAGTGGATGATTCAGTGATGGCAGCAGTTTCACTAAACACATCCAAAATAAGGTACGTGTGATGATTTGATGCTTTATATTTCCACTGAGTTGTTCAAATGTCAAGAGCATGTAGGAAATTAGAGAGTGCATGGTGCACAGTGTTTTTCAACACATCACTGAGCAGGTGACATTTTCAGACTGAAGTGTAAAGTCGGGTAGTTATAATGTGCTACCCTGTTTAAAGATATTTATTTGTATAGATATTTAAAGAATATAGACTTGCAGTTCTTACTTATTGGAAACAAAGATAGGTAATAAATGCCAGTGACGCGTACATCCTACAAGTGAATTAAAATAAAAATCACATCCAGAGATGCTGGAATATTTAGGGAGCATTGACGGTACAGTTGTGAGATCACTGCGAGATAATCTTGTATTACTGTTATGTAGCTGCTTCTTAAATTCAGATTCAGAACCAGACTGGATCATTGGAACTTAACAGCAGATCTATACAACACAGAGTTGGTGTTGGCGTGAAGGAGAAAGCTCTTCTCATGATTATATGAGTATTGTACACGTTTGTAGGTTGTGAATAGATAAATCTCTCAGGAGTGTACGTTACTGACGCCTACCTCATCTGGCTGCGTGACCTTTGGTGGGTTAGCTACCAAAGTGTGTCTCTGAACTTTCACTAATGGTCTACCCAAATTCCTTCTCCTTTTCGTACCTCAACAACAACAGCAACAATTAACGTTGAACAGCACCTCTAACTCCATAACTGCACTTCCTCCACAATGATATTCAACGCTGGAGCCCCCCCAAGGATGCATTCTCAGCCCCCTACTGTTCTCCCTGTACACCCGCGACTGTGTTGCCAAATTCCGAACGAATGGCATCTACACATTCGCTGACAACACCACCGTAGTGAGGCGGATATCTTACACCGACGAGTCAAAGTACAGAAGGGAGATAGAGGGTCTGGTGATGTAGTGCAATGAAAACAACCTGTCTCTCAATGTCAGCAAAATGAATGAACAGATCATTAACTTCAGAAAGAAATGAGGAGAACACACCCCCATCTACATCAATGGAGTGGAGTTTGAGAGGGTGGAGAGCATCAAGTTTTTAGGAGTGACCATAACTGACAACCTGTCCTGGACATCCCACATAGATGTGATGGCCAAGAAGGCACAACAAGGTCTCTTCTTCCTCAGGCAGCTCAGGAAATTTGGCATGTCCATAAGGACCCTCACCAGCTTCGACAGAAGCACCATTGGAAGCACACTGTCTGGGTACATAATGGCCTGGTACGGCAACTGCTCTGCCCAGGACAGTGAGAAACTACAGAAGGTGGTGTGCACAGCCCAGACCATCATGGAAGCCAACCTTCCATCCATGGACTCTATTTACACCGCTCGCTGTCGGGGAAAGGCAGCCAACATCATCAAAGACCCATTGCAACCTGGTAATGATCTTTTACAACCTCTTCTGTCAGGCAGAAGATACAGAAGCCTGAATACGCGTACCTGCAGGTTCAGAGTCTAGGCCCGAAATGTCAGCCTTCCTGCTCCTCTGATGCTGCTTGGCCTGCTGTGTTCATCCAACTCTACACCTTGTTATTGCAGCTTCTTCCCTGCCATTATCAGACTGATGAAAGGACTGTCTAGCCTCAAATAATGCTGATCTTGCTAACGTTGATCTCACCTAGTGCACGCCCTGTGCAATGTAACCTGTATGCCTCTAAGCCTTTTTGTCTGTACATCCTTGCTTACTATGATCTGCCTGTACGGCTTGCAAACAAAGCTTTTCATTGATTTATTGTCATGTGTACCAAAGTACAATCAACCAAAACATCCCACTTCATGGTGGCGTTATCAAACAACATTTGACATGGAGACCCATTTTGGGACTTGGGCAAAGAGGGTAGGTGCAAGTGACTATTGTGAATAAGAGGAGAGGGATGGAGTGGTTTAGGGAAGGTGTTCCAGAGCCTCCAGGCTTGGCAGCTGAAGGCATAGCTGTCAGCAGTGGTGTGAATAAACTCAGGGTTGAGCTGGTGCCTGGATTTGGAGTAATACAGGAATTGTAGAGCCTTGTAGAGCTGGAGGTATTGACAGAGATAAGAAGGGGATGGATGGGCTTGAAAAAAATGAGAATCCTTAAATTAGAACATTATCAGGCTGGAAATCAATATAAATGAACAAGCACTGGAATGATTAGAGAATGGGATGTGGAATGAATGAGTGCAAAGATGCCTATTTATGCTGAGTTCTGTAGAGCAGTGTCTAATGAAGTGTCACTGTTGTTTGTCCCTCTTCCTGTTTGGGGTGAATCCCAGCAGATAGTCAAAACACTGAGCTGGACAATGATAGGCACTGAGCTTCCACACTCAAATCACCCAGTGTGCCATCCAGGACTGTGGCTTCCTTGTAACAGCCTCACGCTCAGTGTCGTGAATTGCCTCTTCCTCCTGCATTGGAAGATTTCCATGATTGGTCAGGACTCTAGCTGTCAGCTCATAGTTAGCAGCTGATCTACATCTGCCTGGTTTCAGAAGGGTCTTCCAAATGTTAAAACGTGTTGAGTAACAGCTGACAGAGTCCAGATCACAATTTACAGCAATGTTGAGATCTTCTGTTGCTGCAGTCTGTGACATCAGTGGGACCTCTTGTTTCATTTACTCCTTGTATCTATTATCAAATATACAAGAGAGAATAGGCCATTAACAAGTTGCAGGTGTTCCCATTAAGAGATGATTAATAGGTTGCAGATGTAGCTGGGTCCCATGATTAACAGTGAATGGATTCTCTGTGCACCAGCCTGTGTGGGGTGTGATTTTAAAACTGGGACATTGTAGGGTGCATGAAATTAAATGTCTGCATTCTCCACGGGATGTAACCAAGCGTCACCAAACCAGCAATTTACAATGTATGACTTCCATTGTGGAACTGCATTTTGTGTACTGCAATCACAGGAAGGTGCAATGATATAATTTCTGTATTACTTTTGCAGATGGGTTTTTGTATTTGTATGTTTGCAGCCTTGTGGATGATGTATTTCCCATAATTCTTACCTCAAAGAGAAAAGAGAGGTTTTTATGATGATGGTTCAAATGCAGTTGGGTTTTCTGATCAGATAAAAGCTCCACATTTCTCTCGAACCCCTAGCATAGGCACTCGCTGTCACCTTGCCTCATGCTCAAAAGCTCAGATCCAATGGAGGATCCACTCACATACTTGGAAAAGAGATGTTTGCAGGGAAATAGGATGTGATTGAATCCTTCTTCGCAAAGCTAACTCACGTATGGCAGACAAAACTGCTTCTCATTTTGCTGTAGTATTCCAGGAGCAGAGATCGCAAATGATTTCAAGATCAGAAAATATTTATGATACAGTTCTGAGGAAGGGTCACTTGACCTGAAACGTTAACTCTGATTTCTGTCCACAGATGCTGCAGACCTGCTGAGCTTTTCCAGCAATGTCTGTTTTTGTTTCAAAAGGTAATAATTATTGAGAAAGGCTACTTGCCCCATCTTCATCCATCCATCCAGAATGACCTCTGTTGACTTTTTTGTCAAGAGTCCATTTCAAATGTTCTTAGCTCTCTGAATGAAGGAGAACTCTCTGTGGTCAGCACTAAAAGTCATCTTTCACTAGCCTGAATCTCTATCTCCTTGTTGCCCTAGTTACAGTGATGATACATTGGTGTAGGTAAAGGATGGAGGCAAGAATGTGGGTTTTAGTCATGGAGCTACATTCAAGACTGTCTAGTCCTGATGTTGGTCCTTCAATGGCTGGTGTAGCGAGTAGGTAGTTGTGCAGTGGAAACATCCTTGGCCTTGTAATCTGGGACCAGGTTAATGCTCTTGGGATAACAAGGTGTAGAGCTGGATGAACACAGCAGGCCAAGCAGCATCAGAGGAGCAGGAAGGCTGA
>NC_063363.1:8339093-8391757 GCF_021869965.1 Rhincodon typus
TGGCCTGCTGTGTTCATCCAGCTCTACACCTTGTTATCTCAGATTCTCCAGCATCTGCAGTTCCTACTGTCTCTAATGCTCTTGGGACTTGGGTTCAAATCCCACCACAGCCTATATGAATTGCGGTCACAAGCTTTCAGAGTGCTGCTCCTTCACCTGACAAAGGAGTAGCGCTCTGAAAGCTCGTGATTTCAAATAAACCTGTTGGACTATAACCTCGTGTCCTGTGACTTCTGAACTTGTTCACCTCACCCCAGTCCAACACTGGCACCACTACGTCATGTGAATTAAATTCAATTCACAAATGTAAAATTGACAGGTAGTCTCAATAATGTCCGTGTTGTTTTTTAAAAAAAAAAACCTCTTCAGAAACGTAATTACATACCTCTGGAGCAGTTAGGACCTGAACCCAGGTCTCCTGACTCACCATCCTGACTTGGAAGTACGTCACCATTCCTTCACTGTCACTGGTTCAAAATCCTGGAATTCCGGTACCACATGTGACCGAAAAGTTAAGCCAGGAGTCGGTTCTTCACTGTGGCATCAGAAATTTGTGCAAATGTTTCTGCTTGGTTGATTGATTGTTCGGTTGATTGTCATGTGTACCTAAGTACAGTTAAAAGCTTTGTTTGCGAGCAGTACAGGCAGATCATAGTAAGCAAGGACATGCAGATCATAGGGTGAAGAAAATCTTGGACAGAGTAAGACGTACAGGTTACCACCAGGCCCCTTTCATGTGTTAGTATGACAACCACAACACCACAGAAACGGAGCATAATGCCTACTCCCTGTTGTGTGCTCATCCAAAGGCAATAAAAGGAACAGGTAAAGTTGCCATACCATGGGACTGCTATCACTAGATCAAGATGGTGGTGGTTTAACCTGAGGGTCACCACAGCTCGGATGAGGGGAGAGGTTGAGAAGGAGAGTCCTTGATAGTAACTTCAGCTGCTGTAAGAATTGAACCCATGCTGTTGGCTTCACACTACACCACAAACCAGCCATCAGGCCAACTGAAGGAAGTGACAATGCTTCTGAATAACAAACTAAGAAGACAATCAGCAGTAATGGATTTCAACACATGCCAATGAGAGGCTGGTAACTTAATCTGGTGCCTGATACAGTTTGGCCTCACTATCACTGTTTCAAAGTCCTATTTTGAGATAAAGGCCATCCGAGGAGCCTTGTATTCGAACTGCAAATGAAAGCAGGTTTGATGTCTTCTGATGTTGCCCAGATGTAAGCAGTTTGGATTAATGTTTCTGTCCCAGTGCTTTCATGCTGCTGGCATTCTTGCCTTTGTTAACCTCGAATGAACTGTCCATTTTCACAAATCTTTTCTGGTGATTTTGAATTCATTGTGTTCGTACAGACATTTACTGTCTTGTATTAAGCTGTTGGATACTGGAGCATTCCATGTCCAAAAGCAACAACACCCAGGTGTGGGCTGACAAGCAGCAAGTAACGTTCACACCACACAAGTACCAGGCGAGAGAGAGAATCTAATCATCGCCCCTTGACATTCAATGGCATTGTCATCACTGACTAATCCTCCATCAACATCGTAAGGTTACCATCAGTAGTGATGAAAGTAGGTCAGAGACTGGAAATCCTACAGTAACTAATTCACCTCTTGACTCCACAAAGCTACAAGCATCAAGTCAGGAGTGTGATGGAATATTCCCCACTTGCCTGGATGGCTGCAGCTCTAACAACACTCAAGAAGCTTGACACCATCCAAGACAAAGCAGCCCACTTGATGGTCATCACACCCACAGACATTCTCTCCCTCATCCACCAATGTGTTCGTAGCAGTGTGTACCATCTGCAAGATGTGCTGCAGAAATTCACCAAAGATCCTTAGCAGCCCCTTCCATACCCCCAGTCACTTCCATCTAGAAGGACAAGGGCAGCAGATACATGGGAACACTACCTTCTGTAAGTTCCCCTCCAAGCCACTCACCATCCTGACTTGGAAATATGTCACCATTCCTTCACTGTCACTGGTTCAAAATCCTGGAATTCCCTCCCTAAAACCATTCTACCTACAGCACATGGATTGCAGCAACTCACAAAGGCAACTCATCACTACCTCCTCAAGGGCAACAAGGGACAGACAATAAATGCTGGTCCAAACCGTGCTGCCTTTGCCCCATGAATGAATAAAACAGTTAAACCCAGTAAGATTCCAACTGACTCCTAACATTTATCACTGTTGTTACAGAAGTCTTTAGATCCTTTGACCTCAACTTTTATGCCTTTATAACTTCGACAAACGTGTTGGTCTTGACTTTGTCTGGGGAAACATGAGGCTATGAAGTAAAACTCAAAAGATTCTGTGAGGTAAGATACACTGGGGACACAGATTTGTATCAACAGGAGATGGAGTAAGAATGTGAGGAAGGCTTTTTTTATGCAGTTACTTGGCAATGAGCTAGAACTCACTGCCTACTAAATGGGGTGTAAGGAGCGACAAGATGGCCACTCGAATGAGAATAACCTTACAGGGATATGTGATAAAGTGAAGAAAAAGGACTCTTTATATTGTTCTACATTGAGCTAGCTGTGAACTCAATGGGCTGAATGACCTTCCTTCCTCAATGACTTTTGAACATGGAAGATTATAGACTGTTGCTGATCTGTATAACTGTTACCGGTTTCATTTAAGTATGTGCTCCTTAGCTATGTTTGTAATTTTGTCTTAAAGAAGTTGACAACTGTTCTCATCCTTGCCTTCAGATCTCTCCATTGTCCCACCACTTCCTTTCTCTGTAATCTCTTTCAACCCCACAACCCTGTGAGGTATCTGTGTCCTCCTAACCCTGGCCTCTTCTGCATTCCAATTATAATCACTTCACTATTGCTGGCTATGTCTTCAGCTGCCTGGGCCCCAAGTTCTGCTAATCCCTCACCCACCTCTCCACCCCTACTTCACTTTCTCCCTTTAAGATGGCTGCTCTTTATCTCCAACCAAGTCTCTAGAGACTTTGTCTCTAACCAAGCTTTTGGTCGTTTGGCTAAATATCAACTAAGTGGCTTAGTGTCATATTTGGCTTTACAGTTCTCTAATGAGGGGTCTTGTGGTGCAGTGGTAGTTGTCTATATCTAGGCCAGAGAGGCCTAGATTCAAATCTCACCTGCCTCGGAGGTATCATTGTTTGAACAGGTTGACTAGAATTAATTAATAATGCTCCTGTGAAACATTTTAGAGAGTTTTAGGTTAAAGTTGCTTTACAGGTGAGATAAAGAGTGAGAAAAGATTTGGGTTCGCATGTGGTGTCTCTTACGAACATGCAACTTGCTGACAAGATTATGCTTGGTTGCTAATGGTGGAACTGTTCCCTGGCATGTATTTCGTTACCAAGCAGGAGAAAAGATATGGAAGCAACTGAGGGAGACGATTTTTTAAAAAAATGCTGCTTGTTTTTGGTAGGAATTGGCTGCTTCTTTGATTATTACATGAAACTATTTGGGAACAAGTTCACTTCAGCCTAATTAGTCTGCATTGGTTTTTTTGCTGCTCAGTTGCCCCCTTATTCTATACCTTATGTAATTATTACTTTAGTAGTATGATTCCATGTGGAATAATTTGGAGGGTGAATTATTATGTTTTAGTCATTAAATCATGCATCAAGAAACTTGCTATTCGGGTGGCAATGATTTTTTAAAAAATTAATATTATCCATAAATAATATCAAGGTAGAATCAGCAATAAAAGATGTGAATGGAGTTTCGCTTGGTATAATGGACTGTTGGGGAGTTGATATTCCACCCTGGTGATGTATAACCTGTTAGTGCAGTGCTGTGTGAAGGATGTCAGGGATTTGTTCTGAAGGTTACCGAGATGTGACTTTACATCTGTAAATCCATTCACGCTTCACAGCTCAGGTGGAAGAGAGGACCATGTGATATGAGCTGCTTGCAAGGCAGCCTGCTCTCCAGTGTGTGTGGATGCTTGTTTATACTTTTTGCCATTGATAAATTAACCCTCTATCACCCAGCGGTCCGCTGCAGAGCTCGTTCCTGGGCTTCCGAGAAATGGGCAGTATCCCATATAGATCCACGACTCTGCCAACGCTCCAAGGATAATGCATTCATTGCATTGGCCAGTTTTAAGGAATAATACATTCATAGCATTGGCCCATTTGTGAAGCAGTTCTTCACAAGAGACATCAATGACATTTAGCATATGTCCAACAATCGCTGTTTCTCAGGCAGGAATATTTTCAGTTGGGAAACCTTGGCAAAAAGCTTTGTACAACTGTGCAGGATATTTATGACACTAAAGGGAATTTTTCATCATGAGGTTTGATATTACACCATGAGTTTCGGTTCTTTAAAGAAAAGGCAAAGCCCAGGACTGACTTCAGCCTTAGACTTAAAAGGAATGCGATTAGCTAGTAATAACAAATACTGATGTCCATGTTAATCATTGATATACCAGGTTCTGACTTATTGTTACACAGGAAAATGGAAAATCAGAGTATGAGTAGGTCATTCAGCCCTTCGAGCCTGCTCCACCATTCCACATGGTCATGGCTAATCATTCAACCCAGTCCCCAGTTCTCACTCTCTCCCCTATACTCTTTGATCCCTTTAGCCCTAAGAACTATATTGATCTCCATCTTGAAAACATTCAATGGTTTAACCTTAACCACTTCCTGTGTCAGAGAATTCCGCAAGCTCACCACTGTCTGGGTGAAGAAATCTTTCCTCATCTCAGTCTTGATTGGCCTACCTTGTATCCTTAAATTGTGATCCCTGGCCCTGAAACCTCCAGTCATTCGAAGCATCCTTCCTGCATTTACCCTGTATAGTTCTGTTAGAATGTTACAGAGCTTTATGAGATCTGTGCCCACCACAACATTCTCTATGAATATAGTCCCATCTGATCTAGTCTCTCTTTATTAGGTGAGGACTAATCTATTTTCTTTGTGTGTTCATGTTCATGTGCTGTTGGTTTATCTTCCACACAGTAGAGAGTTCTGGTCTTTAGTCTTACAGTCTTCTTCCAGAATGTTCTAGCTGTGCCTACTCTGTGTTATTTATACTCACTGATGTGCAGCTCTGTGACATCATCACAACATTGCTCCAGGGCATTCCCTTTAAGTTTCTTAAGGAGGCTGTGTGGTCCTCAAGTCCACGTGCAGCAGAATTCAATGCTGCAGTAGGCATGCCGGTACTGAGAGCAGGATATTGGAGCTGCTGCATGCCATTACAACTACACAGCTTACAGCTGACGTTGTTCCAGGGTCTTACTGTCCTAAACACAATGGCAAATAGAACTTTCCTAACACCTTGGAGGTCAGTACCCAGAGGTAGGCGAAGGCCTATAAGCCTTGGGCCTAATTATTTGCAGGAGTTGTTAGAAACTACATACTGGAAGGTATCGCAAACTACTGAATGCGAGTCCACTCTGGATTTTGTGTTGGGTTTCCCTTCAAATTGAACTCTCTGCTGTTTTAGCAGGGTCCTGGCCATTGTCTTTGGTCTCTTTACTTGAGAAAGGATGTACTAGTACTGGAGGGGATGCAGAGGAGGTTCACTAGGTTGATTCCAGAATTGAAAGGGTTGGCTTATGAGGAGGGATTGAGTAGATTGGGACTATACTCATTGGAATTTAGAAGAATGAGGGTTTATTTTTATATAAAAAACATAAAATTATGAAGGCAATAGATAAGATAGAAACAGGGAGGTTGTTTCCACTGGTGGGTGAAACTAGAATGAGGGGGCATGGCCTCGGAAAAAGGAGGAACAGATTTAGGTTTGAGCTGAGTAGGAAAGTCTTCACCCAAAGGTTGTGAATCTGTGGAATTCCCTGCCCAGTGAAGCAGTTGAGGCTACATCATTGATATTTTTTTAAGGCAAAGATAGATAGATTTTTGAACAGTGAAGGAATCAAGGGTTATGGTGAGTGGGCAGATAAGTGGAGCTGAGTCGATGAAAAGATCAGCCATGGTCTTATTGAATGGCGGAGCAGGCTCGATGGGCCAGATGGCCTACTCCTGCGTCTATGTCTTATGTCCTTATGTCTTGTAAACCTACAGGATCTCCTTCCTCTTGATGCAGCTTTAGTTGTGATCCTCTTCCACCAGATAGGCCAGATACCAAGCTCTCACATGGTGATCTACCCTATCAACAACCAGCAATCCTAAACCCCTCAGTAAAATCCTCTGCTCATCACTAAGGTATCCATTCAAACACTTGGCAATGTAACAACCTGCACTTTTTCTCCCCCCAAACCTTGCTTCTCTCAGACTGTTCCTGACCCTGAGCCCCCACTTTGCTAGAAACTACAGCCTTCTCTAGTCAACTGTCTCATCAACAATGCCCGTGAGCAAAGAGAACCTCTGGAGCCCTGATGTTCATGCATATCCCATATCTCATTCTTAACTCACCCAGCAAACAATGCCTACTGTCATTTGCCACTCCCAAAGGAGCTTCTTGATGTTCTGGCCCTCAGCCTATCCTTACTGGGCCCTGAGCCCCAGCCCTCACTGTTTCTGGTGTAACAAGCCACATGCTAAATTTATTTTTATTTATTCACCGCATGTGGACACCACTGATATGGCTAGGATCGTTGTCCATCTCTAGTTCCTGGACAAAGTGTTAGTGACCTGCCATCTTGAACTGCTGCAGTCCTTTGGAATGTGGGAAACTCACAGTTGCCTTATAAAGGGCGTTCCAGGATTTTGACCCAGTGACAGTGAAGTCAGGCTAGTGAGTGGCGTGGAGAGAAACTTGCAAGTGGTGATGTTCCCAAGGAACCTTGGTGAATTTCTTCAGAGCATCTTGTGGATGGTACGTGCTGCTGCTGCGGATGGAGGGAGTGCGCGCTTGTGGATGTGATGTTAATCCAGACCTCTCAACTACCAGTCCAGTAAGTTGTTGGCCGTGCTCTCTTGCTTTCCAATTGGTGGGAAGTTTTGTTAGGTCTGCTGCTAGGGCAAAATGCTTAACTTTTATAAAGCTTTTATTTCCTCATGGCCAGGCTCCTGGCAGGAGATGTCATCACTTCCCTCTATAGTGCAGATCAAACAAATGTTTGACAATGTTTGAGGCATGGTGCCTTTCTGACCCAATGCACACAGCAATACAAATTCGCAGCCAAGGACAAAGTAATGGTTAGAAATAAACAAAGAAATGGTGAATACAAAAAATTTAAATCATAACAAAACCTACTTGATTTAAGGGACAGAACAGCATTCAAAAGAGAAAGTTTGAAGAACACTCCATCACCTGAAACATTTTATTATTTCACTTCTAAATGCTTATAGACCTGCTGTGCATGTACAGCTCTTGTCTATTTTATAGATAATTAAAAGATTTTCCAATGACAGCCAGCATCATTGGCACAGTATTTGCTGGGAAAGTAATGATAAGTTTAATGTACTTGTCATTACTATTAGTGTGTAAATAACTCGGCTGTTTCTTGTGAGGTGAAGATATGCCATGAATTATGAATTGCTACAAATTGCTGGGCAATTTACTGTTCCATTCTGTCCTGAGTGAATGGATGCTCATTCTCAACCTCTCGGTGAGCTTCAAAATAGGACTGGATTTGAGATCTTAGTTAAATTAATTGCAGAAAATTTCAACCAGTTAATGATGGGAGGATCCTTTTAATAACGATATTTATGTTCCTGCAAGGCTACCAAACCTCTTTGGCTTAGAAAAGGAGCTATTTAGTGTCATACTGAATCATCTTCAGCTGCTTCATCAATGACTTTCGTCATAAGGTCAGAAGTGGGATATTCGTCGATGATGGCACAATGTTCAGCACTGTCCACATCTCCTTAGATACTGCAGCAGTCCACGTTCAAATGCCATTAGACCTGCACAATATGCATGCTTGGGCTGAAAAGGGGCAAATAGCATTTGAGCAATGCAAGTGCCAGGCAATGACCATCTCCAATAATAAACAATTGAGCCAATGCCCCTTGAGATCCATTTTTTTATTCTTGCTTGTTAATGGCAAGACCAGCATATGTTGCCCATTGCTAATTTTCCATGAGCTGGGTAGCTTCCTAGGTCATTGCAGAGGGCAGTTAAGAGTCAACCTGATTGCAGTGGGTCTGGAGTCACATGTGGACCAGGTGGGCAAGGAGAGCAGATTTCCTATCCTAAAGGGCATTAGTGTGTTACAAGACAAACATTTAAAGATTGCCACTATGGCCGTTGGTTTTATTTTCTGAATGTATGAATTGACTTCAAGCTACTTTGGTACTTATGTTCCCAGAGTATTAATCTGGGTCTCTGTTCCAGTGACATCACCATGGTACCAACCCCAATGATAAGTAAAAGAATAATATTCTTGCCTCTGTGTTGTGTCAGACCTATACTTTGATCATTTTTTTTGTCAAGTTAAGACATGTTTAGTAAGTTGCGCACGGCTACACAGGTGGTTGTGAGCATTTATGTCACTGAGTCAGACCTAAACCACATCATTATTATTCACCAAGAATTCTCTCTAGACAGGATACTCCCAATCAACCAGTTTCTCTTTGGTGACAGATGGGTAGATTCCCTCTTCGTGTGTTTTTGCTGAGGTTTCTGTTGAAGTTCATAGAATCGTAGAGTCCCTACAGTGTGGAAACAGGCCCTTCAGCCCAACAAGTCCCATCCCCCTATAGCCCAACTAAGCTCCACATCCCTGAACACTACAGGCAATTTAGCATGGCCAATCCACCTAGCCTGCACATCTTTGGACTGTGAGAGGAAACCAGAGCACCCGGAGGAAACCCCCACAGACACAGGGAGAATGTGCAAACTCCACACAGACAGTCGCCCGGTGGTGGAATTGAACCCGGGTCCCTGGCGCTGTGAGGCAGCAGTGCCGCTGAGCCACCGTGCCGCCCCCAAGTTGCAGTGGGAAATTGGGAAGGTCCCAGGGTAATTCTGGTAATTGGGTTTTAGTCTCCTGTGAACATGCTGTTGATATTTCAACCATTCTTTCATATAGTCGTTTCCTGTCCCTTCTCTCTTGTCCCCCCACTGCCTCCCTCACTTTTTCTTTGCTTCCCACTCCTGTCTACTCTTTACACATTTCTGATGGAATCTCAAATTTTAAAATACTGTAATTATTTCACGACGTCGCTGGTAAAATCATACCAATTCACAATGTATGGAGCATAGGAACTTAGGAAAACAAGAACAGGCATGGGCCATTCAGTCCATCGAGTCTGTTTGGCTATTTAAAACAATTAGGGCTGATTAAATACTTCAATGCTGTTTGCCCATTCTCATAACTCTGTATGCCAATATTAATCAGAAATCTACAATCTTTACATTAAACATTCTCAAAAAAACTGAGATTCCGTAGCGCTCTGTAGTGGAGAATTCCAGAGGCTCACAATTCTGAGTAAAATAATTACTCCTCATTGTGGACCTAAGTAGACACCCCTTATTTTAAAATTGTGCCTCCTTTTGGCGTATTGCAAAAAAGCCCTTCGCTTTCCATTACTTTTATCCATATTATCTTCAAAATATTCATTTTTAAATATTTGCAGTGGGCATAAATTTTTCCCTGTTTACCTCACTATAATTTTGAAACTTTGGATCATTTTCTCTTTAAATCTTCTCTCCTTCTGTGGTCACCTAAACATGGGGCTATGGGCCTCCAATTCTCTGAATTTGAGTGGCTTCAGACTGGGTCTGGTTGATTGTTGTATCTGAAGTGAGCAAGGATTCTATTCCCCAACCCTGCAGAACCAAAGATGACCTTGATAAGAAGAACAAAGTTTCATTTAGCTCAAAGTAACCCTTGGATGCAAGATTGGGTCAGAAAAGTTGGAATTATTCTACTTGGAGTAAAGATTGAAGGGAAATTTGGTCAGGGTGTACAAGATTATACAGGATGAGGCAGGTAAAGAAAATCTGTTCTGATTTGCTGAAGGTGGAACTGCTAAAGGACAAAGATTTAATCTTTTGGAGTGGAGAGGCAGGGTGAAATGTGATGAAGGAGTTTCTTACACAATGAATAGTGATGACCTGGAACCCACTACCTACTGGCTGGCAAGTAACACATTTTATAGAATTCAATTGGATTAAATCATTTACTACTGATTCTTGTGCTTCAAAATACTTAAAATCTAAACCTGACATTCTGCTTTTTAGTAACTGGGATGATGTTGTTGCATTGTCAGTCTTTGGCTACAGGCTTTTCTATGACACATTTTGAGGAGTTTATTAATATTGCTTTAGGTGATGAATTGTAGTTTATAGATTGGCAAACTGGTTATTTGTAATAAAGCCAATAGACATTGGAAGATACAAAAGCTTGAACTCACACACCAACAGGTTCAAGGACACTTTTTGCCCTGCTGTTATTAGACTGCTGAATGGACCTCTCTAATTTCAAATTTAATGTTGATCTTCCTTTTTTGCATCTCCTGTGCAGTCGTAATGTTGTATGTCTTAAGGACATAAGAACATAACAACTAGGAGCAGGAGTAGGCCGTCTGGCCCTTCGAGCCTGCTCTGCCATTCAATAAGATCATGGCTGATCTTTTCGTGGACTCAGATCCACTTACCCGCGTTCTCACCGTAACCCTTAATTCCTTTATTGTTCAAAATAATATCTACCTTTTCTTTAAAAACGTTTACTGAAGTAGCGTCAACTACTTCACTGGGCAAGGAATTCCATAGATTAACAACCCTCTGGTTGAAGAAATTCCTTCTCAATTCAGTCCTTAATCTGCTCCCTCTAATCTTGAGTCTATGCCCTCTTGTCCTAGCTTCACCTGCCAGTGGAAACATCCTCTCTACTTCTATCTTATCTATTCCCTTCATAATTTTATATGTTTCTATAAAATCCCCCCTCAATCTTCTGAATTCCAATGAATATAATCCCAATCTACTCAGTCCCTCCTCATAAGCGAACCCCCTCAACTCCGGAATCAACCTAGTGAACCTCCTTTGCACCCCCTCCAATGCCAATACATCCTTTCTCGAGTAAGGAGACCAAAACTGCACACAGTACTCCAGGTGTGGCCTCACCAGCACTTTGTACAGCTGCAACATAACCTCTCTGCTTTTAATTTCAATCCCTTTAGCAATGAAGAACAAAATTCCATTTGCCTTCCTAATTACTTGTTGTACCTGCAGACCTACCTTCTGTGATTCATGCACAAGGACACCCAGGTCCCTCTGCATAGCAGCATGCTGCAACTTTTTACCATTCAAGTAATAATCCTTTTTACTATTACTGCTACCAAAATGTATGTCTTGCTCTGTCTAAGCACCCTGTGATCTGTATGTCGTTGTTTGCTGTGATCTGCCTGTACTGCACACAAAACAAAACCTTTGACTGTACTTAAGCACATGTGACAACACTAAATCAAATCAATTCAGGGATGATTTTTGGGAGATCAGTTACATGATTATTGGGATAGAACTGTACTTCATAACCAAGAATTGATTACCATTGATTCTGTTATGTTTTAATCAGGCAATAACCTAATATTTATTATCCTACCTTTTAAATTCCTTTGTCGATATTTTGGTGAAATGCAATTGAAGCAAAATCCTGTTTTTCTCAAATATTTCACCTTTTATTTGAGAGGAGGACATGTTTGCCTGATGAAGCCTTTCAAAATCAAAGTTAAATGGTTACCTTCAGCTCATGTGGATGGTGGTCCTCCTGAACTTTGTCTCTGATCACATGACTGTGATTGCTCAAGGACGTATCCTCTGCACTCTTACGCTTTTGGATTGAGTTTAGACACGTTCACAGTCGATGTAGGAACCAGTAGTTCAGCAGTGGCAAGACATGACTTTGTGCAATGGCAATTCTCTTAAGGTTAATCCCAGCTCTAGCCTTGACATTTGAGAGTCTAAGAAATCTTTCAGTCTTCCGTCTCGTGTATCAAGATGCCCTCATGTCAATGGGCTTTGTGGTACTGCCGTTTTCATATTATCATTCTCCCAGAGGATACAAACATCCAGAAAGGGCTTGTGTTAGTATGACCTTACGTGGTGATGTTGACATCACCAGTCCCTTTTGCATTTGTCAGTAATGAATGTACAGATCTAGTGCCGGCTACAACTGTCTTGCTATGTCTCAATATTTAGAAACTGTTGCAATGAAGAGGAAAGCAATATTGTGTCACATTGGATGTGAAGAACTATTGCAGTAGATTCAGCTTATGGCAGTAGACCGGAAAACATATTGGATTACATCATAGGATCTACAGCACAGCTAGTTTAACCCAGCAGCTTTAATGATTGGGTGATATTACTGTTTTATGTAACATTTACATTTTTGGATCAGGAGCCAGATCCACTCGTAAATGACCCTCCACTTATGCAGAAATGCAAGCTGCCATATCAAAACAATGAGAGGCAAGACACTGTGACGTTGTCTGAATGGACCTCTCTAATTTCAAAGCTAATGTTGATCTTGCTTTGTGCATCTCCTGTGCAGCCGTAATCTTGTATGCCCCGCTCTGTCTAAGTGCCCTACAGTCAGTATGTCCTTGTTTGTTATGATCGGCCTGTACTGCTTGCAAAGCAAAACTTTTCACTGTACTTAGGCACATGTGACAACAATAAATCAAGCAAACATGAGTTAGTTAAGATACAGAAATAGAAAAATATTACGCTGCTACAGGCAAAACGCGACACTTCATTTACAAATGATTTTAGCCCTTCGTTTCCTTCCTCCCACTGTTCCGCATACTGCCCCATCTTTACCTTTCCACAGGGTCCTCACCACCCCCCGTTACCTAATCCCATTCCCATCCACCTCATTCTATCCCATCTGTCCACTGTAATTCATCTGCTGCATTCCATGTCATTCTCCCAACTCATACCCAACCCTCCACACTCTCCAGCTCAGGCATTATGCCAAACCTATGTGAGGTTTTGGATAAGTCAGAGCGCCATCTTGTATTCAATTCTAATGACCTTATTTAAAGAAGGAGGTGAGAAGTTGCAGAGGAGATTTACCAGAATGATTCCAGGGATGAGAGATTTTGGATGCAAGATTTGGTCAGAAAAGTTGGAATTATTCTACTTGGAGTAAAGATTGAAGGGAAATTCGGTCAAGGTGTACAAGATTCTGACAGGATGAGGCAGGTAAAGAAAATCTGTTCTGATTTGCTGAAGGTGGAACTGCTAAAGGACAAAGATTTAATCTTTTGGATTGGAGAGGCCGGGTGAAATGTGATGAAGGAGTTTCTTCCACAATGATAGTGATGACCTGGAACCCACTACCTACTGGCTGGCAAGGAGTGGAGATGATAAATGGATTTCAAAGGAAGTTGAGTTAAATAAACTGATAGGGCCATGGGGACAGAGTGGAGGAGTGGAACTGACTAGCATGAATTGATGGGCTTCTGTGGAGGACTTGCTTTCCAAATGGAGATCTGACGGAAATCTGCACTGCCTCGCTACAGGAAGGCCCGCCAAGCCACAAGCCAGTTGGGCAGTGATAGGCCATCCCCTGGAGTCAAAAACCAGCCAGCGGGTTTGTGTGGCAATAGTCTCAACCCATCAAGAGTGCTGGCCAGTCTGAGGCTGCTGCCTTTTTGCTCAGCAGTGCCACGGGAAGGCAGTGGATACTGCCGGAAGGATGCTAGAATCCAAGGATCACAGAGTGGCACAGACCGGGGCTAGGTCATGTCAGGAAAGATTTTTGTGGGGCAGAGGTTGCAGGGAGGGGAGTGCAGGACTGGGGAGGGGGCATTGGGGATGCAGAAGGGTACATTGAGTTCCTCTATCAGGAACTAAAGGCTTTAATCAAGTGGCCCTTGCCCCACTCCTGAGAGCTGACAAGTGACGAATAGTTTCAGCCTCAGGGTGTGCTATGCAGTGACTGAGCTGCCTGCAATTGGATTAATCCCAGTGGCAGCAGGATGAGGCCCTTAAGTGGTCATTATTGGAGCACTTGGGGACCTAAGGTGGTGAGCGCAGGTAGGTCAAGCCTGGACCTTCCCAGCAAAAGCTTATTCCCGGTGAATGCTGTGAAACAGTGTTTCAGTCAATACCCACCCTGCTTCCAAGCTTGCCACCAGGATTTTTAAAATTCTATCTTTATAGCATGCATTATTTAGTCATAGAGTCATACTGCATGCAAGCAGATCCTTTGGTCCAACCAGTCCATCCCGACCATGTTTCCAAACTAAACTAGTGCAACCTGCCTCCACTTGGTCCATATTCCTCCAAACTTTTACTATTCATGCACTTATCCAAATGTCTTTTAAAATTTGTAACATCCACCACTTTCTCTGGCAGTTCATTCCACAAATGAACTATTCTTTGTGTAAAAAAAGTTGCTCCTCGTTTCCTTTTCAAATCTTTCTCCCCGAGTTTTGAACTTCCCCACCCTAGGGAAAAGACACTTGCTATTCACCTTATCTATGCCCCTCATGATTTTAAAAACCTCTATAAGGTCACGCAACAGCTGAAAGAACTAAAAGAGCCACAGAGAGAGGAGCAGAGAAGGCTGAGCATGGGGGCAGGGATTTGATCAACGTGTATAAGATTATGAGGGGCATGGACAGGGTGGATAGGAAGCAGCTATTCCTCTGAGTTGAAGCGTCAGTAACAAGGGGCCATCAACTTAAGGTGAAGAGCACAAGGTTTCAAGGAGATTTGAGAAAATTTCTTTTCACTCAGAGGGTGATGGGAAACCAGAATGTACTGCCTGCTGAGGTAGTCCAGGCAGGAAACCTCACAACCTTCATAAAGGACTTGGATGAGCACTTGAAGTGTCATAACGTTCAAGGCTTTGGACCAAGAGCTGGAAAGTAGGATTAGTGTAGATAGGTCATCATAGACTCAATGGGCCAAAGGGCCTCTTCTGTTCTGTGTGACTCTATGATTGTATGATGCTGCTTTATGGCAGTAAAGTCCTCATTTCAAATGGATTAATAATCGTAGACTGCATTTAAATCAGAATACAGCAGAATGCATCTTTGTTACCTTCATATTAGAAGAAAGTACTGCATGCGGAAGGGGGTTTTTAAAAATGTCTTTAAGCCAGCTGCTTACAGATATTGTTGATATTGCCTGTCCCTGCTTCTGACTGCAGAGTCTATCCTTCCTTACGCACTCCTCTCTGGACGGAAAATCCATCCCCCGCATTGTACTGCGAGTGTGACATTTGCACTCTGTATCTTCAGGCTCACACGTAATTTAATTTAGAAGACCCTGTAGAAATTTGGACCCTCAAAAGTGTAGTTTTAGAGCCACTATGCCAGGATAATGGCCAAGTAAGCGAAGTCTATACCAGGAGTTTACATATGGAATTAGGTAGGTGGATAAGGAATGGCGAGGAGGCAAGAATAAATGCAGGAGTGATTGCAGAAGTAACTTTCAGTTATAGAATACTTCACTGTATGTTTTTTTCTATCTTTATAATATGCATAATTTAATAAAATACAACAGCTAAAGGATTAAATATCTCAGTAACAGATTGTAAAAGCAGTCATTGTACCACCTACTGTTCCCATCACAAGGTGGGAAGTGGATGTTTCCATGAATTATAAACCAACAATCCAATCATAGATTCCAAATTGATTCACACACTACAGGATTCAAGCTTGAGTGCCTCAGACAGTATTGGAACCTTTGAGATTCATTTAGATTTTTAAATCCATTTTGAGCTCTCTGTATTCATTTTATAATAGACATGAGGGATCATATACTTTCGTTTTCAAATGTTTTCTGTAACATTCTGGAGGAGTCTTTGACACTTTCCATCAAGCAAACTAATTCAATGTTTTGAGATTTTTCAGCCATTCGTCCCGGGAAGGAATTAGTGTAATTGGTATTTAATTAATTATGTTATAGACAGAGTGTGTGAGAGGGAGAGAAAGTTTCCTGTTATGAACAACAGCAAAGCCAGTATAAGGGGTCACCAAGAATTAAACAGGGAATTCAGAAGAAACTTTTTTTTACTGAGACTATGGTGAGAATGTGGAACTTGTTACCATAAGGAATCGTTTGAGCAAATACTGTAATGTAGATACATATCAGAGGATGCTGGACAAGCACATGGGAGAAAAGGCAATAGAGGATTATGTTTAATACAGTAAGGAGAGAAGGAGGTGGCTTTGTTTTATTTACCCATGGAATGTGGGCATTGCTGGCTGGGCCAACATTTACTGCCCATCCCTAGTTGCCCTCAAGTAGGTGGTGGTGAGTTGCCTTCTTTAATCAATGTGGTCGGTGTGCTGTAGGAAGACTAACAATACCATCAGGGAGGGAGTTTCAAGATTTTGACCTAGCGACACAGAAAGAATAGCGATATATTTACAAATCAGGTTGGTGAGTTGCTTGGAAGGGAGCTTCGTTGTGGTGTTCTTGTGTATTTGCTGCCTCTGTCCTTCCAGGTGGGGGCAGCAGCCAGGCCAGATCGGACTGGCTGGACTGTTTCTTGTCATAGCCTTTGTGAATGTAAATGAACTCAAAAGAGATTAAAGTCCTCACAGCAGCTAGAGGTTGTGATGGTGGGAAGTAGGGGCATGAGTGTTGTTGGAGGTCCTGTGATTGTGTGAACTGTTAAAGTTGAGATGGACCAATTTGTGGAATGTTAATCCATGACAACCATTTCCACTTGAGAAGAAGGGAATAATTATTACTGGGAAGGATTCATTCCACACTCTTCCTGAAGCTAATAAGCTACAGGAACACAGGGTGGGGAGCAAAACTGGCTTCTCACCCATTCCAGTTTGTGGTCAAGCAAGTCTGGTTCAGATGAGTGCAGATTGAAACTCGGGTCTCACTGAGATGGCTTATGGTCCTATCCATTGGGAACCCAGAGGACACCATCTCCAGAACTGGAGTTGGGAAGGGAAGGGAGTGGTACAACAGCAAAGGAAGAGGGATGGCCCCTGATGAATTCCTGACATTATTACAACAGCCCCATCAAAAATATTGAAGGAATGTGTAAAAGAAATTTCCCCGTTCAATGTGAAAGAACACCTACGCCCATCTCTCTAAACAGGCCAATGCATTGTGGGCATAATTCGGTCTGTGAAATGTTTTGAAACTTTTGGCTGCAATTTACCGCAGCTACAGCATCCTTCGTAGAATGTGTCGATTTAATTTTAATTGCACACACTCCATTTCTGATCTCTTAAAGAAAGATTTGCATTTATGTAGCATCTTTCATGACTGCTGAATTTCCCAAGAGCTTACAATTAATGGAGAACTTTGAAAGTGTATCAACTGTTGTATTGTAGGAAGCACACTAACTAACTTGTGTACAGCAAACACACATAAACAGCAATGTGATAATTACCAGCTTATCTTTTTTGTGGATTGTGGGTTGAGTATTGGTCACATCAGGGAGAATTCTCCTGTTGTTCTTCAAAATAGTGCCATGCAATCTTTTATGCCCATCTGACAGGACAGACAGGGTCTGGGTTCAACATCTTATTCAAAAGTTAGCTAATGTTCAAGCCCTTTACATTAAAGAAATGAGATTTGCATGTTCCTTTTATTACACCCAGGAAAAGTAGTGTACCATTAGCCTGGAGGATAGTTGTCATTTAATCCAATATTACAATGGCGCGTCAGCATAGCAGCACTGAGAGCTGTGAATGTATGTCAAGGTACAGCAGCTGTTAATGAATGTCAGTACATCACTGCAATGTGTAATGGAAAAAGTGGCATTAGTGTGGCAGGGAACTTGTAATGAGAGTGCGAATAGGAATCTGCTGCTATTACATGTCTTACACTGTTCACCTGCAGACTGAATGCTTTGGGGACATTAAAATGTCACAGGTTGATCTTGTGTTAGAGTTCCTGCTGTAGATTCATCCTCCAGTGTGGCTCCCTTCTAAGCCTCTCAAATGAAGGGCACAGTCGAAGAATGAATAAAGCCATCAGGAGCAGTAGGAGGCCTGTCTTTGAAGCTGCTGGACAAGTTCGATTATCTGCATTGCACTGAACAGTGCTTCATGTTGTTAGGAATTACTGACGCATAAAATATATATCATATATATATCATTGTGTGTTTTGTACTCCTGCTAGGAAGCTAGAAGATGTATCAGATTTTAGATGTCAGGTGTATGAGAAGCAAGTCACAAGCAAGGTCCTAAAAACTATTAATTCATTCTAGATATTGCCCCATTTTTATTGTGATTGTCTGAACCCTCCCCCTCATTTGCTGATGTCAGTTTGGCATAAGCTGGTCGCATACATATTAGGGCTGTCAACCCTCCAGGCTTGCCATTTGAAACATGGCACCTCTGACAGAGTGGCTCTTCCACACTGCTGTTCAGCCTTAGATTTTGTCCTGCAGCCTTTGAACTGGGACTTGAACTTCCTGACGCAGAGCAAAAGAGCCACTGACCTAGCCAAAACTGAACACATATCTGCGGCAAAAGGTTTATCTGATACTGCACACTATTTAACTGCTGAAACAATATTTAAGAAAGCTCCGGTCATGAATATTGCACAAGATGTTGAAGACAAAGTACAGGATGCCATATCCAATTGCCGTGGTAGACCGTAATCTGGAGATAATGAAAATTCAAACCTCGTTAGATTGTTGTGTAAGAATGCAGCTACATTTCTCGAAGGGGTAATTTAGTGAGCAATCTGCGAGTTAGTTCAGCAGTGCTTCACTTTATAAAACATTGCACGGAAAAATATAACAATAGCAGCAAATAGATATCAATCCCAGATGGATTGCATGGAAACTGGGAAAAGCTCAAAGCCTTAATATTCACATTTAGTAAGGAAAAAATAAAAGGAGGAGGAATTCATTAACAAGCCTCTTACTCCCCTCTGCTCTCTCCCTGTTTGTGTAAAAGCTGACCAATAATCTCTCCATCTTTCTTGTCTTGTAGCTTTAGGATGAGGAGAGGACAGGAGAAAGTCCTTATTTCTACAATGATTGGTGAAATCCACTCACAACCAATCAGTTCAGGTGGTGAAAATTCTTTTCACAAGAATTCTTTTACACCATTGTTACTGAAATGTTCTGCCTTTTTGCCGCCAACCCCACACCCCGTCTCCTAAATAAAAAACAGCTTTTTTCAGAAATTTTCACTGTAGCTTTTTCTCCAATTCAATTAAAAGCCCACAATCATAATTCTGTTTGGTGTAGAAGGTTACTTCCTGCATCTTCTCACTCCCCCCCTCTACCTCACATACCCTTCAATTCACACACCAACCACCACCCCCCCCCCCCCCCCACCCCACCCCCACCACCGACCACCCCTGCACTTGGTCACAGTCCTCCCACACCCCACCCTCTGTCATCCTTCCATACTCTCATTTTCACTCGTCCATCGCTCACCTACATACCCCAACCTCCCAAACTTATTCACTTCGTTGTCACTCACTACCCTCTTAATTTCATTCCTCCAGCCTTACACTTGTTTCCTCCGTCAGCCTTCATAACTTCTCCAACTCTCGATTGAACTGATTGAAGCATCAGGAGCAGTTTTAGAATTCCCAAGAATTTGAAGCAAAATTAAGCCACCTTGATGTAAAGTTTAGAAGCAAAAAAATAGATTCTGAAATGAATGAGGAATGAATTAATTTTAGCTGAGGTTGAAACTTGAGGAGAATGAAGCAACAAGTTTTTTAGAAATAAGAGATAAAATGGTGTGGAGTTGGATGAACACAGCAGGTCCCGACCCGAAACGTCAGCTTTCCTGCTTCTCTGATGCTGCCTGGCCTGCTGTGTTCATCCAGCTCCACACCTTGTTATCTCAGACTCCAGCATTGGCAGTTCCTACTATCTCTGAGTAAGTTTTTCAGAAGGTCAGAGGAGCAGAGTATTAAAATATTAGTTGTTGCACACCAAGATCTATATCTCAATATATTCAGGAAAAGCAAAGGTTTCATTCTGACCCCTGGGGAACTCCATTGCACACCTTCCTATCGCCTAAAACATATCTATTGAGCACTTCTCTTTCCTATCACTCAGCCAATTTCCTGTCTGTGGTATTACCATGCCTTTTATTCCAAGAGCTATAACAATTTGCACCAGTCTGTTGTGTGGCATTGTATTGAATACATTCCAGTATTAAGGACAGTTTTAACGTGCTCAATGTTGTTAGAACTCAAATTCTGAACAAGCTATGTGCAAAAATCATTGAAGGGCAGATTGAGAAACCCGTTAAAAAGAAATATAGGAGTCTTTGGAATGTTTTTCCTCAAAAGCCAATGGAAGCAGAGTCAGTGAATATTTTTAAGGCAAAGGTAGTAGAGTTTTGATAGGTGAGGAGGCGTAAGGTTCTTGGGGCGAGGCAGAAATGTAGAATCATCAGATCAACAATGAGCTTATTGAATAGTGGAGCAGTTTAGTGAGACAGATCGGCCCATTTTTGCTCCTAGTATTTTGTGTGCATGTGTCTATATGATCCTGAGCTTTAGAGGCATTGAGTACAAAAGCAAAGAAGTTATGGTGTCTTTGTAAAGCTGAACTTAACCAGGAACATTGTCTCCAATTCTGGGAACTGCACTTCAGGTAGGATGTTAAGACTTTTGATAAGGTGGAGAAAAGACTTACAAGAGTGGTTCCAGAGATCAAGGTCTTCAGCTTTATTACCAGCTCTAAGAAATGTAGGTTGTTCTCCTTGGAAAAGGTAAAAGTGTAAGAAGATGTGATAGAATCGTACATGATCACGTGAAAAACAACAGGAGTCACTAATTGTAGGTGATTAACAAAAGAACCAAGGCTGTAATGAGGCATTGTTTTTGTTGCAGCTTAATGGTTAGGATCTGGAAAGTACTGATTGTTTCAAGGAGACAATTTCAATTGGGACTTCTAAAAGAGAATAATGTGGATAAGCAGCTGAAGATTAAAAATTGGGACAGAAATGAGGAAAGCATTGGAGCAGGGGGAGTGGGATGGTTGTGGAACCAACTGAGTTGCTTTTGTAAAGAAGAGGCACAGATTTTATGGGCCATAATGGCCTTCTTTTATTGTAACCATTTGATGAAAATGGTGTCAAGCACAAACTTTTAGAATGAATTACTTTCAGTTGGTCCATGAGCTGCAATTATATGGTGAATCAATTTGGAGCAACCAGCCAAGTGACCAGTTTCTTTTACTGCATTGCACTCTTGAGAAGAACCTGTTCAATCACAAACATTGGCCAGCTTAAAGGAGTCACATCATCATGGCAACCATTGTTTGCGAGGTATGAAAGAACTAGCCAACATGTCCAGCGTAACAGTGCATCAGTGCTTATGGAGAAAGGAAAGCAGCTGCATTACCCAATAAATAGCTATGAACTTCATTGAAGTGTAGACAAGGAGCAAGTGGAGTATTTGATTTCACGAGGCTTTCATCATCATCATTGTCAAAAACTTGATTGTTTCTTGTTAAGTTGTGCCAGGTTGTGGTTGTAATGCTGCTGCCTTCCTTCACCATCCCCCCCATGTCACCAGTCCACATTCACAAATGCAAGAATAAGTTGAAAGGTTTTTAAGTTCAGGTGGGCTATTGCAGCCAAGCTCAATCCTGCCTGTTCATGTGCACAGACACTTCTCAACAATCGAAGAACCTACCATAGCCCCCTGGGTGATTGTGACACACCTAGTGTGATTTCACTAAGATGACCTAATTCCTCACAGACTGTGGGTTCAGTCTCAGATTGTCATAAACTATTTATGTTTCACAATGTATGCATTAATTGAATCATCAGAACTTTTAAAACAAGAATGCAAATTAAAGAAATTTTTCTAAGAAACATCACAGCTGGGTGAAAGCTGCTTGGTCCATTGAATCATTGGATCATAGAATCCTGCAGTGCAGATAGAGGCCATTCGTCTAACTGAGTCTGCACTGACCCTCCAAAAAGCATCCCACCATAACCCACCCTAGCTCTGTAACCCCAAATTTCCCATGGCCAATCCACTCTAACCTGCACATCTTTGGCCTGCAGGAGAAAACTGGAGCACCCAAAGGAAACCCACACACAGGCACAGAGAGAATGTGCAAACTCCCCCACAGACAGTCAGCTTGAGGCTGGAATCAAACCCCAGTCCCGGATTCTGTGAGGCAGCAGTGCTAGCCAAGGTTAGCTGCAAGTTTGAAAGTCTAAAATTCTAATTAGCTCAGCACTGTGGCTTCCTTACCCTCGTTCTTTCGCAGGCTGTTCACGTTTCTGTGATTAATAATAAAAATCGTGAACTCTGAGAGGATTGTACAAGCAGGAAAGGAGAATGAATTGAAGAGAATTCAGAAAATTTGGAAAGGATATGTTGGGGAGTGAGTTGGCTTGGATGACAATCAAAATGAGCTTCATTCCTCTTAATTATCAAACTAAAATGATCAAACTAAAAGCAAAATACTTTGGATGCTGGAAATCTGAAACAAACACAGAGAATGCTGGAGAAAATCGGCAGGTCTGGCACCATCTGTGGAGAGGGAAACAGTATGGGATGACTCTTCAGAAATAATCTAGGGGTGGCATGGTGGCGCAGTGGCACAGTGGTTAGCGCTGCTACTTCACTGCGCTAGGGACCCAGGTTCGATTCCAGCCTTGGGCGACTGTCTGTGTGGAGTTTGCACATTCTCCCCATGTCTGCGTGGGTTTCCTCCAGCTGCTCCACTTTCCTCCCACAGTCCAAAGGTGTGCAGGCTAGGTGGATTGGCCATGCTAAATTGCCCATAGTGTTCAGGGATGTGTAGATTAGGTGGGTTAGAGGGGGATGGGTCTGGGTGGGATGCTCTGATGGTCAGTGTGGACTTGTTGGGCTGAAGGGCCTGTTTCCACACTGTAGGGATTCTATGGCTAGCAAATTGGAGCAAAGATTGTTGGGTTTCTTGAAAGTTTTTGATAGCAGATACTTAAGAGTATGTTTCCTGTTTTACTTCTGAATCTAAGGCTGATGACAGGCCAAAAATTGAGCATGCATCATTTCTATACAACATTTGTCACATTCCTGATTCTTCCTTTTGGCCACATACTTTGAGGACCGAAAGAATTGTAACTAAATTCTAAGTGGTCTCTGTCCTTTGGACATTTTTTCACAAAGACCAAATTACATTAATATTACTGAACTTTTTAATGGATCTTTAACAACAATCCGGTTTGTGTCTGTCTGGAAAATTCATTTCAATGGACATAAGCATTCTACTTTAGTCAATAATATACTTTTGTACAACATGTTAAAGAATATTTGAACAATAGGTATGATTTGCTGAGGAAAGACTTGCCCTCAGTGTAATTATTGCCTGTTCAGTTCAGGAGAAAACCAAATAGACTTTCATGTTCTATGTTTATCCTTCCCTCCTTAGGCAGCCCCTTGGGATCTTCATCCAGTCGGGAGTTGTGGCCCTGACCTGACTAAGCAGTCCAATGTTGGATCTGCAAACCTTTCTGCGTCCTCCTTCCACTGTTTGTCGGAGACACTTGAAATGGCTGGCACCTTTGGGGACGCCTCTTCTCCAGCTTTGGGTGGTTCTTGGGCATGAGATTCGCACCAGCTGGTGGAGATGTTGCCGTTGTGTGTTTAGTAAGCGTGGTGGAATGTCACCTTAAAAGTTCGATGCTGTGGTGTTGTGATGATTTCCTCGGTCATGTTGAGTGGGAAACAGCTTTGTCAAAACTTGCTGCATGCGTAGCGATTAACAAAGCTCCAGCTGTCAAACACTTCAGCCCCCATGGTCCTTCTTGGAACGTAACAGTTGTATTTCTTCAGGGAGGCTTTGAAAGCATCCCTGAGGTATTTGTTGTGCCCTCCTGGTAACCAATTGCCGTGGCAAAGTTTGGAACAGAGACGTTGCTTTTGGAATCCTGTGTCAGGCATGTGGTCAATGTGGCTTTAACTATACAAGCTGTAAGATATTTCCCAAGCCTGTTTTCACACATGGACAGAGACAGATTAGCAGTGTTTTCCCATATAAAAAGTTGTGAATTTGTTATGATTCTAGCAAAAGAATAGCCAGAAAGAATATCTAGAACTCATATTTGAGGAAGTACTATTGCAATAAATACATGAATTTGACTGCAGATGTTTTCCATGTAACTGCTAATACTTATTCATCTTTATGGCTTGTCCCACTCTCTGTTCATTTTCTATTCCACCCACAGGCTGGTTTTGGAATTGGCTGTGATGAGATCTTTAAACAAGCTAAACTGAATGAGCTGAATGGACTTTTCTTGATGCAATTTTCATCAGATGGAGAATGTTCTGAGATAACTGATATACAGGATCATGAAACAAAAACAGAAATTGCTGGAGAAACTCAGCAGTTCTGGCAGCTTCTTTGGGAGCGAAAGCGTTATGAGTCAGGTGACCCTTCTTCACAACTGTTAGCGGCTCGGAAAAGGTAGCATTTATGCTGAGGTCGCAGTTGGGAAGGGGAGAGGGGTAAAGGGAGAGGTGAGTGGATAGATGTAGATGGAGCCCAGAGAGAGACAGATATGAACAGGGTAGGTACGGGATCATCATATGATTCAGAAGACATGCCTGAGCATTACTGTGGAAAGGAGTAACTCTCCCTGACACTGAAAGACTGAAAGAAGCTGAGAACTGTCCAAAACAGAGGTGGGGCCAGAGTATTCAGATCATCAAGATGACCAAAATAAACATGTCTTCAGCTCAGCTGAGAAGGAAGAATTGTGAGCGATAAAAAACATATTTGGACAAATATTTCAGGAACATGGTCATTGCCCACCAGAAGAAAATATCGGGGTTTTGACTTCTTCATTTTGCATTCTGATGGGAAGCACAACATGAAGTACATGACCGTGATATTCTGATGTGCTCCATATAAGGAATCTTTGGAAGTTGTACTCTAAATACCCTAACCCAATAAAAAACCTCTAAAGGAACCTAGCAACCTAACTTAGCACAGAAAAGGGAGAGGCAGCAGCATAGTAGTGATGTGTGCAATGTTTAATGGAGACTTGGCTCACCCCTGCCATCCCTAACCATGCCCTACAAGCTGACGGGTTCTCCGTACACTGTATGGACCACATGGCGTCCTCAGGAAAGGCGAAGGGTGGTGGGGTATGCTTCCTAATCAACATTTCCTGGTGCTTGGATGACCCGAAACATCAGCTTTCCTGCTCCTCTGATGCTGCCTGGCCTGCTGTGTTCCTCCAGCTCCACACTGTGTTATCTCAGATTCCAACATCGGCAGTTCTTACTATCCCTGGCAAGCCATTGCCCCCTGGACATAGAGTACCTTACAGTAAAATGCTGTCCCTACTACCTGCCTCTGCCATGCTGACAGCAGTGTACATACCACCCCATGTGGATGTGAAGAATGCCCCAGACGTGATTTACACCACCACAAACACTCTAGAGACAAAGTTCCCTGAGGTCCTATTCATTGTGGCCAGTGACCTCAACCAAGCCAACCTCAAGAGGGCACTGCCAAAGTATCACCAACACATCTCCTGCCCCACTAGAGGACCCGAACATCCTGGACCATTGCTACACAACCGTCAAAGACACCTACTGCTCCACCCCCCATCCACACTTCGGAAAATCAGATCACAGCACTGTGTCCCTCCTCCCAGCTCTCAAGCAGAAGCTGAAATGGGAGGTCCCCTCATGAAAAGGTCCGAGGCAGTAGAAGACTATTTCTGGGACTGCTTGGAATCGGTGGACTGGACCGTGTTCAAGTGCTCATTGGAAAACCTAGACAAGTACGCCACCACCATCACGGACTTCATTAGCAAATGTGTGGAGGACTGTGTGCCAAAGAAGTCAACCCGAGTGTTCCCCAACTGTTAACCTTGGATGAACCAGGAAAACCACTCCCTGTTGAAGACCAGACGTGTAGCATTCAAGTCGGATGACGCAGACCAATACAGAAAATCCAGGTATGACCTCTGCAAAACCATCAAGGAGGCCAAGAGGCAGTACTGGACCTAGTTAGAGGCCTAAACCTACCAAAGAGACTTGCACCACCATGGCAAGGCCTAAACAATATTACGGGATACAAAGCGAAACAGAGCAAGATAGCAGACAATGACACACCCCTGGGACATGCTTAACGTTTTCTATGCTCAGTTTGAGCAGAATACCACCGGCGTGCCAACGCCTGCTCCAACCACCCCAGATACACCTGTTCCCTCTGTCACAGCTTCAGAAATCAGATCGATCTTCCTGGGAGTCAACCCAAGGAAAGCGATGGGCTCGGACAGTGTCCCCAGCCAAGCACTCAGATCCTGTGTGGACCAGCTGGTGGAGGTATTCACCGACATCTTCACCCTCCCCATCCTACGAGCCAAAGTCCCCACTTGCTTCAAGAAGACCACCATCATTTCCGTACCCAAGAACACACATGCAATGTTCTTAATGTCTACCGCCCAATAGCTCTGACCTCAATAATCATGAAGTGCTTCAAGAGGCTGGTCAGGGCCCACATCAACTCCAGTCTCCCCACCTGCCTCGATCCCTAACAGTTTACCTACCAACATAACAGATCCACAGAAGATGCCATAATCCTAGCCCTGCACTCATCCCCGGAACACCTGGACAACAAAGACACCTACGTCAGACTCTTGCTCGTTAACTACAGCTCCACCTTCAGCACCATTATCCCCTCCAGACTGATCTCAAAGCTCTGTGTCCTTGGTCTCAGCTCTGCCGTCTGCAACTGGATCCTCAGCTTTCTGACCCACAGACCCCAATCAGTGAGGATAGGTAACTGCACCTCCTCCACAATAACACACAGCACTGGAGCCCCGACTGTACTGTATGGCCAAATCCCAAACAAATGCTATTTACAAGTTTGCGGACAACACCACCGCAATAGGACGGATAGCTAACAATATTGAGTCAAAATACAGAATGGAGATAGAGGGCTTGGTGACACAGTGCAGTGAGAACAACCTCTGTCTCAACATCAGCAAAACTAAAGAACTGATCTTTAGTTTTTAGTTCTTTAGGACAGTTAAGAAGGCACAACAACACCTCTTCTTCCTCAGGTGGCTCAGGAAATGTGGCATATCCAGATGCAACGTCTACAGATGCACCATTGAAAGCATACTGTCCGAGTGCATAATGGCTTGGTATGGCAACTGCCCTCTGCTCAGGCCCGTAAGAAACTACAGAAGGTGGCGTGCACACCCCAGACCATCATGGAAGCCAACCTGCCATCCATGGACTCTATTTACATGGCTCACTGCTGCAGAAAGGCTGTCAACATCATCAAAGACCCATCGCACCCCGGTAATGATCTCTTACTACCTCTGCCGTCAGGCAGAAGATACAGAAGTCTGAACACGTGCATGAGCAGGTTCAGGAACAGCTTCTACCTGGCCATTATTAGCCTGATGAATGGACTCTCCGGTCTCAAATAATGCTGATCTTGCTAACGTTGATCTCACCTAGCCCACGCCCTGTGCAATGTAACCTGTATGTGTCTGTCTATGTCTTTTTGTTGTACATCTTTGCTGACTATGATCTGCCTATACTGCTCGTTAACGAAACTTCCCATTATACTTCAGTACACGTGACAATCAATCAATCAATGTCACTGCGGTAGTAATCTAGAACCTCAGGTTAAGGATGTAGAAGCATGGGTTCAAGTCCCGCCATGGCATATTGTGAAATTTAAAACAAATAAAAGGAAATCTGGAATTAAGAAAATGCACTAGCTTAATGGCAACCAGTAACACACCCCTGCCAACTTCTTTAAAAAGCAATCTGGTTCATTAATTTACTTCAGGGAAGGAAGTCTGCCATCCTTATCTAGTCTGGCTTACACCTGATTCCTGATCTACAGTGATGTGATTGACTCCTTTAACTGCTCTCTGAAACAGCCCTAGCAAGCCACAATCACAGCTGAGCTTGAAGATTTCCTTTGCAATTTGTGGTTGGCTTAGAAAATGCAATTGTGATTTCATTAGACGATGCTCAGGGGAGAGATTTTGGATTTTTAAGAAGCCTGCTCACTGCCTCTGCCCTGCGTTGGGTGGAGGAAAAAGTGACTGGACAGTGGAGGGGGGGGTGGGGGTGGGGGCGTAGGGGGTGGTGCTTGTTTTGCACTCAAAGCTGACATCAACATCAAACCACATTGCGAGGAAGATGGGAATCTCCACTGTTTAGATAACCATTTTGGAGTAACCAGTTATGCTATCCATCGTAACACAGCCTTGATCTGATCCAATTCTAAAATCATTGCTCAGATAGAAATTATGAGGAACTAGAACAATTGATGGAACTGCTTTTGACAAATGGTCCCAAAAGAAGTCCGATGAGGTCTTGGTTGAGGATGTGAGATGACAAATTTTGCCTCAATCCACTCAAACTCTGAGAATCAGGGAATGTCATACTCAGTTTGATTGATTTCCCATCACTCCCATTATGAAACTTGAAACAAACCTCTTCTGTTTTTGGGTGGCACGGTGGCTCAGTGGTTAGCATTGCGACCTACAGCGCCAGGAACCCAGATTCGATTCCACCCTCAGGTGACTGTCTGTGTGGAGTTTGCACATTCTCCCCGTGTCTGTGCGGGTTTCCTCCGGGTGCTCCGGTTTCCTCCCACGGTCCAAAGATGTGCGGGTTAGGTGGATTGGCCATGGGAAATTACCCATGGTGCCCAGGGCTAGACATGGGAAAGACAGGGTCAACAGGGATAGGGTGGGATGCTCATTGAAGGGTCCATGTGGGCTTGATTGGTCACATGACCTGTTTCCAAAGAGATTCCTCATAGGGATTCTATGATGTCGGGAGTTAGGAGGCGATGACAAGCAGGGAGGCGATGACCTAGTGGTATTATTGCTGGGCTGTTAATCCAGAGACCAGATAATGTTCTGGGGACCTGGGTTCAAATCCTGCCATGGCAGATGGTGAAGTTTGAATTCAATAAAAATATCTGGAATTAAGAGTCTAACGATGACGGTCAATCCATTGTCGATTGTTGGAAAAACCCATCTGGTTCACTAATGTGCTTTAGGGAAGGAAACTGCCATCCTTACCTGGTCTGGCCTACATGTGACTCCAGACCCACAGCAATGTGGTTGGCTCTAAACTGCCCCCTGGGCAATTAGGGATGGTCAATGAATGCTGCCTAGCCAGCGATGCTCTCATCCCATGAATGAATAAAGGATATGGGCGGGTGAGGTCACATACTCAGTGCCGTGATAGCTGGTGGTTTAGTTGAAGCATCAACATGTTCTAGATTTTCCTCATGATGGAATTTTCAGCTGTCAAACACAGGAAAATTGCTATAACTTCAGTTAGGTCTCGGTCTGTCGGCTAATATATTAAAACTGACACCACCAAAATGAATTTGTATTGATTGATTTCTGTTTTAAATTCTTTAATAATCCTAATCTACACACAAAAAAAATTATTGCAGACACAACTGTTGAGTAATAACAGGTTATTAATGCATATTGTTCGGTACAGACCGCTGCTTGTACCTATTTCACAATTATTTATTTTTAATTTGCAGAACCTCAGCACTGGAATTTTTTAGTTTCCTTAAACATCATCTGTGTACTAAACCCCAAGCTTTGTATCTCAAGGCCGCTACAAAGGCCAGTGCAGACTTGGAAGGGCTGAAGGGCCTCTTCTGCGTTGCATGACTGTTTGCCAGTCTGCATTTTGAATTACTTTAATTACAACTGCAGTTGTGGCTCAGTGGCAGCACTCAGTGGCTGCTGGAAATCTGAAACCAAAACAGTAAATCTTGGAGAACTTTAGCTGGTCTAGCTGTGTGGAGAGAGAAACAGAACTAATGTTTCAAGATCATTACGACTCCACTTAAGAAGCCTTGTTGAATTTCTTCAGCATTTCTGTGTTGGTTTCACATCAGTAGGGATTGGGATTCAGGCACAGATAGTATAAACTGGTTTGGCCCTATAGCATGGTACTGAGTATTGCACAAACAAAAGGTGCCAGGTTATAGCATTAAACCAAGATCCCCTCTCTTGTGTAAAAAATCTCACGGGTCTATTTGAAGGACTGTCCAGTGTCACGAGCAATATTAACCACTAACCAAAACTAGCATTTATAACGTCTCCCACACCAAAACATCAATCACACTTCACTTTGCACAAACCTATAAAATGAATTGGAGCATACTGTTATTGTGAAAGCTGAAACATCAGCTTTCCTGCTCCTCTGATGCTGCTTGGCCTGCTGTGTTCATCCAGCTCTACACCTTGTTATCTCAGATTCTCCAGCATCGGCAGTTCCTACTATCTCTGTTATTGTGAAAGTTGCTAGATAAATTCAAATGTATCGGTCATTCTTTTGGTGCTTTCCTGTTCTGCAGGTTTTGGTCCGTGTCCTTGGTTCTTCAAAAAAAGGAACTAAATACACAGAAAAACCAGAAATCGCTGCAGAAACTCAGCAGATCTAGCAGTATCTGTGGAAAGGAAACAGCATCAACATTTCAGGTTCAGTGCCCTTCTTCAGAACTTGTCTGACCCTTCATGAGTCTATGAAACCGCCATTTCTTTCTCTTCCATGTGCTTATCTAACATTCCTTTAAATGTATCTGTGATCTTCCCCTTAAACATTGTGGATATTACATTCTGGCTAAAGCTACAGCTCAGGAGGCAGCACTCTCACGCTTCTGGGTTGTAGTCCCACACCAGGGCCTGAGCACAAATTTGAGGCCGACCTTCCAGCGCAGGTCAGTGGGAGTGCTGCATTGCTGGAGGTGATGTTCTTCGGATGAAGCGTCACTCTGAGACCCCAATCTGCCTGCTCAGGTGGAGGTAAAGGATCCCATGGCACTTCTATTTTGTAGAAGATCAGGGGAGTTATTGCAGGTGTCTCCAGGCTAATATGTAACACTCAAACATTGAAATCACAGATTGTTTGCTCATTTTCATATTGCTGCTACTGGGAGCTTGCTGTATGCAAATTGGCTGCTGCAGTCCTGACATTACAGCAGTAACCACACTTCAAAAGTATTTCAATGATTGTGATGTGCTTTGAGACATCTGCTGGCCATGAAACACACCATATAAACACAAGATTTTACTTTCTTAAAAATGTTTCTTCTGAGTTCCATGTATTGTTTGTTAGTAGCTATCCTATTTCCACAACGTCTCGTTTTGGATGCCTCCCACACCTTTACCATATCCATCCCATCAAAGCCCATTTGTAATTTCTCTCAGATGACCCTCTTAGCCTTCCCCTGAGGTGTGTATTGTCATAACGACAGATCAGAAGCCAGGAGTATTATGGGCATCTTTTGAATTTTCGTTCCAAAATGTGTTTTTTTAAAAAAGAGGACTACTACAGATGAAGAAAAAGACATATTGTATATGTAAATTCAGTGCTGTCTGTCAAAATCCTGTGTGGAAATGTCCCACCTGTTGGGTATCAGGGAGACTTCAAGCAGAGAAAGAGATGTAACAGGAAGAGATAATGATGGGGCTAACTATCACCCCATCTCTCAGCAATAAACTTCCTCTTGCAGACACTTCTTCTGTTTTTCCAAGAATATACAAAAAAGGGTTAAAAACAGACTGCAGTCCTGGTCTTTGTGTGTTAACGGAAGAATGTGTGCTACTCGAAGAAGGTGTATGAGCCTGGGTTCGAGTGCTTGTGTGCTGTCAAAGTCACAGTCGAAGAACCACTCACTAGTCACCCCTGCGTTGCAGGTAAAAGGTCTGTAATACTCTGCAAGCTCAAAGTCAACTAGACAGTGAGCCATTCAAAAGGAAACAGGGAAAGAAAGACTTTCTTCCTCTGAAAGCAGCCAGCCAACCACCGTAAAAGGAAATTGGACAAACAGACTTCAATTAAACTGCAAATCCAAAAATTGTGAAATTAACTGTTCAGCTACCAAAGTTCTGCTCTGTACTCTTCATAAATGACATAGGGAGACTGATTGGTATATATTTTTGAAATGTTACAATCTTTATAATTCATTTCTTACCCTTAATCTGTGTATATGTGTATTGTAATATTATTGCTTTTGGCATTCAATAGATAATAAACACACTCTTTTGTTAACTCGAAGCCTGGTTAAATTGGCTCCTTTTAAAGCAGAAGTAGCAGGTGAGTAACGAAGCAAGAGCTAGTTCGCCTCTTCTTACCCAGGGGCGTAGGGATTCATCTGTCTGGAACTGTAATGATTTAGGGAACCTTGCCCATGATCGTAATCGTGTGCATGTTTGTGTGTATGTGCATCTTTGTGTGTGTGCGCATGTTTATTAGTGTGCATGTTTCTGTGTGTGCATGTTTGTGTTTGTGTGTGTGTGCGTGTTTGTGTATGAGCATTTGTGTATGAGGGTGTTTGCCTGTGTACATGTTTATGTGTGTGTGTATGTGCATGTGTGTTTGTGTGTATGTGCATGTGTGTTTGTGTGTGTGTGCATATTTATGTGTGCATGTTTTTGTATGTGCATGTTTGTGTGTGCGTGTTCATGTATGTGCATGTTTGTGTATATGCACGTTTGATAATGTGCGTGTTTGTGTGTGTGTTGGTGTATTTGCGTGTGTGTGTGCATGTTTGTGTGTGTGTGTTTGTTAATATGCATGTTTGTGTGTGTGTGCGTGTTTGTGCGTGCGTGCATGTTTGTGCATATATGTGTTTGATGATGTGTGTGTTTGTGTGTGCGTTTGTGTACTTGCGTGTTTTTGTGTGCTTGTTTGTGCGTGTGCATGTTTGTGTGTATGTTTGCATATGTGTGTTTGTGAATATGTGTGTTTGTTTGTGTGCATATTTGTATATGTGCATGTTTGTGTGTGAACATGCTTGTGTGTGTATGTGTGCATGTGTGCATGCTTGCATGTGTGTGTGTGTTTTGTACATGCGTGGTTGTGTACATACATGTTTGAGTGTATGCGTGTTTATGTGTGCATGTTTGTGTGCGCGCATGTTTGTGTGCATGTTTTGTGTGTGCATTTGATAATGTGCATGTTTTGGCTGTGCGTTTGATAACGTGCATGTTTGTGTGTGTGTTTGTGTATGTTTATTAATGTGCATGTTTGTGTGTATGTATATGTGTGTGTGCATGTTTGTGGATGTGCATGTTTGTGTATGTGCATATTCATGTGTGTACATGTTTATGTGTGTGTGTTTGTGTATGTGCATTTGTGTGTATGTTTGTATGTATGTATCTATGTGTGTTTATATGTGTGTGTGTGTTTGTGTATGTGCATTTGCATGTGCGTGTTTGCATATATGCGAGTTTGTGCGCATGTGTGTTTGAATATGTGCAAATTTGTGCACGTGTGTGTTTGAATATGTGCAAATTTGTGCACGTGCGTGTTTGTATATGTGCAAATTTGTGTGCGTGCATGTTTGTGTGCATGCATGTTTGTATATGTGTGTGTTTGTGCGTGCATGTTTGTGTGTGTGCGTGTGTGTGTGTATGTATGTATATGTATGTTTGTGTAAATGTGTGTGTATGTGTGAATGTTTGTGCGTTTGTGCATGTGTATGTGTGTATATTTGTATGTGATTGTGTATGTACGTTTATGCATGTTTGTGTGTACGTGCTTGTATGTACGTGTTTGTGTTTGTGCTTGTGCTTGTTTGTGTGCGTGTTTGTGTGTGTGTGTGTGTGTACATGTTTATGTTTCTGCATTCTTTTAAGCCACTGCAGCAAATGTAACTGTGTGAGACTGTGTGCATTAATGGCTGCACAATAAATGCAATGCGGCAGTTCTACTTGCTTCCTTTGCACTGAGCAAATGATCATGAGTTTGCGTCTGTTTGTGCTTCCATTAATTATTTAGCATTCATGGAAAACAAACATGTGCTGGCACAGGGTATCCCCAGTTGGACCACGGACCCACGCTGTCAGGATGACTGGTGTCCATATAAATGGCAGGGTCCTGTCCAGCCACAAAAGGATGTGAAATTTTTACCACTTGGCCTCATGAATAGGACATAAATCCTCATTATAGCATGGCACTGCTGCATTATATTTATAATTACACCTTTGGTATCTTTGGACAGGAAGTAGGCAACTGGGATACAGTGATCATCTCCTGTACAAACCCCCTTGACCCTAACACTTCTCCTTTTACCTTATAGGTAATTAAGTCTGTGATTGTTGATGGGAACCAGGGATTGAGTTACTAAAGATAAATACTTGAGAAATAGCGGAACTAGGAGAAAAAAAAGTACAGAATCTTTGAAGATAGTATTCATGATGAGAAAAAGTAATTCCTATTATTGTGTGTACACCAAAATTTACATTTTGATGTAATGCAGGCACCATTGGACATGAATAATGTGGAAAAAAAAATTGAAAATAGTTAAAAAATTTTGGCCAGGCAATTCAGGATGGATGTTAGGAGGCGCTTCTATGCAGAAAGAAGGGTAGTGGTTTGGAACTTGCTTTCAGAAATGGTAGTTGATGCTAGATCAGTTGTGAATTTTAAATCTGAGATAGGTACATTTTTGCTGAGCAAAGCAATTAATGGATATGGACCAAAGGCAGATATGTGGAGTTAGGCCACAGATCAGCCATGATCTCATAGAATAGTGGTATAAGCTCAAAGAGCTGAATGGCCTGTTCCTGTGTTCCTATAGCATATAGTTAGGCAGTTAGCATCTGAGAGAGAGAAGTTTTAATGTAGATTTTGCCGTTTATTTTTATATCAGATTTTCAGCTTCAGAGGTTAATTATTCTCCCTGCATTGGTGTCATAGAAGTCTAGAGCAGAGGAAGAAAGGTAATTTCAGAGGAATTTTGCAGCTTGTATATCCTACTAGGGGAACAGCCACCAATATTTATTATTTTACGTAATACTGGTATCACCCCAATTCATATGATGCTCTGCACCACGCATGGGTGTGAGCTCCAATTTTGTCACTTTGCACATACAACAAATATTTACTACCTGTCGCTGGTGTTCGGCAACTGGCTTTAGTCAAGTGGAACAGAATGTTATTATAAATAAGTGTTGGTTTTTTTTCTAATGCAATGGGAAGATCCTGAACCTCAGCTTTCAGCTGTTTTGGACACGGCCCCATAGTGAGAAAGTCTAGCTCCTTATTTGTCATGGATGAACAGTGGTGAGATATATAAACCTGAACTGACCAGCTTGGTTTGTAATCTGAGCTCTTAGTTCTGTATGATCAGAATCCTGTTCTGTTGTGTTGCTAACCAACAATCAGTAACCTTCCTGTCAAAGGCTAGTAGAATATTTGGTACCTTTGCTGTGTGTGAAAAGAGTCTACAGCCCAAAATTGAGCTTGAGCATAATAATTCACTTGGAATTTTAAAAAAGTTAAATTTTACAATTCTTCTGGAATACCAACCATTGGTTTGGTGCCTGCACTTCCAATGGATATTTTTTCACATATAACCCTGAGAAACTTGCACTCTGACTTTGGATAATAGATGCTGGGATAATTGGAGCTTTTCTGACTGGGCAAGGGTACAAAGGGATATAGAGGTAAGGTAGATAAATGGAGACGAGGTGCAGATCAACTATGATCAAATTAAATGGTGGGGATGGCTGAAGGGATTGAAAGAGGCTTATTCCCGTTCATGTGGTGCTGTCTATGGGTTCTGAAATTATTAAACCTATTCCCATGTTCATCAATCACTCTCACATATCCTTCTACCTTTAGGGTAAATACAAGTAGAGGGGTGTCTGCAGTACTTGGTGCCATTATGAATGGGCTCTGGACTACAAAAGGTACTGCCTTTTTGGTAAGATATTAAACCCATGCCCCATCGGCCCTTCCCTGTGAACAAAAACAATCCCCTTGCAATATTGGACAAAGTGTGGAGGAGCTGCCCTCAGCCCACCCAGGCGATGGCCTAGTGGCGTTATCACTGGACTATTAATCCAGAGACCCACGTCATGTTCTGGGAAACTGGGTTCCAATCCCACCACAGCATGTGGTGGAATTTGAATTCAAAAAGAAATCTGGAATTGAGAGTCTAAGATAACAATGAACTGATTGTTTGGAGGAAAAAAAAACCCATCTGGTTCCCATATGTCCTTTAGGAAGCTACCATCCTTACCTGGCCTGGCCTGCATGTGACTCCAGACCCACAGCAATGTGGGTGACTCTTAACTGCTCTCTGAAATGGCTTAGTCAGATAGGTTTAAGGTGAGAGGGGAAACATTTAAAAGGGACCTAAGAGGCAACTTTTTCATGCAGAGGGTGGTGTGTGTATGAAATGAGCTGCTTGAGGAAGTGGTGGAGGCTGATACAATTACACCATTTAAAAGGCATACAGATGGATATATGAATAGGAAGGATTGAGAGGGGTCTGGGCCAAATACTAGCAAATAGGACTAGATTAATTTAGGATATCTGGTTGGCATGGACGAGTTGGACCAAAGGGTCTGTTTCTGTGCTGTACATCTCTATGATTCTATGACTAAGGGGAATTAGTGATGGGCAACAAATGCTGGTTTAGCCAGTGACGCCCACATCCAATGAATAAGGAAAGGCTGTGATCTCATTGCATTTTACGGGACATAGCCATGTACGAATTGGCTGGTGTTCAACAACTAAACTTTAGTTCACTTTCTGATGTCCGACTCATGTGAACGTTACTGTCAAAGAATGCTCTTTATCATCAATAGAACATTATTGATGGTGACAAACCATCCAGTGCTAGGTAAAATAATGCAGGACTAAGGTAAAGCTGCCATTACCCACACCAACAATATTGTGGAATTCCATCATTGCTACATTTATGATGTTAAATGCACATTTTCCTACTCTGTGCCAGCCTACCGATGTCAAGTTGCCCTTAAAATTACCTGTGATACTTCATTCAGATTGACCCAAATGTGAAAAAGAACCATCAACGTCAGAGAAAGTAATCACAGGACAAAGAAAAGCTGCAAGTTCACACCATGTATTTTTCAGCTGTGCAAATTAAAATTTGAACTCACTCAACCATCATTTATGTACATCAGGCGTAGCATGTTCAAGAACCTGCAAAGGGGTAGTTTCCTGCTTTTGATGTGATTCATAAAAATACCCTGAAAGTGAAAAGAAACGCAGGGCAGGTCTGCAGCAAGAGTCACGTAAAACAAATCTAAAATTTGCTACAAAAGTGACTTTTGTTCCTTGCCCTGCATGTAAACCTGGTCAGAATTTGAAGAGAGCCAGTGAATGTGCAAATTCTCATGATAATTTTTTTTATTGTTTGTGAAACGTAGGTGTTATTGGCAGGTGCATTTATTGCTCATTCCGAATTTCCCTTGAGAAGGTGGTGGTGAGATGCATTCTTGAACCACTGCAGTACATGTGATGTAGGTACACCCACAGTACTCTTAGGGAGGCAGTTTCAGAATCTTGGCCCAGAAGCAATGAAGGAGCAGCAACCAATATTCCCTCCAATTTTTTTTTGCAGCGTGGACCTCAGAGGTCTAAGTGTGGCATTAGCCTCCCAACCCGGACGTCAATGCGTTGGTACATCGATTAGTGAGCCTGAACCTCAGAAGATCCTCAGAGCAGTTACTGGGCTGTGCAGCTCAGAGGAAACACTGGTAGCAATATATTTCCATGTCAGAGCAGAGTATGGATAGAAAGAAGGATAATTAGTTGGTTTGTTGAAATATCATCATCACAACAAATTGGGATGATGGTACAAATAAAACAAGTACTCTTAATTCATACCACAGTTATAGACAATCATTAAAACAAAATATAAAATCATAAAAGAATTGCTCCATTATGATGATTTCAGCGTGGAGACCATTACAATACATTGTATGATGTAAGTCCCTTAATTTATAAGATAGAAATGAAAGGTCTACTACACTTTGCACTTTGTATTAATGTTCCTAATTCATGCATGGTTAGGTTGATTTTATTGAATTCTCAAACATTTTAGTTGTACTATGAGTTTTGTATGGTCGGGGATTGGGCTGCATAGCAAACCTTTTGGGATTTGGGGTGCTTGTGTGCTTGTGTGTGTGTGTGTGTGTGTGTGTCTGTGTGTGTGTGTGTGTGTGTGTGTGTGGGGAGTGGGGGGTGGGGGGAGGGGGAGCGGGGGGGCGCGGTGCGGAGTTCCTAGCCAGAGACAGAAAGACTGTGTGTGTGTATGTGTCTACGTGTGCGTGCGCAGCAAGGGATAAATTGACAGTAGGGCACAGGGGGATCTGGCAACACACTCTTCCCAAAGCCCAGGATCTGTTAAGCCATGTGTTTGGTTTGCATTCCACTTACTTTAATTTTTGTACGCCAATGCAAAGGAATTTCAAGCCAATCATACAAAAGTACCCTCTCTTATACCAGCATGACATTTCATTTTGCTGCATTAGTGAGTGATAACTTCCTTCCCAAGATGATGGGCATGGATAGGGTAAGTAGATAAGGTCTTTTCTCTGAGGTGGGGGAGTCAAAGACCAGAGGGCATAGGTTCAACCTGAGAGGGGAAAGATTTAAAAGGGACCTAGGGGCAACGTTTTCATGCAGAGGGTGATGCGTGTATGGAATGAGCTGCCAGAGGAAGTGGTGGAAGTGGGTACGATTACAACGTTTAAAAGGCTTCTGGATGGTTATATGAATAGGAAAGATTTAGAGAGATATGGGCCAAATGCTGGCAAATAGGATCAGGTTTATCTAGGGTATGTGGTCAGCATGGACGAGTTGGACCAAAGGGCCTGTTTCCTTGCTGTACATCTCTACGACTCCACGACTATCTGACTCACCTTGTACCATTAGTTTGTTGCAAAGCGAAATAGAGAGACATCTGAATTGAATTAGACATTACTGATGAGTCAAAGAGACATACAGCATGGAAACAGACCCTTCGGTCCAACTAGCTCACACCGGCCATGTTCCCAAACCAAACTCGTCCCATTTGTCTGCGTTTGGCCCATGTCCCGCTAAATCTTTGAACAAAAACAGAAGTTGCTGGAAAAACTCAGCAGGTCTGGCAGCATCCGTGAAGAAAAATCAGAGTTAATGCTTCGGGTCCGGTGACCCTTCCTGAGAAATCCCCTCTAAATCTTTCCCATTCATGCAGTTATCTAAATGTCTTTTAAATGTTGTAATGGTATTTGCATCCACCACTTCCTCCAGCAGTTCATTCTACATATGAACAACTGTCTGTGTAAAAAGGTTGCTGCCAATGTCTTTTTAAATCTTTCTCCTCTCACCTTAAAAAATATGCCCCCTAGCCTTGAACTCACCACCCTAGGGAAAAGATTCTTGCTATTCACTTATCCATGCCCCTTATAATTTTATAAACCTCTGTAAGGTCACCTCTCAACCTGCTATGCTCCAGTTAAAAAAAGCCCAGCCTGTCTTTACAACTCAAACCTCTCATTCCCAGCAACATCCTGGTAAATCTTTTCTGAACTGTCTCCAACTTAATAATATCCTTCCTATAGCAGGGAGACCAGATCTGCACTCATTACTCCAGAAGATGCCTCACCAATGTCCTATACAAGCTCAACATGACATCCCAACTCCCATACTCAAAGGTCTGAGCAATGAAGGCAAGTGTGCGAAACCGATTTTTTGAAGAGTTGCTTTTCATTGATCAGTTTTAAAGGGTGTATTTTCCTGTTCATGTTAGATTGATACCACCGTAAGACAAGTGAACTTGAAGTAGGTGCAGGGACTAGTGCTGTGAGTGTAATGAGCCCCATTGAGGAGAGTAACAACTTAATGACCATTTAGAGTCTTAGAATCATCCAGCACGAAAACAGGTCCTTTGGCCCAACACCATGCTGACCAGGTTTCCTAAACTGAAGTAGTGCCATTTGCCTGCTTTTGGCCTATATCTGCTAAATATTTCCTAACCATGTACCTGTCCAAATGTCTTATAAATTTTGTAATTGCATCCGTCTCCACCACTTCCTCTGGCAGCTCATTCCATACACGCCCCACCCTCTGTGTGAAGAAGTTGCCCCTCAGGCCCCTTTTAAATCTTTCTCCTCTCACCTTAAACCTATACCCTCCAGTTTTGGACTCCTCTACCCTGGGGAAAAAACCTCAGTAATTCGTTTTATTTATGCCACTCTTGATATTATAAACCTCTTTTCTGTAAACCCTTGGCCTCCTATGCTCCAGGTAAGAAGTCTGCCTTGTGAGCAGCCTCTCCTTATTACTCAAACCCACCAGTCTCGGTAGCATCCTTGTAAATCTATTTTGCACCCTTTCCATTTAACAGTAGTTGGGGGGTGGGTGGGGGGTGGGGGTGGGGGCGGAGGGGAGGGGGGAGGTGGGTGCGGCGCAGAACTGTATGCAGTATTCCAAATTTGTGCTGATTCAGTTCCCTTGAGGAATACCTTGCAGTTAGTCGACGCCCTCACCTCTCTAATATTGAAGGCAATTAATTCAATAAAGATCCAAAAGAATTTAAAATTAAATATTGTTTTGTAATTATGCTGAGACACGTTCTGTAGAATACTTTGAGAACAGTTCAAGAACAGTGCACAATGTATCTCTGTTGTGGAAAGCATTGGTCGCCATTTGAGGAAATCTGATTGACATATGGGTTTTTTTTCTTTTTCTGTGGGTTAGCAGTGCCTTCATATGGAGGAGCTGATGCTGTGAGTAGCAGGAGGAAAGGAGGGTTTGCCCCTATATTCCTCAGAGTTGACAAAAAGAACGCTATCTGAGGAAGATTTACGTCAAAATGGCAGATGTTTCCCTTCATGCATTGCCATGTAGCTTTAAGCAGTTTAATAGCCAAAGATTTTGCTAGTGTACTGCTGGGAATTCTGAGAAATCATCACTCAGTTGATTTAAAAAGTTGCCTGCTCTATCTTGAGGGCCTGTGTGGTTTTATGTCTTGGTTATATGAATGGTAATGACATTGGTATTCTTTGAAAGCACTGCCACATCCATAATGACTCTACACCTTACATCTCATCATTCCAACATCTGTTCTTCTAATCCCAGAATCCCCCACAGAGACATCTCCTCCCCCCACCCATTCCTCCCTTTCCGGTGTTGTCTCTCTCCAATAAAGCTCTCACCAACTTCCCACTGCTGGGTTGAACACCCCTGGAAAAATCCCATTGTTTTTCTGTCACCTCACCTTTATTAATGCACCCCTCAATCCACCCATCTCCACGTCACAGAGTGAGTCAGTGTAACTGGGTTCAAAGGCCTCACTGAATCTCCTAGGGACCACATGAATTATGAACCCTCCGCTTGTTGCCATGGCGACGTCAGGTTTATTTCTCTTCCTAAATCTAATTACTGTCTAATATCCAGCATTTCAGAAAGAACATCAGAGATGTATAGTGCAGTGGCAGCTGGTAGAGAGAGGCCAGCATGTCTTAGCAGCAGCTGTGACAAATGAATAATTTGTATCCTATCAGTTTGGAAGGCTCATAGAATGCAAATTTCGCCTCATCCATCACAGAGAGAGCAGTCCAGAGACGAGAACAGAACCCGCAAGAGTGAGCAGGCATTTGCATTTGGCAGGACAGCTATGGAGAAAGGATACGAGGGGAGGTAGAAAGGGTCAGAGGCTGTAATGTTTATATATGTGGCCCTCTTATGCAGGTGAGCTTGCTCCCCTATTGCATCTTACAATATACACAGGTCCGGCAGCTTCTGTGAAGAGGGAAACAGAGCTTATGTCTCACGATGTGTCTGATTCTTCTTCTTCAGTCCTGAAAATTCAAAGTGTCCGAGTAAATGCGAAATATTTTTGATGCTGGAAATCTGAAACAAAACCAAAAATTGCTGGAGAAACTCAGCAGGTCTGACAGATCTGTGGAGAGAGAAAGCAGAATTACTGTTTTGTGTCCAGTATTCAGTGCTGAAGAAGAATTAGGCTGGATTGGAAATGTTAACAATTTTTCCTGTCTCTATGGATCCTTCAGACCTGCTGACTTTCTCCAGCACATTCTGTTTTTACTTCAGATCTCCAACCTCAGCATTGCATTGCTTTTATGTGGCTATTTTTGATTGGAGAACCTCACAAGTTTTTTTTTTGTTAATTTAACGTATTATTCCCCTAATCAACCTGTTCACAGATGTTATTACACACCTTTAGAGCAGATGGAACCTGAACCTTGGCCTCTCAGTCCATGGGGTAATGACACTAACCACAGTGCCACAAGAGGACCCCCAAACTTCAAATCTTTTAGGAGTGGGAAACAAATGATCTTCCCCTGTAGCTACCCCCTTACACCACCACCACTGAAACCAAGACACCTACTGTCCTCCATTTGTGCCACCTGGATAATGATGATGTTTTGAGAGCAATGTGATAAGCTTGGGACTACAGGAAATATGACCGTTTGCCGGAAAATATTTTCTCAGAAGCTGCTGCTGTGGTATTCCTCAGCAAACAAAAAACAATAAGTGACATGTAAGCATGGAGAAGCAAGATTGATGGCTTCAGGGCTTCTTGTGAAGACAAATTTCTGCTTTTGAAGGATTTGTTTTTTTTTTCGTTTTTAGACTGGCAGCATCTTATCTAGAGTTTTTTTTTCCTTCAAACGGTTGTTAAAACAAATGATTGGAGTCATAAGACTGTACAGCACAGAAGGAGGCCATTTGATCCATCAAGTCTCTACCAGCTCTTTGAATGAGCTGTCCAATTAGTCCCACATCACTGTCTTTTATCCACAGCCGTACATTTTTTTTTGCTTTTTAAGTATTTATCCAATCCCTTTAGAAAGCGAATCTACTTCCACCATCTTTTTAGACGGTGCAGTCTAAATTGTAACAACTCACTGCAGAAAGCACAGTCTCCTCAACTCTTCACTGATCCTTTGGCCAAATATCTTGAATCTGTGTCCTGTAGTTAGTCAGTAGGAGAAGTATTGGCGCAGTAGTAGTGGCTGTGGTAATATCACTGGACTAGTAATCAAAAACCCAAGTGATCTGGGGGCATAGTTTCAGATCCCACTGTGGAAGATGGTGAAATTTGAATTCAACAAAAATCTGGAATAAAGAGCTAGCCTAATGGTGATTTAATGCTGAATTGCCATAAATATCTACCTCATGCCTTTAGGGAAGGAAATCTGCCACCCTTACCTGGTTTGGCCCACATGTGACTCCAGACCCATAGCAATGTGGTTAACTCTTAACTGCCCTCTGGGCAATTAGGGATGGATAATAAATGCTGGCCTCACCAATAATGCCCACTCCTTATAAATAAATGTCAAAAAATTCCTCTTGATGTTTAAAACCATTTCTCTCCTTATTTAAACTCTTAGTCTCCTCTTAACCTCTATTCTAAGGCGAACATTTCTGTAGTCTCTTGAATATTTGATGTCCCACATGCCACACACTGTCTTGGTAAAACTCCACTGTAACCACTCTGAGGTCTTGATGGTCTTCTTAAAGTATGGGATTGATAATTGCAATACACTGAGACATAACCGGTCATGTCACAGAGAGTGTTTGGGGCCAAAGCGTTGAACATTTTCAAGAAGGAGTTAGAATAGTTCTTAGAGCTAAAGGGATCAAAGTGTGTGAGGAGAAAGCAGGAACAGGGGACCGAGTTGGATGATCAGCCATGATCATAGTGAATGGTGGAGCCGGCTCAAAGGGCCAAATGGCCTACTCCTGTGCATATGTTTTAACTTTCTATCTGTAAAAGTTTAGTGTAGCTAACGTCTTGCTGGGGAAGGGAAAAGGTTTGGAGCAGACATTATCATCAACAGATGATGGTAAGTGTAGTGATTGTAATGAGGTCAGCCAGATAGACCTCATAGAATATGAGTGCTGTGATTGGACTGTTAATGTAGTCCAATCAGGGAGCCCTGGCTGACAGATAAGGAGTGTCAGAGGTTCTGTTCACTCTCGAGCTGGATCTGAGGGAGCTGGATTAGTGTCAAGGACCCTCCACATGTAGATATGGGGTGACTTGGTGACAGGATACCAGCCTCTGTAGAGTTTTTTTTCAGTAAGAGTAAGGAGTTATGCTAAAGATGGGGGCCAAAACCATGATGCAATAGAGAGACAGACTGCAGATGAAAGAAATGATCTTTGTCTAGAAAGAATCATGCCTGAGAAATTTAATTCCATTCTATAAAATGTCAGTTCTTTTGAATTTATGTTGTGCTGGTATCATTGGTGCTCACTGACAATTAAAGGCGACGCCGATGTACATTTCCAAACTCGCCAAGATAATTGGGAGTTACTTTGGCCTAGTTCTGGTTGGGATTCCCTCATCCTGTTGTCTGGCTGGCTTTTAAAGGCTGCTCAAGTCTATCGCCCGGATTTTCTAATCAGCATTATTTCAAAGGATTACCAAGGGCATTAAAGTAATGCCAATTGGAAAATTCCTCCTTTATCCTGACTCTCAAATTATCTCAAATCTTTAACCTCCTTCAGCTGAAGAGGTTCCTTCTTGAAAGGAAGGCAGTAGGGATGCAGTTCATTCTTATCCCACCTCTAGATTGTATGTACTCTGCAAGGTTCCATCAGGTGACTACCCTTATCTCAATCACCATTGGTCCTCTAAAACAAGCATCTTAGAAGCTTACTGCTTTCCATCACCTGCTAGGAGGCAAACGGACTATGTTTGGCCTCCTGACTTCAGCCCAAGCTATCATTTGCCACGCCCAATCCCTGTTTTTGTAGCTATGTAATAAATGCGTCAAAACAAAATGAAAAAGTGCACCATTTTTATTATCTGATTTCCTCCTTGGTTCAGCTGACAAATGTGTCCTGGAGATTAATGTTTCATTCTTGGAGCCCCTATGATGTTTCTGGAGGATTGGTTTTCAAAGCGTTGCCCCCTCCCTATCTCTGTTATTGCCTCAATCCCTACAATCCTTCTGATCCCTGTGTTCCACCAATCCCAGCTTCTAAAGTATCTTGGATTTTAATTGCTGATCTAGGAGCCATCTCTGTGCCGTAAGCTCTGGAATTTCTTTACACCTCCCTGCCTTTCTCTTTTCCCTTTAGGACATACTTTAAAAGCCTGTTGTGGGTATCCCTGCTATAGGGTGGATGTTGTTAAACTGGAAAGGCTGCAGAAAAGATTTATAAGGGATGTTGCTAGGACTGGATGGTTTGAGCCATAGGGAGAGGCTGTATTGGCTGGGACTATTTTCCCTGGAGCATCGGAGGCTGAGGGGCGACCTTACAGAGGTTAATAAAATCATAAGAGGCATGGATATGGTGAATAGCTAATGACTTTTCCCCAGAGTGGGGGGGTCCAAAACTAGAGGGCATGGGTTTAAGATGAGAGGGGAAAGATATGGGACCTGAAGGGCAACTTTTTCACACAGAGGATGGTGCATGTATGGAATGAGCTGCCAGAGGAAGTGGTGGAGACTGGTCTGATTACAACATTTAAAAGGCATTTGGATGGGTATATGCGTAGGAATAGTTCAGAGGGATATGGGCCATATTAGAGGGACTAGTTCAGTTTACGAAACCTGGTCTGAATGAATGAGTTGGACAAAGGGCCTGTTTCTGTGCTGTATGACTATCTGCTGTGTCTCTCTGACCACGTTTATGTTCACCTGCCCCTCATGTGCCTCGGTTTGTTTGATAGTGATTATGTGAAATTCCTCAGGGATAACTATGTCGAAGGTGCTATATAAATGTGTGTGGCAGGGACTGTAAGGGAGCTAAGGAACCAGTCTGGCGTCCATTTGAATTTGCTGTCACAGTGGGCAGTGAGGGGAATTCAAACATTGTCCCAGACTGTCTGTTACTGATCTGTTAAGTCAGCTTTCAAAATGTAGGGGACAATAGTTAATGCATGTGTTGTGTAATAAACCTGGACACACTAAGGATTTGTGCAATACTGAAGATAAGACTTGTACAACTATGCATAAGAAATCAAATAATTGCAAATTAAAAGTTGTGCCAAGACTGGTGGAATCAGTCCAGGACTAAATGCTCCAAATTCTGTCTCAAGGTTTACAGATAATAGAATTATCAATGAGAGTAAAATTTAATATTGGATCACTGCCTCCTGTGAAATGTAGACCACATCTATCAATGCAAATGGGTCCAACCTTTGGAGATAAATAAATGGCGTTTAGGTTTTTGGTGGGTACGGTAATTGCACAGAAGTTGTTTTCCCTTAGGGGGATAATGTCGGAGTAAGGAGTTGCCCATTTAAGACAGAGATGAGGAAGGATTTTTTTCCCCCTCTGAGAGGGTAATGAATCTGTGGAATTCTTTGTCGCAGTAGGCTATAGGGGCAGGGTTGTTAAGTGTATTTAGAATCGTAGAACCCCTACAGTGTGGGAACAGGCCCTTCAGCCCACCAAATCCACACTGACACTCAGAGCATCCCACCTACACCCATTCCCCTAATCTACACATCCCTGAACACTACAGGGCAATTTAGCATGGCCAATCCACCTAACCTGCACGTTTTTGGATTGTGGGAGGAAACCAGAGCACCCGGAGGAAACCCACACAGACACGGAGAGAATGTGCAAACTCCTCACAGACAGTCGCCCGAGGGTGGAATTGAACTCCGGTCCCTGGCACTGTGAGGCAGCAATGCTAACCACTGAGCCACCATGCCACCTGAGATATCAGAGGCCTGAGATACCAGAATGTTAGTAGCAGGTTTGATTCCTGGGCTATGAACCACATTTCGGAATATTCTGGATTTTGCATAACAGGAAAGAAAATATTTTTGGACCAAAGCTGTTTGATTGAACAGGCCTGTTACATTCTCATGGCGGCGACTGTGCATTTCTGCAGTACTCCACTTCCTCAGGATATTTGGTTGGGTCTGGGTGGGATGCACTTCAGAGGGTCTGTGTGGACTTGATGGGCCGAATGGCTAGCTTCCATACTGTAGGGATTCTATAAGCTGTTACCTGTGGTGCATAGCCCAGTCTCCCCAGACTACAGGTAAATGATTTACGCAACACCAGTAACTGTTCTGCCATCTCTCCTGGGATCATTCACATTGAGAATAACTGTGTTTCAGGAGCAATCCTGTAAGAAAAAACGACCTACATTTCTATAAGAACTCTTGTGATCTCAGGTTGTCTCCATGTATTTTACAAACCAATGAAGAACTTTTAAAGTGTAGTCGCTGTTGTGATATCAGACACGTAATTGTCAATTTATTCAACGCTGGCTCCCCCAAATAGCAATGTGAGAATGACCAGATAATTTGCTTTTGTGTCTTTGGTACAGGGATAAATATTGGCCAAGATTATTCTGCTTTTCTCTGAAAGAGTTCGGTTATAGTCATTTAAAAGGATAGATTTAATTTAGCATCTCACCGAAAGGACGGCACCTCTGACAGTGCAGCAGTCCTTCAGTACAGCTGACCTGGATGTGGTGCTCAGTTCTCTGGGGCGAGACATGAACTTGCAATCTTCAGAGATCTCGGTGCAGGGACTATTCACAGAGCCACTGCTATCAGTCCTGGAAGTACTGTGCTCTGAGGGAGAATAGCCAGGTCCTAGCGTAGCTTTGAACACAACACAGATTGCTGCCCTCCAGTGCTGTTTGTTGTAGAACTGCCTCGCTGTCATTCCAGAGGAGAGACTGTTTCACTCATTTATTCTGTCATCAAGGCTTACTGCTCTTCTAATGTGCTGCCGATAAATGTGTGTGCTGTTGCTTTAATAATTATTGATAAGCTGTCATTCACACGTGTTCCGGTGTTTGAGCTGAAGTCCACCTCCTGGAGAGTCGATGTGTACAATAAAGCTCATCTTGATGGCTTTCATTCTGAATTACTGCGTTTGGTATTCCAGATGCAAGCACGCAACACTTGAAACGGCAATGTCGACAGCATAGGGAAGCATCTGCTGCTCTTTTTCAGCTTGCAATGCAATTCCTTAACCCTCTCCCACATTACCCAATGTGGCAGGTTTGATGCCTGGGCTACAAACCATATTTTGGAATATTCTGGATCTTGCATAACAGGAAAGAGACCAAATCTATTTGACTGTAACAGGTCTGTTACATTTTCATGGTATTGACTGCACATTTCTGCATTGCTCTACTTTCTCAGGATATCAGCTACTTCTCGCTGTCTAATTGCTGAATTCACACAAGGAGCTTTCTGTGGTGACTGCAACATTTATCTCCTTTGTTCCTCATCGAAGTGAGTGATATCTTCTGGCTAGTTAGGTCACCCCGCGATCTTATTCCACCACATCGAATTATCATTCATATTGTAGCTTACAAGTACCAACTTGAATTTATATAGCAGCTTAATGTAAGGGCAGGGATTGAGCCTGCACTGCTAGCGTCACTCTGCATCACAAACAATTGTCCAGCCAACTGAGCTAACCGATCCCCAACAGCTCCCTGGCTGAGCTTATCATGAAGGTCCAACCTTCTCAATCTCACCATTTGCCTAAGGCATGGTGACCCTCAGGTTAAACTCGCCACCAGTCGCCTCTCTCTTTCTCTTATGAGAGAACAGCTCAATTCCTCTCTGGGTGTATGGCGACTTTATGTTAATATAGATTTACATACCCAGCTCTTCACAGGAGTGTAATGGGTGAAAACAATAAAGCAAACGAGAACATATTGGGAGGGTTGACAGAAAGCTGGGACAAAGAAGCATAAGAGAAGAGACTGGTGGAGAGGCAGAGAGTTTGAGAGAGAGAAACAGAGTTTGGTACTTAAAGAGCTAAAGGCACACGAGACCATGATGGGATGAAATAGTTTGAGAATAGTTGACAGCTGCCTGCAATAATACAAAGGCCTTGAGTTGCTAATCAATCCTCAATTCAACTCTTCAATGCAGCTGATAAGGTTGATAGTTTCCTCACAACATCTGTGGAGTGAGACACAGAGTCAACGTTTTGAATCCAATATGACTCTTTGGTGTTTTGAAGAAGTCATACTGGACTTGAAACATTAACTCTTTCTCTCTCCACTGACCTGCTAAGTATCTCCACCACTCTTTTTTTTTCTTTCAGATCTTCATCAGCCTTAGAAGTTGTTTTTGTTCCATAGCTTGCCTTGGTTGAAGTGTTTCTGTTTTGGGGGGGAGGCTAAAAAATATTTTTTATTGAATTTATCAGTGGGATAATGCAAGTCTATCTTCACAGCCAGAGAGGTACTCCAGCTCAGAAACTGCCTTTCTCTGGTGCAGAGAAATAGATTAGCAGAGAGAGGTTGTGGCATAGTGATAATGTCTCTGACCTTAGTAATCCAGAGGCCCAGCTGTATAGATCCATATCCTGCTTGGGCACTTGGTCAAATCTGGAATCGAAAATGAGTCTCAGTAATGGTGAGAAGTTATTGTCAATTGTCCTAAAAACCCATGGGATTTGTTAATTCCCTCTAGGGAAGGAAGTCTGATGTTCTGAGGGGCTTGACAGGGATAGATGTTGAGGAGGTGGAGGAATCTCAAATCAGGGAGCAGAGTGACAGAATAAGACCACATTCATTTCGAATGAGATGTGAAGGAATTCCTGTCAGCGAATTTACTTTACTCTGGAATCTAACCTGGGATGATCCTGATGAAAGAGTACATGAGGTACAAAAGTTTGAGGTACATCTCCTTCCCACAGTTTTAATGTATTTCAGAGGTGGCTATTCCTTTGCTCCTCCCACTCCCCTCCTTTGAAACATGTTAAAACGACCCTTTGACCAAGCTTTTTGTCATCATTTGGAATTTCTCCACATGAAATGTCATGGTAAAACTCTTGTGAACTACTTTGGTTGTGTTCCTATATTAAAAGTTGTACATTGGGCACATGGGAACACTTCTTCTTCGAGTCCTATTCCGGCCCCTCCCCACAATTCTTTCTCTGGCACATCGATGACATCATCAGTGCTGCTTCCCTCTCTTGTTTGCAATTGGAAATATTTATCAATTTCACTTCCAATTTCCACCCTGCTCTCACCTTCACCTGGTCCATCTCTGACTCATCCTTTCCATTCCTTGACATCTCTGTTTCAATTTCTGGGGATAGGCTGGTCACCAATATCCACTATAAACCCACTGACTCCCACAATTACCTTGACTATACATCTGTTTCCTGTAAAGACTATATTCCATTCTCCCAGTTTCTTTGTCTCCATTTCATCTGCTCCGATGATGCCAGCTTCTACAAGGGGCCCTCTGAAATGTCCACCTTCTTCCTCAACCGAGGATTCCCCAGCACCGTTGTTGACAGGGCCCTCAGTCGGGTCTGACCCAGTTCCCGCATGTCATTCTTTACCACCTCTGTCCCCTCCCACAACAGCGATAGAGTGTCTCTCGTTCTCACCTATCAGCCCACCAGCATCCACATCCAGAAGATCATCATCCACCATTTCCGCCACCTCCAGCGAGATGCTACCACCAGACACATATTCCCCTCCCTTCCCTTGTCAGCCTTACACAGGGACCGTTCCCTCCCGCACACCTTGGTCCACTCCCAACACCCTTCCCACAGCCCCATGGCACCTTCCCATGCAATCACGAAGGTGTAACAACTTCCTGTTTACTTCTTCCATCCTCATTATCTAAGGTCCCAAACACACCGTCCAGGGGAAGCAGCGATTTACCTGTGCTTTACTCAATCTGATCTAATGTATTCGCTTCTCGCAATGTAGTCTCCTCTGCCTTGGGGAGATAAAACGCAGACGGGGTGATCACTTTGTGGAGCATCTACATTCTATCCACAAAAATGACCTTGAGCTTCCAGTCATCTGCCATCTCAACACACCAGGAACAAAAACAAAGTTGCTGGAAAAGCTCAGCAGGTCTGGCAGCATCTGTGATGGGGGAAAAACAGAGTTAATGTTTCAGATCCGGTGACCCTTCCACAGAACCCAACAACCTCAATATATCACTGTGTTCCCTGACCAACATTTCTATCTCAGGCTTGCTGAAGTGCTCCAGCAAAGCTCAGCACAAGCTGGAAGAACAGAATCTCATTTACTGCTGAGGGACCCTGTAGCTTGCAGGACTCAGTATCAAGTTTAATAATTTTATGGCCTGAACACCCTCTCCCATGCCTTTACCCTAAACCCCACACACCAAGACTTGTTGTGACATGCGCTGCTACCACAGCCAAGTTATTGTCTGCTATTAATGATCCCCATTAACATCTCCCGGGCTGACCTTTCCTCATCCCATTGTCTACCCAATTGCTGTTCTCTGTCTCTGGGCTCCATCTCCAGCTATTGTTTACTCCCCTCCCCTCACCCGACCTTCAGCAGATATACTAACCTTTTCCTCACTTCCATCAGTTCTGAAGAAGGGTCACTGGACCCGAAATGTTCACTCTGCTTTCTCTCCACAGATGCTGCCAGACCTGCTGAGATTCTCCAGCAATTTCTGTTGTTATTGTAAATAAATATAAGTTATACTCTTGATGCATTTTTTCCTTTATTCATTAACAGGATGGGAGCATCACTAGGCAGCATTTATTGCCCATCCCTAATTGCCCAGAGGACAGTTTAGAGCCAACCACATTGCTGTGGGTCTGGAGTCACATGTAGGCCAGACCAGGTAAGGACAGCAGTTTCCTTCCCTAAAGGACATTAGTGAACCAGATGGGTTTTTCTTGACAATTGACAATGGATTCACGGTCATCATTAGATTCTTAATTCCAGATTTTTTTTTCAATTGAATTCAAATTCCACTATCTGCCATGGCAGGATTTAAACCTGGGTCCCCAGAACACTATCTGGGTCTCTGGATTAACAGTCCAGTGATAATACCACTAGGCCATTGCCTCCCCCACAACATCCCCCTAGCGTTAACATCATCCCCTTAATAAGTATAAGATTCGAAGACTGTCTATGTTGTGGAGCACAGCCAACTGGGAACGATCATAAAGAAATCTAAGTATGTTCATTTAAAAACACATGAAGATTGGAACCAGTATAGATCGTTTATCAGATTTTAACTGCATGCTCCACCCTGTAAAACATAGACCTTGGTGCACTCCAAAGTGTTTTCATAGCCTGCCAATTAAACGACTTCTAATTTGGAAGCTAATATTCACTGTTTTATTACCCCTTGACTGACAGTGTGCAAAATAATTAAAACATTCTGTGTGTGATTTCAAGGCTGATGACACCCTAGGAGGCAATAACAAAAACATTGCTGGTGTGATATTTTGAGATTTCAGTCCTAGGATTATTTTTGTTGACATATGAAGACCATAATTCACAACACACTTTCATACAATGTGCGTAATCATTTGACGATAATCTTTTTTAAGGTCTTATATCTTTCTTTTCTAGATTTTGAATAATTTCACCCCACTGCTTTGTTACAACAATGAGAACAAGCCATATTTATATCGAGAATTTAATTTGGTGAAATGTCTTGAGGCATTCCAGTTTTAAACACAAATTGATGCCGAGCCATATTCAGAGAAATTAGGGCAAATAACCAAGAACCTGATCAGAGGGGCAGCTTTTAAGGAACATCTTAAAGGAGGAAGGTGAAGTCGAGAGGTGGAGAGGTTTAAGAGTAGAATTTCAGAGCTTAAGACTTCAATAATGGAACGCACTGCCACCAATGTTGGAGTGAATCAAGAGGCATTAAAGAACAATACAAATCCTAAAAGGTTTTCAGGCTGGAGGACTTTACAGAGATAAGGAGGGGTGAAGCTGTGGAAAGATTTGAATGCAGGGATGGGAATGTAAAATCAAGGCATTTGTTTCTTAATCAGGAGACAGAAATGCAGCTCAGACCCTTCGGCTGTGTGCAAAAGAAAGAGAGTTTGTCGGTGTGAGTGTGTGCGTATGCATAACTTTATTAAAATTGAGAAATTTAACAGGGTCAATTAACAGGGTTACAAACGCACACATCTGTAGTGAAGGAGATGCAGCATCTGATCTCTCATTATGATATTTCCAAAACACAGCGATCTTTCTTCATGAGATAACAAGGTGTAGAGCTGGATGAACACAGCAGGCTAAGCAGCATCAGAGGAGCAGGAAAGCTGATGTTTCGGGTCTGGACTCAGAGGAGCAGGAAAGCTGATGTTTCGGGTCTGGAC
>NC_063363.1:8391767-8463964 GCF_021869965.1 Rhincodon typus
GGGTCTGGACTCAGAGGAGCAGGAAAGCTGATGTTTCGGGTCTGGACCCTTCTTCAGAATCCAGCTCTACACCTTGTTGTCTCAGATTCTCCAGCATCGGCAGTTCCTACTGTCTCTGAATTGATCTTTCTTTATAGTGGTTGTTTCATCTTAAAGGGTCAGCATCTTCCTGCAGGAATAAAGGTATCTGGTAAACCTCATTCCTTTACCTAAATGGAATGAGGCCTTGCGGTCACATGATGCCTATCTTTTGCACTGAAAGATCCTGCAAACCATTGCAAAATGAGTAGCCTGATTTTGGTGTGAATGTGTCTCCACTAGTGGGGGAATCTTGAACATGGGAACATAGTTACAGAATAAGGCCACATTCGTTTAAGAATCATAGAATCCCTACAGTGTGGAAACAGGCCTCTTCGGCCCAGCAAGTCCACATCACCCCTCAGAGCATCCCACTCAGACCCGCCCCTCATAACCCACCTAATCTACACATCCCTGAACACTACGGGCAATTTAGCACGGCCAATCCATCTATCCTGCACATCTTTGGGCTGTGGGAGGAAACCGGAGCAAACCCACGCAGACGCGGGGAGAATATGCAAACTCCACACAGACAGTCGCCCGAGGGTGGGGTCAAACCCAGGCCCCTGGTGCTGTGAGGCAGCAGTGCTAACCACTGAGCCACTGCACTGAGATGTGAAGGAATCGCTGTTAGCGAATATCTGGATTTCTCTACCCCAGAGAGCTGTGGAGGTTGGATTAATGAAAATATTAAAAGAGCTGGGTGGATAGATTTTTGATTTTTCAGGGAATTGAGGGCTATCAGCAAATGGCACAAGATTGGAGCTGAGGTCTGGGCCAGATCAGTCATTATTTTGTTGAATGGGGGGGTGGGGAGCTGAATGGCCGACTCCTTCTCCTAGTTACTGTGTTCTTACTTGGTCTGGCGGTGTGGGTGATTCTTAACTGCCCTCTGAAACAATTGAGCAAGCCGCTTAGTTCAGGGGCAATTAGGGATGGGCAATGAATGCTGGCCTTGCCAGTGTTGCTTACATCATGAAACAAAAAAGGGACAAAAAAACCAACTTTCTCTTTTTCAAGGAAGTAGCAAGGGAGTTGTGTGTAAGGTGAAGAAATTTCCCATCCCTGTCAATATGGACCTCTGGGTTGATGTTGAATTGTGTTTCTGGGATTCATTGGAGGGAACTTTACTCTGCATCTAACCTGCGATGATCCTGTTAAAGAAAGTTTGAGGCACATTTCCTCCCCATGGTTTTATTACATTTCAGAGGTGGCTATTTCTTGGCACTTCTGAATGGCTTCCCACCATAAACCTTCATAAACTTATGTCATCCAATATCTGCTGCCAGTACCTTACCATATCCTGTTTGGCCCATCCCCACACTAGGCAGTTACAAATCTTATCTTTCTTCTCAAATTCCTCCCAGGCTTTGGCTAACCCTATCTCTATAATCTCCTGCCACACTACAAGTCTCCAAGACTCTTCCAATTCTAGCTTGTTGCATTCCTAATGTCCTTTGCCCCTTTGTTGGTGACTGTGCTTTCAGCTGCCTGGGTCCCTAACTCCGGCTATAAGGGGAGACCTCTGATTGCCCTGCTTTTCCATGGGTCTTTGCTTTTAACAGACCATTCTGAATAAGGCAGCTGTCCCTCAGTGCTACTCATTAATAAGCTATAACAATGCAGGAAAGCACAACGTAGTGATATAATGACATCATTGCAGATCCTCCAGTGTCTCAGCCGATATAGGCTGTTGCCCTTGGTCTCACACACCATCACGGTCCCTGGTCTGTGTTGCCTTTGAGACAAGAAACATGGGAATGTATTAGCACTGTTGTTGGCCATGTTGTTAACCAGGGATGTGAACATCACTAACGAAGTCAGCAACCCTAGTAGCACTGGCTGTTATTTTGGGAGACATTAGATGTTTTTGATGAAATAAATGGGGGTAAGGATAGCAGAGCTATCCCCTCCTGACCAAAGCAAAGACATTAGTGAATCAGATAGGTTTTTACAACGTTGCAATAATTTTATGATCATTGTTACTAAGATGAGCATATATTTATTAATTTAATTAAATTAATTTAACTGTCTGCAGTTGTGCGATTTGAACTCCTGTCTCCAGTGCAAAAGAACTGAATTCCAGAGGTGAGGTGAGAGTGACAGCCCTTGACATCAAGGCTACATTTGACCGAGTGTGGCATCAAGGACCCCTCGTAAAACTGGAATCAATGGGTATTGAGGGTAAACTCTCTGCTGGTTGGAGTCATACCTGACACATTGGAAAATGGTCGGTGTTGTTGGGGTCAGTCATCTCAGCTCCAGGACATCTCTGCAGGAGTTCCTCAGGGTGGTGTCTGAGGGTCACCCATCTTCACCTGCTTCATCAATGACCTTCCCTCCATCATAAAGTCAGAAGTGGGGAGGTTCGCTGATGAACGCACAATGTTCAGCACCATTCACAGCTCCTCAGATACTGAAGCAGTCCGCCTTCAAATGCGACAAGATTTGGACAATATCCAGGCTTGGGCTGACAAGTAGCAAATAACATTCATGCCGCACAAATGCCAGGCTATGACCATCTCCAATAAGAGACAATATAACAACTTCCCCTTGATATTCAATGGTGTTACCATCACTGAATCCCCCACTATCAACATGCCTGGGGGTTCCCATTGACCAGACTCCCTCAACTGGACTCCCAATATAAACACAGTGACTACAAGAGCAGGTTAGAGACTAGGAATACTGTGGCAAGTAACTCACCTCCTGACTCCCCAAAGCCTGTCCACCATCTACAAGGCACATATAGGAGTGTGATAGAATACTCCCCCCTTATCTGGATGGGGTACAGCTCCAACAATGCTGAAGAACCTTGACAGCGTCCAGGACAAAGCAGCTCGCTTGGTTGGCACCACATCCAAAAACATCCACTTCCCCTACCACCGATGCTCAGTAGTGGCAGTGTGTACTATCTGCAGTGCAGAAATTCACCCAAAATCCTCAGACAGCACCTTTCCAAACCCATAACCACTTCCATCTAGAAGGCCAAGGGCAGCAGATACATGGGAACACCACCCCTTGCAAATTCCCCTCCAAGCCACTCACTATCCTGACTTGGAAACATATCGCTGTTCCTTCGCTGCGTGAAAATCCTGGAATTCCCTCCCAAACGGCATTGTGTGTCAACCCACGGCAAGTGGACTGCTGAGATTCAAGAAGACAGCTCACCACCACCTTCTCAAGGGCACTTAAGGACAGGCAATAAATGCTGGCCAGCCAGCGATGCCCACATCTCCTAAATTAGTAAAACAAAATGCGGAGCTTCTGAATTGCGAGTCCGGTAACCTTACCAATAAAGAAATTGCTGGAGAAACTGAACAGGTGCGACCACATCTGTGGAGAGATAAACAAAGTTGAAGTTTAGAGTTTGATATAACTTCTTCAAAACTGAACATTAACTCTGTTCCTCTCTCAATAGATGCTGCTGGACCTGCTGAGTTTCTCTGTTCTCAGTGTTTCACCAGCATTCTCTGTACTTGGTTTCAAATTTCTAGCATTTGCAGTATATTGCTTTTATAACATTATCAATATACAGTCATGGAATCATAGAATCCCTACAGTGTGGAAGCAGGCCATTTGGCCCATCAAGTCCACACCAACCCTCCAAAGAGCGTCCCACCTGAACCCTATCCCTGTAACCCTGCATTTCCCATGGCTAATCCATCTAGCCTGCACATGCCTGAACACTGTGGACAATTTAGTATGGCCAATCCACCTAACCTGCACATCTTTGGACTGCTACCATTCCCAAAATATATGAATATATTTTTCATTAACTAACTGGATGATCCTGGATGGTCAGTCAGGTCCCAGGAGAAAAATCATGGAACTTAGTCCTTACCCTTGTTTCCGGGCCCCTTATCCCACCCATCCATTCAATCCTTAATAGCTTCTTCAAGTATCTGTGCAATGTGCTTTGAGTGCTGTAGAATAGAACAGAATATCCAGCACAGAAGAGGTATGAGCAAATTCTTTGTAATTGCAGTTCGGTCAGCTCTATCATCAGCCATATCCCTGCAATCTGTCCTTTCCCTTCTTCTTCTCTAAGTATTCATTCAATTTCCTTTTGAATGTTAATTTGAATCTATATCAGCAACAACGTGGGGTGTGGTGGGGAGGTGGTGAGGTAGTGCGTTTCAAATCCTGACCGCTCTTTGTGTCAACATTTTTCCCTGTGTTATTTCTGGCTCTTTTGCTCATTACCTCATGCCGCCGATTCCAGGCCATCTGATTATTGCTACTTCAGACAATTGAAATAGATTTAGGTGGAGTAAATAGAAACTTTCATAATTGTATACACCTCCATTAAATCCCCTCAGAGTTCTTAGCTCAAAGGTGGTTTTCCCCAACTTCTCTTTAATCCCTTAACCCTGGAGCCATTCTACCATATCTCTTCTGAAGTCACTACAATGCCTCACATCCTTCTGATTCCCAGAATGAAAACCCATAGTCACAGCAGGGTTTAATTGATTTTAATAGGTTTAGAGAAAATTATTTGTTTTTGTACTCTGTACTTCTATTTATGAAGACCTTTGAAAGTATAGCTTTTAAAATAATATATAATAACAGCTGTGGGCGGCACAGTGGTTAGCATTGCTGTGTCACAGCACAAGGGACCCAGATTTGATTCTACCCTCAGTGGACTGTCTGTGTGGAGTTTGCACATTCTCCGTGTCTATGTGGGGTTCCTCCGGGTGCTCCGGTTTCCTCCCACAGTCCAAGGATGTGCAGGTTAGACGGATTAGCCTTGGCTTTATTGGAAAATTGCACAAAACCTGGCTGTTCATATTTTGTAAGTATTTCCACTCCAATGAACCCATGTCCAAAGTATTTTTGTTAGCTCTTGTTTAAGGTTTACTTGAGTGGCACCTGATATTTCCAAGTACTGTGTTTTAATTCTCACTAAACCATTTATTGGGTGGTGCAGTCAAGTCATAACAATACCTCTGTACGTAAGTTGGCGTATGTGGTGTTTAAACTCTCACAGAATCAGAATTAGAACAATTCATCAATATCTTCAGTAATCAATACTCCATTAAAGTCAAAGTCACAACACAGAAGGAAAGCATTAATTTATCGGACACCAAAGTATTTACGTTGGAACAAGATTATGACTGTGGATTAGCAACGAAAGTTTTTTCAAAACTATTGGGCAGGCACTTCTACACACAAAACATCATCCTAAACACATAGAATCCCCATAGAGTGAGGACAGGCCATTTGGACCAACAAGTCCACGCCAACTCTCTGAAGAGCATCGTACCTGATCCCTGTAGCCCTGCCTTTCCCCACGGCTGACAGACCTAACCTATATGTCCCTGAACACTCTGGGAAACTTTAACATAACTAATCCACCTAACCTGCACATCTTTGGACTGTGGGAGGAAACGGGATCATCTGGTGGAACCCCATGCAGACACAGGGAAAACATGTAAACTCTACACAGGCAGTCGCCCAAGGTTGGAATTGAACCTGGGTTCCTGGTGCTATGAGGTAGCAGTGCTAACCACCGAGCCACTGTGCCACCCATCTCTGTAGACTCGTGATGTCCTTACTCATGAGTTGCCATTGGACATGCACAAAGCTCAAACATTTCAACCAAGCAGTTGCTGCTCTTTACCCTGCTTCTCAAATCTTAATCTCAAGATGTACTTCATCTCAAGATCCTCCAGAGTCTTGTATATAAACATAGAAACACAGAAGGAGGAGGCCATTCGGCCCTTCAACCTACTCCGCCATTCTTCACGATCATGGCTGATCATCCAACTCAATAGCATTATCCTGCTTTCTCCACATAACCTTTGATCCCATTCTCCCCAAGTGCTATATCTGGTCGCCTCTTAAATACATTTGATGTTTTGGCATCAATTACTTCCTGTGGTACTGAATTCCACAGGCTCACCACTCTTGGGGTGAAGAAATGTCTCCTCATCTCCGTCCTAAATCATCTAGCCCGAATCCGCAGACTGTGACCCTTGCTTCTGGACACACCCACCATGAGGAACATCCTCCCCACATCTACCCTGTCCAGTCCTGTTAGAATCTTATTAGTCTCTACGAGATCCCACCTGATTCGTCTGAACTCCAGCAAAAACAATCCCAACCTAGTCAATCTCTCATCATACGTCAGTGCCGCCATCCCCAGAATCAGCCTGGTAAACCTTTGCTGCACTCCCTTGAGAGCAAGAGCATCCTTCCTCAGAAAAGGAGACCAAAACTGCACACAGTATCCAGGTGTGGTCTCACCAAGGCCCTGTACAACTGCAATAACACATCCCTGCTCCTGTACTCGAAACCTCTCGCAATGAAGGCCAACATACATTTTTCATCTTTACTGCCTGCTGCACCTGCATGCTTACCTTCAGCAACTGGTATACAAGGTCCTGCTGCACACTCCCATCTCCCAATTTGCAGCCATTCGGGTAGTAACCTGCCTTCTTGTATTTGCTTCCGAGGTGAATAACCTCACATTTATCCAAATTGTACTGCATCTGCCATTGATTTACCCACTCACTTCACTCATGCTGAAGGATCTCTGCATCCTTGTCACAGTTCACCCTCCCACCCAACCTGGTATCATCTGCAAACTTGGAGGTGTTACATTTTGTTCCCTCATCCAAATCGTTAAAATATATTGTGAACAAAAGAAATAGGGAGCAGAAGTAGGTTGTTCAGCCCCTCAGGCTACTCTGCCATTCCAAATCATGGCTGATCATCTGCCTCAAAGCCATTTTCCTGTGCTATCCCCATCAATCAATGTATTCGGTGACTGAGCGTCCACAGCTTTCCAAGACAGACAATTCCAAACATTCAGTTCAGGTGAATGAGTGAAGAAATTCCTCCTCATGTCACATCTAAATATTGTGCACCATATTCTTAGTTTATGGCTCCTGGCTCTAGACCATGACCCTCCGATAAGGGGAACATCTTCTCTCCAATACCTTGGCTGGTCCTTTCAGAATTTTGTTAATTTCAATGGAATCACCTCTCATTCTTCTAACCTCTGGACAATAGAGATCAAATCTCTTCCCAAAGAGCAATCCTGACATTGCATGAATTAGTCTGGCAAATGTGTTTCCGTTTAATCCTTGGAGATTCAGTAAGAATAATTTAGAGGCTTTGAGGTAGAGAGAGGATACATAGATAGAGGGACTTAAAAAGAAGAACAGGTATCCACATGGTTTTTACTTTAATTCACCAGCCAGTGACCTGCACTTGACAATGGGTAAGGATATGACTAGAAATGACGTGGGGATCAAAATGCCCATGGACATTTACAGGACACTCAGCCACTGAGAAGGGCTGGAAGGTAGTGGTCAGTAAGGATGTAAGGGGAGAGTTTCCAGTGGTCCAAACACTCACCTCTGCAGAGGAGGCAGGGGAGGTGGTGCAACAGTGAGAGAAGGCTGGACAGAGACAGACTTGACATGCACTGTGTCAATCAGTCATATTGTGTGAACCAAATTTTGCTAAGTCATGTCATTCAGTTAAACTGCAACAAGGCCGTGTGCTGGAAAATGGGATCAGAATAGTTCTGAAGAAGGATCATTGGACCCAGAACGTTAACTACTTTCTCTTCACAGATGCTGCCAGACCTGCTGAGTTTTTCCAGCAACTTCTGTTTTTCTTTCAGATTTACAGCATCTGCAGTTCTTTCTTTGTTTGTTTAGAGCAGTTAGGTGGTTGTTTTTGACTGGTGCAGACTTGATGGGCTGAAGGGCCTTTTTCAGTGCTGTAGACCCCTATGATCCTACAACAGGTTACACTGCAAGAATCAGAGTTGTTGGCCAGTTCTGACCGAGCATGTGGCCAGTCACTGGAGCTGTCTAACAAATGAGCTTTGTTACAGGAGGAGCAAAGATCTTTCTATTTATAAAGCTGGCATATCTTTGCAGAGGTATTTCCCAGACCCTCCTACACAGTGTGATGTGGGAAATTACAGTATGGTCAAAATGCTTCATGCCATTGTCACAATGATAAAGAATTGCACAAGATATACACTGTTACAGGGATAGGGTTGGCATGTTGGTCTGGGTGAGATGCTCTCTGGGAGATTTGGTGTGGACTCAACGGGCCAAATGGCCTTCTTCCACACTGTAGGCATTCCATGATTCCAAGATTTCATGATATGGCAGAGAGACGGACAATGCAGCCAATGAAATACTGAAGTCGCTGTTGTAATGTAAACACATGGCAGCCAAGTTACACCCAGCAAGATCCCAAAAGCCCTCTAATCTGCTTTAGCGATATTGGTAAGGACAGTAGGGCCATCTCCCTCAATTCCAGTAGCTCAGTGGTTAGCACTGCTGCCTCACAACACCAGGGACCTGGGTTAAATTCCATCCTTGGGTGACTGTCTGTGTGAGTTTGCACATTCTCCCTGTGTCTGTGTGGGTTTGCTCCGGTTTCCTCCCACAGTCCGAAGATATGCAGGCTAGGTGGATTCGCCATGCTAAATTGCCTGTAGTGTTCAGGGATGGGTAGATTAGGTGGGTAATGAGAGATGGGTCTGGATGGGATGATCTGAGGGGTGGTGTGGACTTGCTGGGCCGAAGGGCCTGTTTCCACTCTGTAGGGATTCTCCAGTCTTTAAAACAGTACCATTTTGCAACAAACTGAGGCCAAGTTTACCCCCTCAGGTGGGTAAACATCTTACCCGATAAAAGACACCTCTAACGATGGGGTACTTCCTGAGTACTGCGGTGGAGTGCCAGCCCGGGATCTGTGCTCGGTCTCTGGAGTGAGGCTCGAACCGGGAACTTTCTGAAATGCGTGTTTTGCTGCCTGGGCCACGGATGATGCATGAATTGACCTCTAGGCTTCTCCTGAATTGAAACCTCCTGAGGCGCCGGTGCATCGGGCCTACCTCAAATCCCAGCGCATTAATGAATGGTTTCCATTCCTCAGCAAATGCCTTCCACCAGACTTGGCTGAATTACTGTCATCTTAATTATATTTATTTTCACAAAAAAAAACGCAGCTTGAAAGCTGAAGGAGATGAAGGAGGATGTTATGCAAATCGGACGTGATAGTTATTATGATGAACACAATCACTGCGAGTGCAAAAACAGAGGCAAATCATTTGAAAGCTATTCCCATGCTGCCTCTGTTGGGGACTTCTGACCTTTAGTGGGCCAGTAAATGTGTGTTATTTACATTGCTGAGAGGAAAGATGCTATATGGTATCCAGAGAAACATGCTACTGGGATGTTCCCAGATCTTGAATATTAAATCAGTAATTTAATGCATTATGCAGCAGAGATCAACTCTGAGACTGCAGAGTCCCCTTTGTGTTGTTCTACATAGAAGCATATCTTATGTATGATTTAATTTGATATATGCATGTGTAGTTAGTTACTCTGTTTTCCATTCTGCTTGGAAATCAACACCGATCCCTCCACCACATTGCTGAATAGCTTCTTTCTCTATAAATGAATGTCATGTATCTGACCACAGGTACTTTGCAGCTAAATCAAATGTTAAATTATAAAAGGCTTTGATGGCGCAAACACAGAGGGGCACATGTTCCCACTAGACATCATCAATGTCAGACAGTCACCAGCAGATTTAGTAGGGAATTCTAAAGCACCTTCTTTGCCCAGAGATTAGGGAGCATGTGGATCTCATGGCGTGTGGTGCAGGCAAATTATATTGTTGCACACCAGAGGAGGCTAGATAAACGCACGCAGTAAATGGAATATGCTGGTGGAATTGGACAAAGAAAGATGAGAGCTGGTGCAGTTGGAACGTGGTCTGATTGGACCAAATGTCCTGTTTCTATATATTCTATGCAATTCTATACAATGTTCTTGTATTCAGTCAGGAGTGAACTCTTTTATTTTCTCTTGTACTTTCAAACAATGAGATTCTGTCCTAAATTACATTCAAGGTGACAACTTATTTTTAACAAAATTGACAATTTTTGCAAAATTCATCTTTTCAGCATCTGTTCTGCAAAGAACAGACACTGATCAGGCTACTTCTGAGTCACTTCTGCGAACATTTTAAAAATCAATAGCAAGGCATGATATGAATTTTTCTTTGTCACTTCATGGCCAACACACCAGCCTCTAGACTACCGCCTCAACAAGCAATTGTCTGTAGGTCTACACAACAGGTTTCAACAGGAAAAGGTCATCATAGCCATCATTGTGGGCCTCACTAACTCTAAAATGGATTGAGTTCAAAAATGCAAACCCAAAGCTTATTCTGTGCCCTCTTCCCCTCCCCACTCCTCCCCCCAACCAACCCTGCACGAGATGCTAATTCCAATTGCGGAAAATTGCTTGCACCCAGGGACAATCAGCGAAGGTTGACATAGAATGAGAATCCATAACTCAGGCATGTTCAACTGGGCAGCATGGTTGCTCAGTGGTTAGCATTACTGCCTCACAGCACCGGGGACCTGGGATTGATTGCACCCTTGGGTGGCTGTCTATGTGGAGTTTGCACATTCCTCCCGTGTCCACATCTTTCTTGTAGTGTGGTGACCAGAACTGTACACTATATTTTAGATTAACTAAAGCTCTATACAGCTGCAACAGGACATTGCTAACGTTTATACTTTCTGCCCCAACTGATCAAGGCGAGCATGCCATATGTCTTCTTGACCACCTTATCCATTTGTGTTGCCACTTTCAGGGAACTCTAGAATTGTACGTCTAGATTGCTCTGTGCATTGATACTGCTCATGGTTCTGCCATTTACCTGCATTAAATCTCCCAAAATACATCACATTACATTTGTCCAGATTAAACTCCACCTGCCATTTCTCTGCCCATGTCTCTAGCCTATTTATATTCTGTTGCATCGTCTGGCAATCCTCCTCACTATTCGACGCTTCCCTAATCTTTGTGTTGTCTGCATGTTTATTAGACCACCTACGTTTTCCTCCAAATCATTTATATATATTTCAAACAACAGGGATCCCAGCAGTCAGCCCTGTGGAACACCACTGGTCATGGATCTCCAATCTGAAAATCACCCTTCCATCGCTACTCTCTGTCTCCTGTGACTAAGGCACTTCTTACCAGCTCACTGTGGATCCCATGTGACTTCAACTTTTGTATCAGCCAGCTATGAGGGACCTTGTCAATGGCCGTGCTAAAATCCGTGTAGACAACATTTACCACCGAGCTCTCAACAATGAGAGCAGACATTTTATGATTGAGGAGCTATTTTATATTGTAGTAAATAAATCTGTTGCACACTTAGACACTAATGCTATCTGTGCATTTTTACTAAAGGGAGTGTTATGGACTGGACCAAACCCCTCAAAAAATGTTAGGAAGATAGTCTAGACCATAACGTTTTCTTATTTTAAAGGTAAGTGTAAAGTGTTCCAAGTGCAATTCGATTGGTCAAACTCCTCAACTTTAAGCAAAGCACGCTTTATTTTTATGCTACAGTTTCGATACAGACAGAATAAAGATAAAAGAAAAGAATTGGCTTAACCATAACTCTATTGAAATGCTTAACAAAATAATGTATATAATATATATATTAACTAATACTAATTAACTGTTCCAGTAACTAGTATTAATTAACTGTTTCAGTACTAATTAACTGTTGCAGAACTGGAGCAGCCTTGGCAAAGGCAAATTCAGTAAAATAGAGATAACAAGGTGTGGAGCTGGAGGAACACAGCAGGCCAGGCAGCATCAGAGGAGCAGGAAAGCTGACATTTTGGGTCAGGCATCCCTTCTTCAGAAAACTTCAGGCCCGAAACGTCACCTTTCTTGCTCCTCTGATGCTACCTGGCTTGCTGTGCTCCCCCAGCTCCACACTGTGTTATCTCTGACTCCAGCATCTGCAGTTCTTACTATCTCTTCAGTAAAATAGATTGTCTCACATGCAATTCTAGCAGCAGGAAGCGAACCCTAGCTTTTAACTGTAACAGAGAGAGGAATAAGAGCTTCCACATCCAGCTTCAAGACCCCAGCAACTGCTGAAAGCTAAAACTAAAACTCCGAGTTCTATGAGAGCTTGAACCCACCCATTCAGGCTGCTTCTATTGCTCTAATTGTACAATAAAAACAGGTAATTTTCCATTGTTATCATACTGCAAGCAGCTCATAGAATCATAGAGATCTGCAGCACAGAAGAAGACCCTTCAGCCCATCGTGCCTGTGCCAGTCAAAAACAACACTGAGCTATCTAATCCAGCCCTTGGCCCATAGCCTTGTATGCCTTGGCATTGCAAATGCACATCTGACTACTTCTTGAATACTATGAGGGTTTCTGCCTCTACCACCCTTACAGGCAGTGAATTCCAGATTCCCATCACCCTCTGGATGAAAAGGTTTATCCTCACATCCTCTCTAAATTCTTTACCTTAAATCTATGCCGTGGTCAATAATCCCTCCATCAAGGGAAAAGTTTCTTCCTGTCTACTCTACCTCACCTATTGTGAGGTTACAAGGAGGCAAGCACGCTAAGCTTGCTGTTAATATGCTAGACAGCTTTCATAGTTTTGGTGCAGAGCCGTGTTCCAGATCACGTGGGGCTAAGGGCTATGTCAACTGTGGTAATTAACTTTAATTGAAAGTAAAGATAAATGAGTGTGAAAGAATTGTGAGAGGCATGGACAGAATGGATTGTTGGAGTCTGTTCCCCTAGGTAGAAATGTCAATTACTAGGAGACATAGGCTTTAGGTAAAAAGGGCGTAAAGTTTAAAGGAGATGTGAGAGGTAATTTTTCTACACAGAGGATGGTAAGTGCCTGGAATGTGCTGCCAGAGGAGGTGGTAGAAGCAGATACAATGGCAGTGTTAAAGATACATCTTGACAGATATATGAATAGGCAGGGACTGGAGGGATGTGCACTGTGTAGAGGGAAATGCTTTTAATTTAGAAAGGCATCATAGATTGGTGCAGGATTGATGGGCCCAAGGGCCTGTTTCTGTCCTGTAGTGTTCTTTGTTCTTTGTTGAAACAACTCATTCTCTGAGCAGGGTTAATGCCATTTAATGTTTGCCATTGAGACAAATGTTGGCCAGAGAAATGGGCATTAATGTGAAGGTAAGTGCCTGTAGTCTTGTGGTTGGTCTGAAAGGGGCCTGTCTGATCCAACAGGAGCATGTGATTGGTACATGCCTGAGCCTTTACATTCCTGAGTCACTGTTACAAAACCAATTCCCAGGGCCTGTGTGCAGTTGCCCTCCCCAGCGCACGTACACCTAGTTTTGTGATGTGACAACCGGAATTGAGTGAAAGTGTGGTCTGATCCCGCTATTGTGATGCCTCGGCATAAATTAGAAAAGAAAGAAGAAAGAAAGACAGGCACTTTTATAAAAACCTTCCTGGACATGATCATGGAGTAAAGCCAAACATAGGACATCACAAAGCAATTCGCAGTCAACAAAACACTTTTGAAGTGTGGTTGCCATTGCAATGCAGGAAATGCAGCTGCCAATTTACATGCAGCAAACTCCTGAAAACAGTAATTGATCGTGACTGGATGGCCTGTTTCAGTCTTGTTGATTGAGGGATAAACTTTGGTCAGGATACTATGGAGAATTCCTCTTTGAGCTGGGAATTGCAGTCTGTTTTACATCCACCAGAGAGGACAGAAGGGACCTCTGTTTATATCTCATCCAAAAGGCAGCCCCTCCGACAATGCAGCATCCTCTCAGTGCTGAACAGGGCTGGCAGTCAAGATGTTTGTGCTCAGGTCCCTGGATGGGGCCTTCAGAACCTTCTTACTCAGTGTGGCACCAGCTGAGCCACAGCTAATGTGAAGACTTATGTTATAGACACCCTGTTATTCGAGTATGGAGAAGTTGTTAGTGGCTCCATCGTCTTCTATAGGTCCTTTCCTGACCAAAGAGTGGGTAGCACAGTGGCTCAGTGGCTAGCACTGCTTCTTTACAGCACCAGGGATCTGGGTTTGATTCCAGCCTGTCCATCTCTAGTGACTGGTGTGGAGTTTGCACGTTCTCCCCATATCTGTGTGGCTTTCTGCTGGGTGGGTTCTGATTTCTTCCCGCAGTCCCAAGATGTGCAGGCTAGGTGGATTGGCCATGGGAAATGTGGGGTTACAGGGATAGGGTGGGGGGGGGTGCTGGATCTGGATGGGAAGCCCTTCAGAGTGTCGGTGCTGAATGGCTGAATGACCTCTTTCCCCACTGCAGGGATTCTATATCCTATGTCAATGTGGGATTAGCATGGGCATCCACAGCGGTGGCCGTTCATGTTGGCCATTGCTGCTACTGTACTGGCAGCAAATTCTGCAAACACGCCACCTCTCCCAGAAGGAAATACCAGTAAATCTGCTGAATGAGATAAAACTGGTCTGACTTGTTTTTGTGTATTTCAAAATGGAGGACCAGTATGACCAGTACTTTCATCTGCAAAACTGACTTTTTTCTTACTGGCTATTGCCCACTGGGGTGACCTGCCTCTGGGTGTTTGGGATGTTATGGATTTAGTGCAGATGCTCCTTCAAATATCCTTAACCAAAATATTTCTGCCAGCCCCCACATGGGTGGTCAGCTGCAGTATCTTTGAGTGGGAGATGATCTACATTTATATGGCTTTTGTTTAGTAATATCCCAATATTGTTTGTACTGACCATCTTTTGGCCTGCGACATAGAAGGAACTTCTTTTCCTGATGAAGGGATCATTGACCAGGGGCATGGTTTGAAGGTGAGGGACAGGAGATGTAGTGGGAATGTGAGAAACCTTTGTTTTACTCAGAGGGTGGCGGGAATCTGGAACTCACTACTTGAAAGGGTGGTAGAGGCAGGAACCTTCATAACATTGTGCACTTGTGACACCAAGGCATACAAGGCTGTGGGCCAAGTGCTGGAAAATTTAGACTAGAACAGTTTGGTTGTTGTTTTTGATCGAGATAGACTTGATTGGCCAAAGGGCCTTTTTTCCATGTTGTAGACCTCTATCACCAACATCTCAAATAAAATCTTAAGTTAAAAACAGAATGTGCTGGAAAAACTCAGCAGATCTGGCAGGAGAGAGAAACTGGGTTCCAAAGAAGAGTCATACCAGACTCAAAGCATTAACTCTATTTTTCACTTTAGATGTTATCAGACCTGCTGAGCTTCTCCAGAATTTTAACTTTTTATTCCATAAAATATGTGGGAATTGGGGATTTTATTGTCATGCATGTAGGAGACAAGGCTTGCCATCAAAGTTGAATTCTCTGGAGGGTGGTCTTCATGTTCCTGAGTCCTGTGTTGATGAAGGACCTTATTTGTTTGTGACTTAGTCCCACCATTGAATTCAAAGTTATAGGAAAATTCTCATACCATAGTGCTATGCTCTCTTGGGTTGTTGCAAGAGGTGCAAATATCTGTGCTCACAAACAGAAGGTAGGTTTTTGCTGATGGTTGTCTCCGTCATTGTGTCTAGAAGCAACATGCCATTCAGCTGAAGGCTAAAATTAAACTCCTACCAGGCCATTGTCCTTGAAACCCTGCTGGATTGCATATAGTCTTCAGGCAGCTATCAGAAGTTCTGGAAAGCTTTCACCAAAGGCATGTGCGTGGTCAGCAAATATCACACGACGCCAGGTTATAGTCAAAACAGATTTATTTGAAAACACAACCTGTTGGACGATAACCTGGTGTCGTGTGATTTCTGACCCTGTCCACCCCAGTCCAACACCGGCACCTCCACATCATGGTCAGCAAATATGATACACTTACCTTTGAGCTCCAATTTTAACCTCAGCATTCAACCAGAATAAAGTATTCGAGATTTAGATGGGTCCAACTCACCTGATTCTTACTGGCCTGACACTGACCACCATTTTCACAAGATCGTCTTGTCAGTCAGCAAAACCCTTCCAACAGGCTTCATTGAAACTCAAAAGTTAGGGACCGATGATTTAGTTCTGACTGGACTATATTTCAAGCCAGAATTGCTGCACTCAGTTACTCTATATTAATTATCCCACAGACCTTGGCAATTGTCTAACCTAGATATTACATTGAATATTGTAGAATTTATAGCATACATTCATCACTAATGAGCTGCCTCTCATCCATCTTGCCTGAGATTACTCTTTATTCGCATTTCCTCGTGTGCTTATCCAGCTTCCCCAGAAGTGCATCGATGCTGTTCACCTCAACCATTTCTTGTTCCACACCCTCACTATTCTCTGGGTAAGAAATGTTTCTCCTCAATCCCTTATTGAATTAATAATTAAGTTTTATTCATGGCCTGTAGCAATGGACTGTGTGTAAATGGAAGTATTTTTCTCTACCTCTGCCCCATCAAGCCCATTCTTAATTTTCAAGATCTCCGTTACACTTAGCTTCAGTAGTGTGTAGAGCTGGAGGAACACAGCAGGTCAGGCAGCATCAGAGGAGCAGGAAAGTTGATGTTTCAGGTCGGGACCCTTCATCAGGATGAAAGAGTCCTGAAGAAGAGTCCCAAACCGAAACGTCAACTTTCCTGTTCCTCCTGATGCTGCCTGGCCTGCTGTGTTCCTCCAGCTCCACACTGTGTTATCTCTGACTCCAGCATCCGCTGTTCTTGCTATCTCCGATTACATTTAGATTTCTCTTTTCTAGATAAAATCACCAAAACCTATTCAGTATTGCCTGGTCAATGTGTTGATGTATATATTTTGGTTATTAATGACTGTGTTGATTATCAGATAATATTAAAGCAATTGTTGCCACATATTGCAGTCAGCAATGAACAAATCACACCAACTTCTCAGTACCCTTTTACTTGACCACAAGCTTTCCACAAGTTTTTGCACTGGAACTTGCTGTGAGTAGAGAGCAATTTTGACACAGTATGTACACATCTTCTTAACCAACCAGATTTTAAAACGCCTCACTGAGGACTGCAGAGTCTGTACAAAGCACTGTACTAGTTAATGTAATTGCCAAATCATGTACAGTAATCAGAATGGAGAGAAAGAAAGCTGGGGTGAAAAGGGAGAGAGAGATAAAATAGAAAGGAAGAACTAAAATACTTAAATTTCATTATTTTAAATTTCTAACAATGATTAAAGTCTAAAAGATGAGACCACACACTAGTAAAAGTTATTTTCTAGTACTGGAGAGGTTGTTTGGCCATTATTAAGATGTGTCGTGCTTTTAAACATGCTTGCACTGGAGATTGGATAACTTTGTAAGATTTTCTGATGATTTCATGGGTATTTATCTGAAAGGTGCAGCAGCTTTATGCTTTTTAATGTACTTCACTGCCGATTGTCTCAGAAGGATAGTGGCGTGTGCAGCTTTTGAAGGAGCAGGACCTTCCTTGGCAATGGCAACTTCCTTATTTCTGTGAATACTCAGTTACGGGAAATTGCTGTGCAGTTTATACTTCAGCCGCAGTGGACACTATACACATTACCTTGAGTTCTCCAACAAAATCCAGCATCTCGTTTTTCCACAAAGGCTGAACTTTGACTTTATTGATAATGTCATGATTACACATAACCAACTTCTTGTGAATTATCTCAGTGGGGTTTGTAGCACCTTGAGTCAAAAAATGATCTTTGCCCTACACTCACTAATTCCAATGCTCTGGGCAGACCTACGTCCCTACCACATCCTTTTATATTATCCTGACAGACCCAATCTCTATCATCCTTTATTCGATGACAGAAGGTCAATGGGCTTTCTACCAAGGTTAACATGATTTGATTTTAAAAAATCTTCATCTAATCTAATGTCAACACAGCTTCTGGGGAATGAGGGAGCATGATAGGCAAAAGGAAACACAGTGTGAACTTGATACACAATGAAATACTGTCTTCATTAGTGAGGCCTGAAAGTGTTGGTAAGCTGATCCCATTTGGGTCTCTGCAAACTCTCCATTAAATGAAGCATTATCTTCAGCTTTTACCTTTAGTGCAGTCAATGCAACATAAAAAGAGCGGTATTAATACAGGAGATTTTTGATTCGGTTTCAGCTCCTGAAGTATATTGTTTTTGTTTTGTTTTCCATTCTTGTCTCAGTTTCTGGGGTCCAGGTGGGCCTAGACCCAGGAAAGGAAGGTGATCGACCAGAACAGAAGCAGTCATCGTGGCAGTCCATGACAAAATTGTTCTTGATTAATTAGGGCAGCATAGTGACTCACTGGTTAGCACTGCTGTTTCACAGCACCAGGGACCTGGGTTTGAGTCCAGCCTCAGGTGACTGTCTGTGTGGAGTTTGCACGTTCTCCCTCTGTCTGCATGGGTTTCCTCTGGGTGCTCCGGTTTCCTCCGGGTGCGCTGGTTTCCTCCCACAGCCCAAAGGTATGCAGGTTAGGTGGATTATCCGTGGGAAATGCAGGGTTAACAGGGATGGGGTGGGTCTGGCTGGAGGGTTGGTGTGAACTCAATGGGCTGAATGGCCTGCTTCCAGATATCCTAAATTAATCTAGTCACATTTTCCAGCATTTGGCCCATATCCCTCTAAACCCTTCCTATTGATATACCCATCCAGATGCCTTTTAAATGTTGTAATTGTACCAACTTCCATCACTTCCTCTAGCAGTTCATTCCAAAAATGCACCACCCACTGCGTGAAAAAGTTGCCTCTCTTAAATCTTTCCCCTCTCATCTTTAACCTATGCCCTCTAGTTTTGGACTCCACTACCCTGGGAAAAAGACTTTGACAATTCACCCTATCCATGCCTCCTCATGATTTTATAAACGTCTAATGGTCCAGGGAAAATAGCCCCAGCCTATTCAGCCTCTCCCTGTAGCTCAAACCCTCCAATTCTGGCAACATCCTTGCAAATCTTTTCTGAACCCTTTCAATTTTCACAACATCCTTCCTATAGCAGGGAGACCAGAATTGCACGCAATACTCCAAAAATGGCCTAACCAGTGTGCTGTACAGCCGCAATATGACCTCCCAACTCCTATACCCCTGAACGTGCAATTTTACTGATCGGATTTATTTCCACATGATCTGTGCGAATGCACAGCTGCAAACTCTTTTTTCGCAGCGTTTTTCATGACCTCAAAATGTTGCAAAGAGCTTCACAGTCAATGAAATACTATTCAAATGCAAGCAATGTTACCCAACAGGCAATGGGGCAGACAATTTGTTCATTGTTTGTTTTAGTTATGTTCATTAAAGAATACATATGTCAGGGCAGCAAGGCAGCTTGACCAGCTGTCTTGTCATCATGTCATGTTGTACTTCCACCTGCCAAGGCAAGGAATGTCTCCCTTTGGGGCAATAAACCCTTAAGGTGGCCCCTCAGGCACTGCAACACCTTGCAGAAGAGTCATATTGGGCTCGAAATGTGAACTCTGTTTCTCTCTCCATAGATGCTGCCCAAACAGTTGAGTCTCTCCAGTGTTCTCTGCATTTGTTACTGCAGCACTCTATCTGTACTTCATTAGGGCAGGATTATTTTTTGTTCTGGGTGTAGATCTCAAGGTCTATATCACAGGCAGGATGCTGACCTTGTGCAGAGTCAGGATCAGTCGCCAGATATTGATATTTGTTGGATTATGGCTCGGGCTGTGCTCACTGTCTAATTAAAATTGGAGGCCAGTAATGAGACATTCACAGCTCTGCATCCCATGATGGGAACTGCAAATGTCTGTTGGGTGGGGAGCGCGGTTTGGTGGGGGAGGGAGGGTGGGAGAGAGAGAGAACCTCACAATAGAGAAATTCAGATTAGCTGAAATGTTTAACATAAGAAATGCCAAAGCTGCCTGGTTCTGTTTCCTGACAAAGTGACCTCTCCATTGGAAAGCTAATGGGTGAAAGGTGAGTGTCCCTAGCTTCCCACCAGGGGGCTGCCTCCTTTCACAGGCCATGTGTGGGCCCCGTCCGTCAATGGAACATTCCAGTTGACAATGGAGAAGGTCCATTAACCGACCCCAGTTGACTGCGCACCTCTTTCCTGCTTCAGCTCCTGTCCTGTCCTGTCCTGCTCTCCATCCCCTGAGCCTCCATCAGTCTCTGAAAGCCCTGAGGTATTGGCCTGGGTAATATACTCAGAACCTTACAGTGGCATCTGAATCCGGAGCGTGCGATCTCAAAACTGATAAAGTTACTGACTAAGACACAGCTCAGATTTCAGTTTGAGTATTTATACTGAGCCTCTTACCTATGCAATGCCCTCTGTTCTCTTCATGTTTATAAATGGAAGAATGTGGAATGAAACCTCTACAATGACTCATGCCTGATGGAATATATTTATTTTTTAACTAGAACTTTTGCATAAAATTATCACCATTGTGTTACAACAGTGACTACAGAAATAGCAAGCAACGACTTCAGGTGCTGAGCAGATGGGGCTCAGTACTCTCTGATCACTTTTCACATTAGCAACTTCCGATAGGTCTTCGATCATCTGAAAGTGAGCAGCTCTTTATAATATTGGTATGCTGCTGTTCCTATGCAACTTGCTTGACCCAGATTTCCATCCCAGTAACCAACTAATAACATCGCTGTAGGCTGCAAAGGAAGCCTGTCTTCCTCTCTGGGTAATAGGCAGAATTGTTATTGTCTCACCAAAGGCTTACTCATTCTGTGATCCTTATTGGCACAGATACTGGTGCATGCAGGTGCACATTTTTAATCAAAAATATATTTTAATCATAAAAGTACTCTGATGCCGGGATTTGCCCACAGCCTTGCTATGGTTCTAACAATGACCATAACATTAGTCTGATTAGTCTTTTATGAATACCAAACTATTCTCAGCTATATCTCTATATCCCTACTGTCTTCTCTCTTCTACTGTTTTTTCCCTTATCTTCCACCTCTTTCCTTCTTCTCTCACTTCCTCTGGATTCTGGATAACTGTTTGACAAGTTAGAAGTTGGCTCGTGTGTTGATAAAGTGTTTGGGAGGGTTCCTCTGGTGAATTGGAAGCATCCCCTATCTGATCATTGTGAAGGATGGATAGTGGCTGATATAGATGCCCATTCAAAATGACATTGAGTTAAATTAGGTGTACTAACCTGTTGTTATACACACATCCAAGTTTAGTCTTGTGTTTTGTGTAAATTTGACAAGATCAGGCCTTTTCCAATGCAAGACCCTATTTGTTCTTTATTCCCAGTTGGATACTGGAACAGACCTCTTTTGATTGGCTGTAATGTACTGATAAGCCTGAATAAGGCTCTGGTCAGACTGCACTTGGAATACAGTGAGCAGTTTTGTGCCCTGTTTCTAAGGAAGGATGTGCTGGCATTAGATTGGGTCCACAGGAGGTTTACAAGAATGATCCTGGGGATGAAGGGCTTGTCATTTGAGGAGTGGTTGAGGGCACTGGGTCTGTACTCGATGGAGTTTAGAAGGATCAGGGACAATCTCACTGACATTTACAGAATATTGAGATAGAGTGGATGTGGAGAAGATGTTTCCACTAGTAGGAGAGACTAGGACCCAAGAGCACAGCCTCAGAGTGAAGTGATGATCCTTTAGAACTGAAATGAAGAGGGATTTCTTCAGCTAGAGGTGGTGAATCTGTGGAAATCATGCTGCAGAAGACTGTGGAGGCCAAGTCATTGAGTGTATTTAGGACAGAGATAGATAGGTTCTTGATTAGTAAGGGGATCAAGGGTTACAGGGAGAAGGCAGGAGAATCGGATTGAGAAATATATCAGCCATGATCAAACAGCATAGTAGACTTGTTGGGCCAAATGGCCTAATTGTGCTCCTATAGCTTATTGTCTTATCATCTATGGCCCTGGTCAGTATCAATAGTTACTGGTAAATCCTATGGAGTATTTGGTGTTAGCTGTGTTCTACAATATTCTAATAGTAAAGGAGGGGTCAGTATCAGTGCATCAAACTTTGTTTGCTGAATGTGCAGGTTAATATGCTGTTTTTTGTTTCTGTCCACTGCATCAAAATATCGGTGGTGGGGGGGGTCAGTTTCTGTTGCAGCATAATCTTTGAAAGCTGAATTAAAGATCAACCATGTTCTAACTGAATGGTTGAATAGGCCCAAAGGGCTGAATGGCCTTTTCCTTAATGTCATACAAAAGAGAGGGGCAAAAATCCAAAAATGGCTTCTCCATGCTCTACTCCTTGAAGCACTTTTCTCTGTTCCCCTGCAGGAGATTTCAGCCTGTCTAAATGGCTATTCTTCACTTAGGAGCTGGTTACTGTAAGTTAGTTTCTATCGACTGGCCGGTTTGTTTTATTTGTATAAGGGATTTGGATTTGGTTGGTTAGGTGAGCATTTATTGTGCATTCCTATGCCTTGGAGAAGTTGGTATTGGGCTGCCTTCTATAATTGCTGCAATCCAAGTGGAATCGTGTCACTTACAGTGTTGCTATGGAGAGTGTTCCAGGATTTTGACCCTCAAACAGTGAAGGAACAGTGATATAGTTCCAAGTCAGGATGGTATGAGACTTGGAGGGGAATTTGCAGGTGATGGTGTTCCCAAACCTCTGCTACTCTTGTCCTTCTGGGTGGTGAAAGTGGCAAATTTGGAAGGTGCTGTCAAAAGAGCCTTGGTAAGTTACTATGGTCCTTCTTGTAGATGCTACACACCACTCCTACTGTGTTGAAGGGTGTGAAAGGGGCCATTGCAATGTCAACCTCATTCTTCCTCATTTGATAAGCACACAGAGTGGATTGGACTTCTGGAAGATACTTAAAAGTGGGAAGCTGAACTTACCGCCACTGAATTAGATGTTATTTGGAGAATTCCTTTTACCAATGAGGTTTTCACATCGAGCACAGAATTTCAGGGATGGCAAAACTTTGATTCAATTCCATTCTGTTCTATACAATAAACAATTCAAAGGCCTGAAAATGATTATAATGCAGCTGTACCGGAAGCTGGACCACTATGATCAGGATTCCTGTTTTCATCATTTATAGTTAATTTATTAAGAATTTCCCATGGCTACAAGTTTCTCACAACAGAGATACATCTTGCAATAAAGTTTCTGATGCCAGAGCGTTCATTTGTAAATTTGCCCATCTGCTTGATAACCCACTGAACTCTGTCAGTTGGCCAAGTTCAGTTGTGTCCAAGACTAGCCGTGTTTGACTGAGGACCAAGGAAACCTCAAGCATCTCCTGATGAAACACATGTGCACTTGAGCTGTATCTCACTCCAGTCACTGCCACTTACCTTTTCACTTCATGGCTTGGGATATGAACATATGCAGAAAGAACATTGATGACTGTGCCACTCGTAAGAATTGGAGTCAGCTATTGCCCCTTCACACCGACTGTGCTGCTCAATGAAATCATGGCCAATCTTCTCCAGTACCTCAACCTCATTTTCCAGTGCTTTCCCCATTGCCCCTTAGCTTTGATGTTTAATAATCACCCAACAGCAGTTTAAAGTGAAAAACCAGGTTGAAAACCAAAGGCATGAAGAGTTAGTTTTATAGAGGCCTGGATTATCTGTGTTGTTGAGCCGTTGAATTTATGAAGTGAAACAAAAGGTTAAAGGATGAAAGAACACTGATATATCCCTACATTACAGCAGTGACAACTCTTCAAAAGCATTTCATTGGCTGAGAAATGATTGAGGTCACGAAAGTTGGTATATAAATGCAGGCTCTTTGTCAAATATTTGGAAATGCCAGAGCTAATTTACATTTTATTACCCTACACCTTTTCCAAATTACTGCACTTACTTTCAAGAAAGTCGGTCAAAATAACCTGACCTGGTTCCGTTTCTGTTTGTCACAGCAGAATAGCTCTGAAGATAGAGACAGTGTCATCTATGCAATGAGCAGTGTCCATCCTCATGCTTGTTTGGAAAGCTAAAGTGTACCAGTGAAGCCTTTGTTCTGTGCATTTCTCATCATCCAGCGATTCCAATAAACACTGTATGCCTTGTAGAATCACAGTCTATGGGCTGGTCCAAGCTGGCGTGTCCATCCACACCATTATTAGTTTGGTCAGATTGTTGCAGCTCTCATAGAGGGTTCACATCCTGCATGTTCTTTTGTTGCTCCTTCTATTATCTTATGAATCTAAGAAATTGGGCCAGGAGAAGACCCTTCTAGCCTACTCCCCCATTCAGCGATACCATGACTGATCAACCACAACCCCGTTTTTCTACCCAAACCTCAGTTCCCTTGATTCCACAAGAGTTTAAAAATCTTGGTGGTATAGACTCGATGGACTGAAGGGCCTCTTCTGCATTGTATGACTCTGTGATTCTATGGACATACTGAATCACTGATCATCCCTCTGAGGTAGAGGATTCCGAGGATCAAAAACCTTCTGAGTAAAGGAATATCTTTCCGCCTCAAGTCTACATGGCTGACTCCTTATCCTGAGATTATGTCCACTATTCACCACTCACCACCATCCCCCCACCCCTAGATCTGGAACTTCCAGTCAGATGAAACAAGTTATCAGCATCTACACTGGTTAAGTAGATTCACCTCTCAGGGTATTTGTGAAAAAAGGGCTTGTTAATCCAACACAACCTTTGAGCTTTTGGGTTGACATACCCGCTAGCATGGAGAGACCATATTACAATATAGCTGCTCCCTCCACATATGCCAAGCTTTCCTCTCCAAGAGGTGAAAGACCATGAAGGTCTAAGCTACTTTTTCAATTTCCTTTGTGAGGTGTGGGCATCTCTGGCCATGTGAGTTTTTACTGCCCATCCCTCTAATTGTCCTTGGACTGAGTGACTTGCTAGGCCAGGTCAGAGAGCAGTTAAAAGCGAACCACTCTCCTGGGGCCTGGAGCCTCATGTAGGCCAGATCGTATAAGGACAATGGATCTGCAGTACTATGCACAGTATTGGTCACCTTATAATTAGGGAAGGATGGAAATGTGTTGGAAGCAGTTCAGACAGGCTTTTAGGGGGTTAATTAGCTCAGTTGGCTGGACAGCTGTGTGCATTGCAGGGTAATGCAACAGCATGGGTTAAATTCCCAAACTGGCTGAGGTTACCATGGAGAAGTCTCCTGTCATCTCTCCCCTCATCTGACGTGTGGTGATCATCAGGTTAAACCATCACCAGTCGTCTCCCTCTAATGACAAGACTATGGTCTGGTAAGACTACGGCAATGTTACCTTTCACCTGGGTTCAGTTTAAGGAATGGCTTGGCAGAATAGGCTTAGAATTGAGATATGTAAGAAGCAACTTGATTGAAACGTACCTGACAAGGTAGATATTGAGAGGATATATCTTCTTTGGGAGTTTCTAGAATGAAGGGCCACAGTTTAAATATAATCTCTGCTTGCTAACCCTGAGGAGCATGAGCACTGGCAGCGATAGCCCTAATTGTTATGGTTAAACAAAGACTGACAGATAATGACAGAAACATTTTAATAGAAGAGGATATCAGATCAGAGAAAAAATGTGTTAAACAAGGTAGAAGTATTATTTTTTAGTTTTAAAAATCAGCTTAATATAGTACATGCGTGTAGGCAATTGGAAGTAATCAGTGGTGAGCATGTGCAGTAGGTAATCATCATTGGAACATTGGTGTCAACAACTACATCATTTGACATAAATATCCCCTGTTTGAAACAGCGATCAGACCAGAGAACAGATTCTTTATTCTCACAGACAATCTTTAGGATTGTCTTCCTGAAAAGGTGGTGGAAGCAGAGTCCTTGAATATTTTTAAGACAGAGGTGGATAGTTTCTTGCTAAGCAAGGGGTTCACCAGGCTACAATCAGGTTAGCCACGACCTTATTGACTGGCAGAGAAGGCTTGAGGGACTGAATGGCCTACTCCTGCTTCTCCGTTGTGTGCTCCTTCCCGAAAGGACACTTTCTGAACCAGATTTAACAGTATGCAAATTCACCCAGCTGCCATTTGAGCCTGTGCTCCTAAAGGATTAAACTAGCTCTCATGATTTCTACTCCAAAGGCATTGCCACTATGTTACTGTCACTTCTCCGGGTCAGAACCAAGCACCTCATCCAAGCTGTCAAGTCATCACTTTGTGAGAAGAATTGGCAAATATTTTGTGAAATATTTAGAAGATGGTGAGTGGGCATTTCAGACACACTGGGGTACGCAATCTTTCAAAAGGCAAACCAATTAAGAATGTGGTGGCACCATTACAATCTCCTCTCCTTCACGATGCTGACGTTGTTTCCCTGTTGCCACGGAAAGGCTGCCAACATCATCAAAGACCCTTCCCACCCCAGCAATACTCTCTTCCAACCTCTTCCATCAGGCAGAAGATACAGGAGCTTGAACACACACACCAATGGGTTCAAGAACAGTTTCTTCCCTGCCATTACTAGACTGCTGAATGAACTCTAACTTCATATAATGTCAATCTAGCTAAAATTGAACTTGTTTTGTTTACCTCCTGTGCAGCTGTAACCTTGTATGCCTCACTCTATCTAAGTACCCTGTGATCTGTATGCCCTTGTTTTCTATGACCTGCCTCTACTGCTCGCAAAAAAATACTTTTCACTGTACTTAGGCATATCTGACAACAACAAATCAAATCAAATCAAGTAGTGTTGTTGTAAACCCGTTTAGTACATGGCCGAGTGGAATGCCCCATATCTGATATTAATTAGTGCTGGGACTAGCAATGATGGCCTCCCGTAGGTGAATTCTTGTCAGTTTTTATCTATAATGCACACACAGCAAGGATGAGAGACAAGAGGACAGTTGGTATCTATGTGTGTGTAATCTGCCATGTCTTCACTGGCTTTAAGTGAGAAGGAGAAGCAGAAAAGATGCCTGAAACATGGTGTGTTCCCTATGTGTGTCAGTGTGCAGCATTATAATTTGTTTTACGCTCAAAGGCACTGGGAACTGAACCTACCTTGACGTCACCTGCAACGTTATCAAAGCCAGCGAGGGACGTGTGGTGAACAAGGCTTAAAAAATGAGTCACTTCAATTTTGCTTTAAACATGTCAGGCCAATGTCAAGCTCAATGATATCCAGCTTAATTTTGATGTGAATTTAACTCTTTTGTTTCTTCCATAATCCCAAATTTCTGCCAGAGAAGAACAACACAATGTTTTTATTAGAGAGGCACGTGGTCAGATCGCTGATGATAAATCAGACTTGGTAGGGTATAATTGCAATGCAAACGGGTTAATATGAAACTAATGCAAACACCAATTTTTATTCATTCTGTTGATGAGGACTGTTAAGGTAGATGTGGAAAAGTTGTTTCCCCTTGTGGGAGTCTAGGACCAACAGGCATAAACTCAGGGTAATGAGTGCCCATTTAAGGCAGAGATGAGGAGGAAATTTTTTCTCTAAGGGGGGTGAATCTGTGGAATTCTTTCCCTCAGAGGGCTGGCAGGTCTGGCTCGTTCAGTACCTTAAGTATAAGGCTGAGAAAGATTTTTAATCAGTGAGGAATCAAGGGTTATGGAGAAAGGGCAGCACTTGATAAAACAAAGACAGAGAATTCTGGAGAAACACAATGGGTCTGGCAGCATCTCTGGAGAGAGAAGCAGAGTTAATGTTTTGAGTCCGGTATAACTTTTCTTCAGAACTGAAAGAGGTGGGAAACTGGATTCTTTTATACTTTTGTCAGAGGTGGTGGAGTGGCTAAGTAGTTTAGAAGCCCTGTGCAAAAGACAAATAGGCTGTTATTGGTAGTGAAAGAGAAAAAGAGATGTAAAACAAGGGTATATTTACTGAAGAAGGGTCCCAACCCGAAACATCAGCTTTCCTGCTCCTCTGATGCTGCCTGGCCTGCTGTGCTCCTCCAGGTCCACACTGTGTTATCTCTGACTCCAGCATCGGCAGTTCTTACTATCTCTAAGGGTATATTAAGGTGTGAAACAGAGAGAATGGATTCCGGCTGCCGGCGGCAAAGTAAACAAGACACAAACAATAAAAGTCTGTGTTGGGGTGGGGAGAGGGAGAGTGGAGGGCTGATGGTAAGGGGAGAATGTAAGAAAATATAGGAATGTAAGAAATATACCAAACTTTCCTCACACAAAGCATGTTGCATTACTGCATGTTGTGATAGCCCAGTGGTATTATTAAGAGCCTCAGCGACTGGGGACTAGGATTTGTATCCCATAATGGCAGATGGAACTTGAAGTCAATACAACAGAGTCATTGTCAGAAAAGCCCATCAGGTTCACTAATGTCCTTTAGGGAAGGAAACTGGTCTGGTCTACATGTGACTCCAGACACACAGCAATGTTGATGGCTGTTAATTGCCTATGGGCCATAAATATTGGCCTAGCCGGTGATGCCTAAACCACATGAAAAAAATCATTAAAAAATGGTTCTCATGGCATATCTGCAATGCACCTTTATGGTGCCATCGACCTTTTCATGTGACATAATGTATGAAGCTCTTAGCCACCATCTTACTGACCTCTGCCCTCTTGCAGCATGACATGCTGAGGGAAGCATGTGACACTACATCGGAATTGCCTTATCTTTGGCCCAGACACTAATGTACCTCTGAATGTATTAGAATTAGAATTAGGTTTTATTGTCTTGTGTACTCAAGTACAGGGATACAGGAGTACAGTGAAAAGTTTACAATATTGCCATTCCCGGCACCACCTTAGGTACAAAGGTACCTAGGTACAAAATCTTAGGTAATAAGTAGAAAAATAAGGAAATATAGTGGTGTACATGTGTAGTTACCAGGTACTGTAATAAAAGATCATTGAATTCTTCAGTACAACATGACCCACATCTAGCTTCGATTCTGACCCCTAGAGCTTGGCCACAAATTCATTCCAGGTTTTTGGAATGAAATCTTAGAACAAGTAAGTTTTGAACACAGCCTGAATTTGGAATCGCACCCATGTCGCAGTGGGAAAAGGACCTGCTGGTGCTTAAGGATTTGAGTTTCAGGTTGCAAAGCAGAGGATGGCCTTTTGCCTATCTAAGGTGTAATGCTATCTTAACTGGATTGAAAGTTAACATTCATTCTGCACTGATGGCTTTGTTTCTGGGAAAAGCTGAAACTCAGGACCCAGCCCATGAAGATTTCTGACTAGTTGTGATACTACACTTCTGAATTTATGACATGTTCAAATCCCAGCCCCAGCTGTCAGGATCCCAGGCAATGTTAATCCTCCAAGCAATATCACTGGACATCATGTTGAGGTTGCACAAGATGTTGGTGAAGCCTCTTCTGGAGCACTGTGTGCAGTTTTAGTCACCATGTTATAGGCAGGACATTATTAAACTGAAAGGGTTAAAAAAAAAATTACCATGATGTTGCCAGGAATGGAGGGGTTGAGTTATAAAAATAGTCTGGATAAACTAGGACTTTTTACACTGGAGCACAAGACGTTGAGGAGTGACCTTATGGAAGTTTATAAAATAATGAGGGGCAGAGATAAGGTGAAAAGCAAAGATTTTTTCCTAAGGTGTGGGAGTTCAAAACTCGGGGGCATATGTTTAAGGTGAGAGGAGAAAGATTCAAAAAGGACACGAGGAGCAATGAACTGCCCAAAGAAATGGTGGATGCAGGTACAATACAACATTTAAAAGACATTTGGATAAGTACATGAATAGGAAAGGTTTGGAGGGATATGGGCCAAATGCAGGCAGGTGGGACTAGTTTAGTTTGGAACATGGTTGACATGGACTAGTTGGACCGAAGGATCTGTTTCCATGCTGTATGACTCTATGACACTCAAACGGATTTTCCAGTCATTGTCTCACATTATCGGAGCTTGCTGTGCACCGCCTCATTTCCTACCATTGTCACTATGTTTCAAAAGCGCTTCATTGGTTGTGAAGTGCTTTGGATGCCTTGTGGTATGAAAGGCAGTGTGTAAATGTATATTATTTCTGCTGTCTTCATTTGTGCTTAGAACTTGCCCGGAGAGCCCTTGGGGTTTCAGCAATGTTTAAATAATTTGGCACCACCAGTCCTCGAAAGTAGCTGCTTATATTGTCATATCCCAACAATTAGGCTGCTTAGAGGAATTCTCACTGAATATGACCTTAGTGTGACTGAATACCAAATGTTAATTTAAAAACCCATTGTGCTAGTGTCAACTTGCATAAAATAAGATCTCGGCCCCTCAAACTAAATAGTGCTTTTTTATTGAAGAACCCTTAAAGAAAGTGCTATCTTCATACAAAAAAAAGACTCTGCAAAACCCCTGTGTGCATTGCAGGAGTGTGCAATGTCAGTCACATGTCAGGTTAATGTTGAAATTTAACTTGAAATTGAGTTCATTGTGGCAGGATGTGAGTTTTCTTTTCCCGCTCACCACTGAAAACATGGCTCCTTTTTAAAAGAGCATTTAATCCCAAATTGAAGTCTTAACTGTTGGCCTCTTCTTGTCTCCTTCATTGTCGGAAGCTGGATTTCTCTCTGTTCCCACGGTGTTCTGCGCCAAGGTTCTATCTGAATGAAGATCATGGGAAGATTGTTTCTGTGTCATGATTGTTACCAAAAAGGCCAATTCTTGACATAGAGGGGAGGTGGTGGCCTGGTGGTAACATTGTGGGACTTATTATCCATGACCCTCGAGCTAATGCTCTGGGAACAAAAATAAAAATTGCTGAAAAAGCTCAGCAGGTCTGGCAGCATCTGTGGAGAGAAATCAGAGTTAACGTTTCAGGTTGAGTGACCCAGAAACAGGGTGCTTCTAGTGAAAAAGTTAAGGTTTTGAGATGGATCCCTATTGTAGATAACATAAATGAAAATTTGTATCATGTACCTTAACAAGAAAAATATCTTGCCACTTTCTAAGACATCCCTGGTAGATTATTGCCCTATCCCTCATTGCCTTTGAGAAGGTGGAGGTGAAGCATCCTCGTGAACTGGTACAGACTGTGTGGTGTAGGGGCATCCACAGTGATGGTAGGGAGCGAGTTCCAGGATTTCGACCCAGTGACAATGTCATCCAAGTCAGAATGGCGTATAAGTTGGAAAGGAACTTGCATATGGTGGTGTTCCCATTTATCTTTCTTTAATTTGTTCCTGGTATGTGGGCATCGCTAACAGGCCAGTATTTGTTGTCCATCCTTAATTATCCTTCAACTAAATGGCTTGTTAGGGTCATTTCAAAAGGGCAGTTTAGAGTCAACTACATTTCTTTAGGTCTGGAGTCACATGTGGGCCAGACCAGGTAAGGACAATAGATTTCCTTCCCTAAAGGACTTTAGTGGGCCTAATGTTATTTATGACAATTGACAATGGTTATGTTTTAATTCCAGATTTTCATTGAATTTAAATTTCACTATTTGTCATGGTGGGATTCAACTCACGTCCTCAGAACATTAGTCTGCAATTCTGCATTGTAGCTTGATGACTTAACCACTACACAACCCACTCCCCTGAATCTATTGCCTCTGTTCTTCTAAACCTTTGGTGGCATAGGTTGCAGGTTTAGAAAGTGCTGTCGAAGGAGCCTGTGCCAGTTGCTGCAGTGTATCTTGACAATGGCGTGTTAATTATTAAAATTAGATTGTAACTCTTGACATAAAGATTTTCGGTAATGTTGGTTGGCGTATTGACACAGAGGCCAGACCTGGGCGATGTAGGAGGAGATGTAGGTAGAAAGATATAGATAAATGGAGAAGCAGCTGAGAAGCTTCAGTTTAAACAAATACACAGCTAAATGTGAACCGAAGTTAATGATTTGAGTGATGTGCATTGCCTTTGACAGTACTGAATGCTCACTATATATAGTGCTATAGCTAATTCATAAAACCTGGCACTTATTGATTTCTGAAGAGTTAAAATAGCATCTGTAAGATAAAAATTGGCCTACAAGTATCCAGGGATGGGTAGCTCATTAATTGGATGAACTATACAGTGCATTCTGGCCTCAAGTATTGTCCTCATTATTTTTATAAATCTATATTGGATCGAGCAGGAACAGTAACACATATTGATTGATCTTCTTCTTTCTGCAGTAGTGTCTCCCCTCTGGGCCATATCTTTCCTGGCTCATCCAGTCAGTATGTTCTGGAATGAAGAGCCACTCTTTCCTCTGGTTTAAGTATTTGACAAGCTTAAAACGTCCTGTGCTTGGCAATTGCTCCCTCACAGACATGGAATTCATGTTGATGGACACTCATCGTCTTGCTGGGGCCATTTTGTGGATAAATATTTCTTGATGTGAAATATTCAGATTGCTAAGGAAATGACTGCTCACTGAAACACAGTAGTTTTGTCTCTCATGATGGGCATTTGTGAACCAGTTGGATTACTATGTCAGTTCGACAGCTTTCGTGGTCAGTCAGTTTGTCAAAGCAACTTCAAAACCTCTAGGGTCATGCAGTGATACAGTCACAATTTTTTTTTTAAATTCATTCATGGGATGTGAGTTTCGCTGGGTGTTCCAGCATCAATTACCCATCCCTAGTTGCCCTCGATAAAGTCCTAAAGTCTACCTATCGGAAAATGTCTTCACGAGAGTTGAGAAGGATGAGCGGGGATCTAATTGAAATGTATAAAATTCTAACAGGGCTGGACAGACTAGATGCAGGTGGATGATTCCCCTGGTTGAGGAGCCTAGAACTAGGGGTCACAGTCTCAGAATACGGGGTAGGCCATTAACGACTAAGATGAGGAAACATTTCTTCATTGAAAGGACAGTGAACCTGTAGAGTTCTCTACCACTGAAGGCTCTGGAGGCCAAGTCACTGAATATATTCAAGGAAGATATAGATACATTTTTAGACGTTAAAGGCATCAAGGGGCCATGGGGAAAAACTGAGAATATAGCACGGAAATAGAGGATCAGATATGATCATACTGAATAGCGGAGCAGGCTCAAAGGGCCGAATGGCCTACTCTCGCACTGGGTTTTTATGTTGTCATGCCTGCAAACCCTGAGTTTTAAAACCTGATCATACCTTCAAAGACTGAATAGCCTATGTCGTTTGAAGAAGGTTAGAAGCTGAAACTGTGAATGCGTAACGTAGAGAAAGACTATCAGAAAGTAGGTTCCCTTTGACTGAGTGTGTTCCCACTGGGGTTGATCACATGGACCTAATTAGGTTGGGCACTAGTTAAAGTCTATAATCTAAGATTAGGAGGATAGTAAGTAGGTAAAGGTTATGAAGTATTAGAGCTGTCTCTTGGAGTGGCAGGGTGATTTATCGTCAAGGTAAATTTCAGGCAGGACAATGAGACAGTTCCATGGGAAATGTTTTATATTCTGGCACTGTGTCCTGTCTCCTCATAATGAGCTAACAATAAGCACTTCTCTTCATTCTTCACGTTTGTGCGATGCTGAAATTGACGGGGTAGGAGACAGCACTTGTGTACTAAAAAGTTTCTCATGGGCTGCAGCATCAAAATTTCTCGAGGCAATGATAGTAATTCATAGGCTCCATAATTTAACTAAGATGTTGAGTGAGGAAGGGAGAAATTCAGTCCAGGTGAACTTACACAGCTTTTGCTCTATCCAGTTAGTATTTGGAAAAACTAATTGTACAAACGTGCAGAGGTCGTGTTTGTATACAACCAGATACCAAAAGGAAAGGCCAATCCTTACACTTATATAGTGTCTTTCACAACCCTCAGCATGTCCCAATGTGCTTTACAGTCAACAAAGTAATTTCCAGTTGTGGCCACCGTTAGAGTGTTGGAAATGCAGCAACAGATTTCTGCACAGCAAGATGCCACAAACAGTAGTGGCCTGTTTTTTAGTGACTTTGTTGAGGAATTTACATTGGCCAGGACATGCTCATCTTCCAAATAGTGTTGTAGGATCTTACACATCCACGCGAGAAGGAGGCTGGGGTTGATTTAACCTCTAATCTAAAAGACAGTGCAGCACACCCTCAGTCCTGCATTGGGATATCTACCTAGATTTTTGAGAGTATGTCCTTGGAGTAGGGCCTAAACTAACAATCTTCTTCTGACAGAGACAAACATTCACCCACACAACTGCAATTGCCACTGTTTATCTTAGAACGACTGTAAAACCTCTTCGCCATGGCCTCAAGGGTCTCACAAAGAAATCAGGCAGCCAGGTTCAGCTCTGATCTGGCATTAATGGGCACTAAATTGGTGATGTCACTTCGAGGTTGCAGAACTGGTTAATTCATATTAAATCAAAACTGTTATTGAACTAGAACAGCAGTAAACTGTTTTGTTAAAAAAAAGTTCATTCATGGGACATGGGTATCTATAGCTAGGCCAGTATTTATTGCCCATCCCTAATAGCCACATTGTTGGGGTCTGAAGTCGCATGTAGGCCAGACCATGTAAGGATGGCAGATTTCCTTCCCCTATAGCACATTAGTGAGCCAGATTTTTGTTTTATTTTCACTTCCTGACAATCAGCAATGGTTTCATGGTCACTCTTAATTCCCAATTTTTATTGAATTCAAATTCCATCATTTGTCATTGTGGGATTTGGACCAAGGTGCTCAGAACATTACATGGGCCCTTTCAAAATGTCAAACCACACTTGATCAGTGTCTCTACATATTGTGGTTGACACGTTGTTTGTTTTCTTTATTCAATATGGGATGTGGGCATCACTGGCAAGGCCAGCATTTGTTGCCCATCCCTAATTGCCTAGGGTGGCTCACTTGGCCATTTCAGAGGGCAGTTCACAGTCAACCACATTGCTGTGGGTCTGGGGTCACATATTGTCTAGACCAGGAAGGATGACAGACTTCATTCCCATTAGGGGACTAGATGGCTTTATTTTATGACAATGGATGATAGTTTGATGGTCACTATTAGGTTTATTTTTCATATTTCCTGATTTAATATTAATTCCAGCAGCTGCCCTGGTTGAATTTGAATCTATGTCCTCAGAGCATTTGTCTGGGCCACTGGATTATTAGCATGGTGAGCGACATCACCATAATCTCACCATCTCCCTTTGTTCAGCATCAAGATGTCCAGGAACAGGTGTCCTGAACCCTTAATCTCTCTAAATCTCTTTAACCTAATCGGGGGAGAGGGCAGAAGAAGGAAGAACTTTTTTTTGAATATAAAAAAAGGAGCTTTTCCAATTAATTTAATTACTGAAACAACGTGACTTTTGAACAATCTCCATAATATTTGGACAAAATTTTGCAGCTTATGGCTGCATTGCTTTTGGCAAATAACATGGCTGTTTATTTTCTGCTGAAATATAATCAGTAATATTTAGAGGATCTAATTTTCATAGAACCCCCTACGGTGTGGAAGTAGGCCATTCAGTAAGTCCATCTGAAGGGCTTCCCACTCAGACCCACCCCCCTTACCCCATCCCTGTAACCCTGCATTCCCCATGGCTAATCCACCTGACCTGCATAACTTTGGACTGTGGGAGGAAACCAGAGCACCTGGAAGAAGTCTTGGAAGGGTTTCAACTCAAGTTGAAGGTGTTCAAATGCCATTATCACAAAGTATCTGTGAAACCCAAGCAAAACCCTGTTAAATAATCAGCTTCAATGTTGCCTCTCATACAACAAAACTTCCCAGTGTACTTTATGAAAGAATTGTGTGATCACCCACACAGAAATGCTCTGAATGCTCCAAGAAAAAGTCAAGCACTGCAATAAAATGTGTTTGAAAAAACATTCACTGCTCTACAAAAACAGTGTAATGTTTTAAACTTAAGATATTATAGAATGTCTCCAGTGCAGAAGCAGGCCATTTAGCCCATTGAGTTCACATCAACCCTCCATAGAGCAAACCATCCAGACCTACCCCACTGTTTCCCAGGGCTAATCCACCTAACCTGCACATCCCTGGATGCTGGCCAGTCCACCTAACCTGCACACCTTTGGACTATGGGAGGAAACTGGAGCACCCAGAGGAAACCCACACAGACACAGGGAGAATGTGCAAACTCCACACTGACAATCACCCAAGGCTGGATTTGAACCCAGGTCCCTGGCCCTGTGAAGCAGCAGTGTTAAACAGTGAGCCACCATTGGCTTCCTGACAAACATTACACAGCATAAGTCAACTGTCCCAGGTCACAAATCATTTGTCTGGGAGAGGATAGTGATTTCACTCTATGACAAGAAAGAAATCACTTGGCAATTAGGGTTGGATTTCATGTTCATAGAATCCCTACAGTGTGGAAGCAGGCCATTTGGCCCATACTGACTCTCTGAAGAGCATCCCAACCAGACCCACCCTTACCCTAGTTCTGCATTTCCCACCCTAGACACTACGGGCAATTTCCTATGGCCAATCTACCTAACCTGCACATCTTTGGACTGTGGGAGGAAACTGGAGCCTGGATGAAACCCACGCAGACACAGGGAGAATGTGCAAAGTTCACAGAGACAGTTGCCCAAGGGTGGAATTGAACCCAGGTCCCTGGCACTGTGAGGCAACAGTGCTAACCACTGAGCCACTGTGCCACCCCAATGGCTGCTAATGTTTACCTTAGTCATAAACAGTGAAAATATATGTGAAAAATAAACCATGACAGGATCTCCATGAAGTTAATCAAAAAGAATAAATCTAACTCAAATCATTTTGCACCCTACTTCCCGAAAAACCTACTGCCCTCAAATGCAAGTATATATGGTACACAGAGTGGTGTGCAGAATTATTTTTGTTTTACCAGTTTAGTCTGCAGGGTAAATGAAAAATATGACCAGATAATTAACTGCCAGAGAGTGTACGATGTGTGAGTGAGCTCCTTGTTTGTTTAGTGTGATTTCCCAATATAAGATAGTTGCTCTTAATTGGGGTCTAGGCTGCCAACACAGTGTCTGTCAAAATCATCCCTGATGGAGATGGTGTTCAGAACGGAAGTGCTCCATGCTGCCATGGTGCACTGTATGATCACATCATCTGTAATACATTTGAATAAATCAGGAAGAAATCAGTGCGGCTTGTAAAAGGGTGAGTCTGACAGATGCACCAGTGAATCTATGATGCTCTCCAACAATCGCGCAGAATGTGAAGACTGCTCAGCAGTATTGAAAGGATGTGGTAAACATCTCAATATACATGCACGGTTGCAAGACAATTAGAGGGCTGTATTGTTAAAGCCAGCTGACCATTATTGGAGTCACTGCCCTGAGTGTAACATTTAACTTAGACACTGAAAGTCCATTTTAAAAAAAAAATTGTATATTACACACATTAAGTGCCTTAAAATGGAGACATTATTCACAGTGAACCTGATTTGTTTGAACTCGATATGTACAGTTATGTCTAACTGTAAAAAAAATTAAAAATCTAATTAGTGGGATAGAATACCATGTTTCCCAAATGAAGACAATATTCTTGAATTTGGATGTTATTACAAATCAGGTCATTGCAAAGATTTGACAAAAATATCCTATTGAAGGTTGTTAAGGATTGAAAAGACTCTTAGGATGATTTTAACCTAAACTGCTGGTCACTGATTGGTCAAGGGGATTCTCAGTTGTACACCATGTTTACCTTGTCTTTTGAGATAATATCCACTGCTCATGGATCGGCTAACAGGATTGTACTCTACATTGAACATAGCAGAGTCAAACTGTGTGGACAGTGCACCTGATGCTCTATGTTTTCCATCAGGGATGGTCTGTTTCATTGACAGCTCAACAGTCTTTGGGCCTATTATAGAACATAAGAACTAGGAGCAGGAGTAGGCCATCCGGCCCTTCGAGCCTGCTCCGCCATTCAATAAGATCATGGCTGATCTTTTCGTGGACTCAGATCCACTTACCCGCCTTCTCATCGTATCCCTTAATTCCTTTATTGTTCAAAAAAAATCTACCTTATCTTTAAAAACATTTACTGAAGTAGCGTCAACTACTTCACTGGGCAAGGAATTCCATAAATTAACAACCCTCTGGGTGAAGAAGTTCCTTCTCAATTCAGTCCTAAATTTGCTCCCTCTAATCTTGAGGCTATGCCCTCTTGTTCTAGCTTCACCTGCCAGTGGAAACATCCTCTCTACTTCTATCTTATCTATTCGCTTAATAATTTTATATGTTTCCATAAGATCCCCCCTCAATCTTCTGAATTCCAATGAATATAATCCCAGTCTACTCAGTCTCTCCTCATAAGCCAACCCCCTCAACTCCGGAATCAACCTAGTGAACCTCCTTTGCACCCCCTCCAGTGGTTTTAGGACAATGGTTAAGCCTTAGACAGAATCCCTACAGTGTGGAAAGAGGCCATTCAGACCATCAAGACTACACTAACCCTGCAGACAGCATCCCACCCAGACCCGGCTCCCCACCCTATAACCCTGCACTTACGATGGCTAATCCACCTACCCTGCATATCTTTGGACTGTGAGAGGAAACCAAAGCACCCGGAGAAAACCCAAGCAGACATGGGGAGAACACGCAAAACTCCACACAGTCACCCAAGGCTGGAGATGAACCTGGGTCCCTAACACTGTGAGGCAGCCTGCTAACCACTGAACCACCGTGCTTCCCATTTCAAAACTTGAACCCTGGTCTCCAGAACATTACCTGGGTCTCTGGATTAATCACCTCGTGATAATGTCGCTAGCCCATCACCTCCCCCCAGGATTTATTGTGCTAATGAATTGAATCAGTCATCGAGGGTGCCTGCTGACATTCCCAGGCATAGCTGGGTCTCGGGCTGAGCTTGCAGAAATCATCTCTTTTACTCATTTATATCTACAGTAAAATAGTTAACAAAAGGTTGTTCAGTATAAGGATATGCAACAATCTGACAATCTGACAAACTGGTTTGTATCCAGATCCTGTTCTATGCTTGTAACTGAACTATGAAACTTGTCCTTCGAAGGAAATTGGAGAGAGACAGTAACAGAAGAAATATATTCCAATATATTGATCTTTCTCTGCTGACAAAGTCAAAGTGTAACTTAAATAAATTTTTCTCTTTCTACTAACCCATTAATGGACATCACTGAAAATAGCATTTATTCCCCATCCATAGTTACCTGGTAAACGTTTGGAACAGAAATAGGCCATTCAGCCATTGAGTCTGCTCTGCCATTCAGTTAAACTCACAACCCTTGATTTCCTTACTGATTAAAAATCTGTCTGTCTCAGCCTTGAACATATTTAATGACCCAGCCTCAGCAGCCTTCTGTGGCAAAGAGTTTCACAGATTCACTGCTGTCTCAGAAAAGAAATTCCTCCTCATTTCTGTCTTAAATATGTGACCCCTGATTCTGAGATTAAGCTTTTTGGTCCTAGACTCTGCCACGAAGGGAAACAACCTTTCTGCAGCTACCCTGTTAAATATCCTAAGAATCTTATTTGTTTCAAAGATGTTATCTCTCTTTCTTCTTAACTCCAATGGGTATAGGTCCACCCACTCAGCTTCTCCTCATAGGGCAGTCCCTGCATATCTAGTCTTAGCCTTGTGAACCTCCAATGTCAGTGTATCCTTCCTTACATAACAGGCCCAAAACTGTTCACAGTTTTCTAGCTATGATCTGACTGGCACCTTGTATAGTTTTAGCAAGAATTCCGTACACTTATACTCAATTTCCTTGGAAATAAAGACCAGTTTTCCTTCCCCATGACTTGCCGAACTCAGATGCTACCTTTCTGTGGTTTATGCACAAGGACTGTCATATCCCTCTGTGCTGTATCAGTCTTTCAGCAGTCTTTCTCTATTTAAATAATATTCAGCTCCTCTATTCTTACATCTTCCAACATTGTATTCCTTCTGCCAAATTTCTTGCCCACTCACTTAATCAGTCAAAATCCCTCTGCACATCCCTTGTGACATCATCACCGCTTGCCTTCCCAGTTTTTTTTTTGCGTCATCCACAAACTGAGTGGCTTCCTGGACCATTTCAGTGGGTAGTTAAGAGTCAGCAGCAATGTTGTGGGTCAGGAGTCACATTAACGTTGGATTGGCTAATGATAAAATGTTTTTTCCTGAAGGTCATTAGTGAATCAGGTGGGATTTTACAAGAATGCAATGGTGTCGTGGTCAACATTCTAGTTTTGTTATTCCAGATTTATTTAATTAATGTGGGGCAACATGGTGGCTCAGTGGTTAGCACTACTGCATTACAGCACTGGGAACCGAGGTTCAATTCTGAATTCGGGTGACTGTCCGTGTGGAGTTTGCATGTTCTCCCTGTGTCTGTGTGGGCTTCTGCTGGGTGCTCTGGTTTCCTCCCACAGTCCAAAGACGTGCAGGTTAGGTGGATTGGCCATGCTAAATGTTGGGTTACAGAGATGGCTGGGATGGGGGGAACGATGTTGGTCTGGTTGGGATGCCCTTTGGAGTGTTGGTGCAGACTCAATGAGCCAAATGGCTTTTGTCTGCACTGTAAGGATTTTGTGATTCTAACTGAATTTAAATACTCAGTTGAAGAGCTGGTGCGGGCACAATGACCAAATGGCCATCTTCTGCATCATAATGATTTTGTGGTTCTGAAATTTACCAGCTGCCATGTCGGGGATTGAGCTCGATAGAATATTGAGGTTATTAGGACATGCCACCAGATTACTAGACCACTAGCACAACCATTACCTTACCATGTTGGCTGTGAAGGTGAGGTCCACAAGTGACAGTTTGTGGTGAGGCTGTAAATAAGTGGAAGGTACTTGAACAGAATTGTTGTGGGCATTTATTTAGACCAGGCTTAACAATTCTCTTAAAACTAAAACCCACCTAAGGAAGCCTTTTGCTGTCTATTTATGATGTTACTGCACACAGGTACGAAAGGAAAGGAACCCGGTTCCTTGTTTTCTCTGTCTCATTCATTTTGCCAATTTTTAAAAATCCCTTTTCTCTCACTTCTCTTTCCTCTCAGCCTTTCCTCAGTTTTGTGTAATTGTATGAGACACCACAATATACTGCATCCCGCAAGAGATCATACAGCAATTACTCACAAGCCTGTGGTGTATTATTGTCATAAATAAATGATGTGCTATCTCTTTTAGTTTATTTGAAGATGTCTGCCAAATCTCTCTCTCTCTAAAAAAATGCAGAAATTGCTGGAGAAACTCAGCAGACCTGGCAGCATCTGTGAAAGAGAGATACAAAATTAACGTTTCCAATCCGGTATGACTCTTCTTCACATCTTTTTCTCTCACTGTTCCTCTTTCGCACTTTCTCTGATTCTCCCATAAAAATGGAGAGTCCAGCAGCAAAATATGAGAGGCATCAAGGTGGGCAGTTCAGGAAAGGCAAAATATTGCGCAAATCTGAAACACAGAAATTGCTGTAGAAACTCAGCAGGTCTGGCAGTGGAGACAGAAATGTTTCGATTCTGATGTGGTCAGTTCATGTGTTTGATGATGTCATTGTGCATTGACTACGTTCACATTAATACATTGTCTTATGATCAGCTTTGCTCTGCATCACTTTGATGCAAAATCATTTGGTCCCATCTACCTTGACATGGATTGAGTTGCGGTTGAATACAATCTTTGTTTTCCCACTGTTTGATCTCATCCTGTTTTTAGCATGGACAAAGAATTTCTTCTGTCAGAGGGTTGAGTGTCTATGGAACTCCCTGCCACAGAGAGCTGTGGGGACTGAGTCCTTGTGTATATTTAAGGCTGAGATAGACTCTTGATCAATCAGGGAATCAAAGGTTATAGGGAAAGGGCAGTCCTCATGAGGAATGTTGGATCAACCATGATCCTATTGAATGGCAGAGCAGGCTCGAGGAGCTAAACAGCCTATCCTTGTTCAGTTTCTTGTGGTCTATAGTCTGAGGTTGTAGGTACAGTGTCAGAGACTATGTATTTACTTTTTTCAGACTAGAAACTGGAATGGAAGTTACAGTGACATAATTTGTCAAAATTTCCGGGGGAGTTTTGTAACTTGAAAATGAAGTGTTGCATATCTTATTGAGTGGTGCGGTACTATGTTGCTGTTTGAAGCAGTAAAAGAGAGAATTTGATACTGAGCAGCACTGAGAGTCTTTTGACTTGAGGAACATCTGCCTGACGACAACCCTCTCATTGGCTGAGCTGCAGTTTTGAAAGGCTTTACGTATCAGAGAAGCAGCAGAGGAGAAGGAATGTCCAGAGCCTACAGACAGAAAGCATTCATCTCTCCCTCTCCTTCTCTCCCAATGTGTGGGGGGAGGGGGGAACATGCGGTAAACCCACGAAAGCTTAGAAGAAAAAAAAGTAAAGAAACAGCCTTGATCCACCTGATCAATCTATGAATTGAAAGGCCCCAGTCAACAGCAGATTGTCATTGATATTATCACAAAAAAATGTGAGAAAATAACTTTCCACTTTGTGGTCTGGACTTTTGATCTTTCAAATTTTGTTTACCCTGTCTGCATTCTTTTTTCACCGACAGTATATGTATTCATCTAAATATCTTTGTCTGTCTTAATCATGATTGAGTGTGTATGTATTTAAGGAGTAGACTTTAATTTGCATAGTAGTCAAATAGAAAGCCTTTTTTTTGCATTAAAGTTAACTCCATCATAGAAACCCCACAGTATAAAAGCAGGCCTATCAGCCCATCAAATCCACAGCAAACCTCCAAAGAGCATTCCACCCAGAACCAACTCCATCCCTGCATTCCCTAGGGCTAATCCACCTAGCCTGCATATTCCTGGACAGTATGGGCAATTTAACATGGCCAATCCACCTAGCCTGCACATCTTTGGACTGTGGGAAGAAACCGGAGCACCCAGTAGAAATCCACGCAGACACAGGGAGAATGTGCAAACTCCACACAGTCGCCCGCAGGTGGAATCAAACCCGGGTCCCTTGAGCATTGCCAACCACTGAGCTATCGTGAGGCCCTAACACACCTTATCACAGTAAACAAAGTTATTTTACTGTTACTGATTAAACCTGGAAGCCAGTCAGACAAATTTGTGATTTTGGTGGTCATATTGGGATTTTATACATTTTATGGCAACTTGTGGAACAGTGGGGCATGATTATCGGAGCACTTTTCCCAGTTAAATTGTGACAACACCCTCAGTACTTGTTGCTGGGTGATCTGCCTGATTTTATTTGGCTTATCAGGGTTTATAGCAGATAGATACAACAGCATGGCTTGCAAGAACCATTTCAGAGGAAATTTAAGAGTCAGCCATATTGTTGTGGACCATGTAGGCCAGAACAGGTGAGGATGTTGATAGTGAACAAGATGGGTTTTTGCAATAATCGATAATGGTTTCATTCCAGATTTAATTTATTAATTGAATTATCACGATGTGCTGTGATGAGATTCAAGGCATGTGCTGTGGGCGTTAGCCTGGGTCTCTGGATTACTAGTCCGATGACAATACTGCCATGCCACTGCTTCCTGTAATTTATTCTTCTTGATTGCACCTTGGCAGTTGTAAGCTCATAGTGAGAATGGAGATCTTATTACTGCATGGGGGACATTGAGGTGAGTAGGATAGATGCCTTTATGAGAAAGGTCCATTTGTTCTTGTTAACTATGCAGTAAATGGGAAGGTGTAGTGCCACATATATCACAACGACCTTGTCATTAACTTGTCTTCGGAACCACTTGGATTAGTTTTAATTTCTGCTCAAAAAGTGAAGAGTGCTAGCCAATATGAAGTCATCACTCATTCCTCTCAGCCTCATGCCCAAGAATGGATCTCTTCACCTCCATTGTCAAGTTAAGGCAATGGTCTTTGACGTTGCTACAATACTCAACACTATATTGTACCTGACCTTATTGAGAAGCTGCCCCTTTGAGGACCTATCAAGCCAAGCTGTTCAACTTGGATGTATGACTTCCTCAGAGGTCAAAGTTCAGCACGTGGTAAATGGGTCTTCTCATCTTCTAACAACATCTGTGCTGTGACTCGTCAGGAGCTAAAATCCCATTATGTGTTGTATAAGTGGCTGAAAGGGTTAATACTGAGGTGTGCATTATGCACCATTCATTATTAGCGTGCCATAAGATTTGGTGGGAGAAAAACTCAGGATCTTGAAGGAATAAGACCGACCATTCACATCATCCTCATAGTCTTTGTAGCAATATCTATCATGTCAGTGTAAATTATACTTTTTGTTTAAATACAACAAACTAATTCTTCTTTAAGACAAGAGCCTCTTCTCTTTAGACCACCAAGTGGTTTTCCTCTACCATGCCCAACCAAGTAGGCCCTGTGGATTCCAAACCCCAAAAGATGACAGTGCCAGTGAACCTAGCCCACAGTGTACAATGGTGCTGACAGTCTCACACAACACTACGGTCTATGGTGAGGATTGTGGACTTAACACTGTATGCCTCATCTTCATTAACTGCCAGATCAGTGCTTCTGCCCATTGAGCTGATGGTAGCAATCCAACATATCTAAGGACACAGTCGCTGCAGGCACATTCTGATAGTGTAATGGCCCTTTCTGATTCTGTCAGCATTAAGGAAGAGCAAGGCCACAACGATAGGTGGCTACACCATCTCTGCTTCTGTAAAAGTTACAAAGTTGCCTTCATTGTATATGTTCATAAGGCTAAAACATCGGACCAGTTCAGTCAAACACAGCTTTACTACCCAGTGTAGAGAATCTGATATTTTCAATGCGAAGTTTAGCTTAAAGTGGAACTTTTCAATTGAGCTGTTGAGCTCATTACTCCTCTCCTTACAAAGTGCAAGGTGTACCCTATTGTGCAATGTGTAGGTTGGATGATTTTTTAAAAAACATTGGCATGGGATGTGGACATCACAGACCAGGCCAGCGTTTGTTGGCCATCCCCATCTGCTCTAAGCAAATGGCTTGTTTGGCCATTTCAGAGGCCAGTTAGGAGGCTTTGGGTCTGAAGTCACAGGCAGAGGTGTCAGACCTCCATCCTTTGAAGAATAAGAATGAACTGGACATGTTTCATGGTCCCCTTTACCGAGATTTGCTTCCAAAAGCAGATTTTGCAAATCAAATTTAAATTCCACCAACTACCACATTGGGACTCAAATCCATTTCCCCAAGACATTAGCCTGATCTTCTAGATAATAATCCAGTGACATTACTGATACACTACTCTTTTCTATTCAGTAGTTAAATCAACTTGATGCCCTGAGACCACGTCCTACAGCAGAAAAGAAATATGTCCCAGTTGTCATCCCACATTTGTCAACTTGGAAGTTTCATCCAAAGAGTTGCGCTCATAATACATCCTTTATTATCAGGCTCAATGACAAATAAGTAAAACATAATGAAAATAATGCAGATTTTTTTTAAAGTCTGTTTGATTTGCCTCCAGTATTTTGCTCACTGCAGTATCCAGGAAATTAATCTTTAATGCTGGAGCCATCAGAACAATCCTGGAACCAAAGCAACCCAAAATCAGTCTCCTTCAAGTTGATATTGTCCACCCCCAAGTTAACCCTGAATGTTTTTGCTAGGATTACTGCCTCATCTTAATATTTGATCACAATTCGAGAAGAAGACACGAATGTTAATAAGGAGACTTTTTTTTGCCTGTGGACCGCCCTTATATTATGGAATCCTTGAATGCATTCCTCAAAGCCAGAAATAGGCTTTAATTCCTGAATTAAATTTGCAGTTGCAATTTACAGGTTACGTTGCGTGAATTTCTATGATTGTTGGGGCTCGAGTATAGTTTCTCGGAATCTGTTGGTACGTCAAGCAGCCAAATGGAGAAATTGTCGCACTGTTTGGTAGAGTGTATCAAAAATCCCATTTTTAATTCCCCATATTTTGTATAGTCAATGATAGAAGCAAGAGAGCCAGATGATGGTAAGCTGTTCGATGCATAGTCCTGTGAAAAACTGTTTTTATCTTGCAGGGTGAACTATTGATATCGCGGAGCACATATAGAAGTTTAATTCCATGTTCTCATTAATGTGCATGAATTGCTGATTATTGTGTCTTGGCACTGAATGAGAAAATTCTTTTTAGCTTCCGTCTGCCTTAGTCACCAATTTAAACTGATGACCCTCATGACTGACTGCCCAACCAGAGGAAATTGTTTTTCTCCTTTTGCATTATAAAACCCTTTCTCAATTTTAAAATCCTGTTATTTCTCCTCTCTGTGCAGAGGTGCTATTCTACAAGGTATCGTGAGCCTTCTGGCACCTTTCCAAATGATAATTTCTTCATGAGCGTGTCAGATCAGTAACAGCAAGCTTCTTTATCACGGACGTGTCATTGCAAAGCTTAGTCCACAAGGATAACACTTTAGGTCAAAGGTCATTGGGCACTGATTGGAAAGGGGAAGCTCTTAGTGTGTTCCCCCTCAATTAGGACAGCTTCACCCCAATTTCTATCCTTTCACTACTCTATGTGTTTAGAAATTGGTCTGGAGCCTTGTCAAAGTACAAGATTGTAAAAATGAATATCTAGAGGGCCCAATAGAACATTTAACAAAGGGTTATTAATCAGAACCATTGGTTTTCTTTTCACTATCTTTTCTTTATTCACTAATTTGCACAAGTTCTTGGATTTAAGCTCACACTTGATTTGCATCTTTTCTTTTGTTTTTATCTTCCTATTGTTCATCTCTTTGTCTGCCTCAAGCTCTCACATGTAAAATAAAGACTAATGCAATTCACATCACGCGTGCACGGTTGATATTTGCAGCAGCTCCTTGGAGGGATTAACCTAATTCCACTGATTTCCCCACCCCGCTCAGTTATCTTACATGCTAGACCTCTTCAAGAAGCCTTGTTTTCTAACAAAAATGAGCAAGAGGTACGACATCAGGAAATGTTGTTGGAACGAATGGGACGTGATTCCAAGTGCGACCAAGCACATTCTGAGACCGTCGAAGAATTCCAGCTGCTATGCCGTCCATGCTGAGAGACAGCATCAGGTGCTGAGTGAGCTTTGGTTGATGGGGACTCCTGACATTCTGCTGTGAACTATGGTTTGAAGATACAATTTCCACACCATGGCACCGTGATTACGCCTGATGCAGTCTGCGCTCTAACATTAACCCGGGGGGTGCTGGCGTGATTGGCAGCTGTGTGTGCCGGGTTTACTTATTGCTGTGACTGCTGCTTTTTTTGCAGCAAATTATCTTCATTGTCCCATTGACTTCACAATGTTTCCTGCAGAAGTAAGAAAAGGACAAACGATGCAAGGTATAGAATATATAGGCAGTTAGCTTACTTCACAAATAGCAGGGGACCTTAAATAGCAAAGGCCAAACATTCTCCTACCAGATATTTCATGAAGTTCTGGTGTGATTGAACACATTGTCCTGAGAGTTTGGCAGCACATTCTGCACTGTTCCATAGGCATATTGTGATTCTTATAGAGTTGACATAGGAACAGACATACAGCCTTCGGGCCCCAGCTCAGCCTGTTCTGTTATTTAATCAATCATGGCTGATTTGTATCTTAACTCCATCGACCCACTCTGGCGCTGCAAAACTTAATACCCAAATCTAACAAAGACCTGTCAATCTCTATTTCAAAGCTTTTCAGTTGACCCCAGCTTTAACAGCCTTGTGTAAAACACTCCCGAAGATCAAAAAGTATTACTACCTTAGTGACACGACTGATACAAAAGGATGAAAGACTTGCATTTTGCTAGTGCCTCTCGTGACCAGGAGACCTTTCAATGTGTTTTACTGCCAGTTGTACTTTTGGAATGTTGTCGATGTTGCAACGGAGGGAACATGGCAGCCAGTTTGTGCACAGGAAGCTCCCACAAACAACAGTGATGTTGATTGAGGGATTAATATTAGCCAGGATGTGGTGGCTCATTGGTTAGCATTACTGCCTCACCTTGCCAGGGACCTGGGTTCAACCCCACCATCAGGCAGCTGTCTATGTGGAATTTGCACATTCTCCCCATGTCTGTGTGGATAAGGAATTCAAATAAGTTCCGGACTGAAGCAGTAAATATAAATGATTTATCAATGTTACCTGGATCTCTGAATTCTCTCCTTGACTTGTCTGCTTCCCATTTTACTCTGTTAAATGTACAGAGGGAGTATGTGGATGCAATTCTATTCTTGTATGACATGAAACAATGAACAAAGAGCTTCCTTGATCCTGTGATTTTAATGGCAGCAACACCAGATTTTGTTTCCCCTGTATGATTTACCAGCATGATGTGCCCTGTACCTAGCAACACCACATTGCCTGCATAACTAATGAAGGTGCAACAGAATTCAGGGTTTATGTGGTACAAACACACAAAGCCTCCACAGAGTTTTCAAATGGTGGATCAGCCACTGAAGTATTTATAATGAAAGGTAGAAAATAGGAGCTGGAGTAGACCAATTGGTACATTTATCCAGTTCCACCATTCAATATGATCATGACTAACCCAATATCTCAACACCGTATTCCTGTACTCTCCCCATTCTCCCTTGATGCTTTTAAGTATCTAGAAATGTGTCACTTTCTTTCTTAACTATATTCAATGACTTGGCCTCCACAGCGTTTGTCAGTAGAGAATTCCACAGGCTCACCTGTTAAGTGAAGACACATCTCTTCATCTCTGTCTGAAATGGCCTACTGCCTACCCTGAGACCCCCTTGTAACACCATTGCTGAACGCCAGACATGAATGGTTAGTCTCAGTGACTTCAGAGCCACTTGGAGGGGGGCAGGACATTTTTAATAATGGTGGGGTGGGAGATGGGATGAGTCGGGGATATGGGGAGTGAGTTTTGGTGAGTGAGATACTGGTGTCATTGAAGTCACTAGAATGAAGCCCAGGCATTTATTTTGTTATCACGGACCTCAAGCTATGTAAAAGCGCATCTCATTACATCCTGGATGTTGAAGGGCAGGACAATATGACATGATGGTGACGCAAGAGTAATGCTGAATTTCAATGTATTTTGGTGACAGAATTGCCCCTTGAGTTAAAGGCTGGTAGGCAGCATTGACTGTGTGCAAGGTTTTGTTTAGTTGTCACCTTTGGGAATCTAGATAATTGCAGGCAAGACAGGTGAGATGATAAATTTCTTTTCCTGATTTTGTGCTTGGCTGGAATGAGCTTGCAACACTTTTGGTCTCGTTTCTAATGGGTAAATTACTGCCACTAATTCCCTACTAATGGCAGAAAATTGACAACTTGTGTAACAGCAGGGTCAGCAGGTTGATGGATGAGAGAAAGTGAAATGACAGTGATGGGGAAAGGCTGCTCTTCAGAGGTACAATTATGGGATGTTACTGAAACGGAGGGCTTTTATCCTTCACCTTTCTCTTTGATCTAGGTTTCAGTCAATTGTTGTAAAGCCTTCTCTTTTTCTCAATGTCAGTTTTGGATTGATTAAGCCCCTGTGAAGCTCTCTTTTTGTGATGTTTCACTGCACTGAAGATGCCATACAAATGCAAGTTGTTGTTTGGTTAACTAGAAAGTAACCAACCCTGACACACCAAGTATAAAAGTGAAGTAATATTGGTCAGTGCTGACATCTCGTATCTCACTCATCAAAACTCATTCCCCATTTCCCCAACTCATCCTGTCTGCCACCCCACCATTCTGAAAAATACACCCCCCCCATTCATGTCTGGGGTGGGACAATGGTGTCACAAGGGGGTCTCAGGGTAGGGTGTAGACCATTTCAGACTGACAAAAAAGAGATATTTCTTCGCTTAAAAGGAGGTGAACCTATGGAATTCTCTAACAAAAACTGAAAGAACTGTGAGTGCTGTAAATCAGAAAAATAACACAGAACTTTCTGGAAAAGCTCAGCCGGTCTGGCAGCATCTGTGGAGAGAAATCAGAGTTAACGTTTCATGGCAAGTGACCCTTTTGTTTCTGTGAAATTCTCTACTGTATAAGGCTGTGGAGGCCAAGTCAGTGAATAAAGATAAGAAAGAAATTGATGCATTTCTAGATACTTAAAGGCATCAAGGGGGAATGGGGAGAGTACAGGAATACGGTGTTGAGATATTGGTTTAGCTGTGACCATATTGAATGGTGGAGCTGGATAAATGGACCAATTGGTCCACTCCAACTCCTCTTTTCTACCTACATTATAAATACTTCAGTGGCTGGTCCACCATTTGAAGACTCTGTGGAGGCTTTGTGTGTTCCGATCCATCAGCAAACAAAGTTCAGAGAGTGCATGTGTCACTCATTGAAGCCTGAGGATTGTGTTTGATGTGGAGTGGGGTAAGGGTCATACTGAGCTATATTCCTTTTATTGATGAACAGAAATGGTTGTAAACAAAGTTGCTGAGGCTGGCTCAGGAATATTCTGGTGTCATTGCTGCACATAGTGACACTGTGAGACCCGGCTGTCAAGCTTTGTGACATTCTGAGGTTGTGAAAGGTGCTATAAAAATACAACTTCTTTCATTTATTTACAGGACTAAGCCATCAAGGAGCATATCCTATTTTAACTTGAAACAGAAGGGATCTTTAAAAGCATTTATTTTTAAATCCAGTACTCTGTGCAATTTCTCTACATTGCTAATTGCCATCATGACAATTACAGAACAATGCCCCTTCTAAATGTTCCTGAATTGACATCTCACACTACTGCCAGAGTCCACTTACAGAATAGCTGTTTGAACTCCAGTTGACATTGAATGCTGACAAGATTCTGAATTAGAGATAACAAGGTGTGGAGCTGGATGAACACAGCAGGCCAAGCAGCATCAGAGGAGCAGGAAGGCTGACGTTTCGGGCCTAGACCCTTCTTCAGAAATGGGGGAGGGGAAGGAGGTTCCTCTTTGACCTGTCTGTCTCCTCTCCACCTATCTTCTCCTCTATCCATCTTCTATCCGCCACCCCTCTCTCTCTATTTATTTCAGAACCCCCATCCCCTCCCCCATTTCTGAAGAAGGGTCTAGGCCTGAAACGTCAGCCTTCCTGCTCCTCTGATGCTGCTTGGCCTGCTGTGTTCATCCAGCTCTACACCTTGCTATCTCAGATTCTCCAGCATCTGCAGTTCCTACTGTCTCTGAAACAAGATTCTGAATTAGCTTTATTTTCCCATCCTTGTCTCTAGGGAGTAGATTCCACATCACGTCATATGGAGCCTTGTACATATCCGATGTACAAAAGGAAGACGCACTGTCTACATACAGGTGTATCACCAGACATAAATACAGTGGGGAAACGCGCCAAAGCAATGGAGCTCGTCTCTCAGTTTCCGGTAAGTGTGGGCCTTGCAGTTAACATCTGAGTCTAGTATCTTGTCTTTCACACTGAATATTCCTAAACTCTCAGGATTGTACTGATGCTTCCAGACACTATGCATGAACTTTCAGGTGTGGGAGAGGATGCAGACGAGAGTTATCAGAATGGGATCAGGGACTTCAGTTACACAGAGATAATAGGGCTGTTCAGATTCTTTCTTTCTAGTTTGAGATGGCCCAGTTGGCTTGCTTTTTTATAGTTTTCTCAACTTTTCTTTGAGAACAGCTACCAAGAGATGTTACTCCTCCACACAAGAGGTAGAAAGTGAGATTTAGGAGCTTTCTCTTTGTAGGCTAGAATCTTCTTTGTAGGCTAGGAGTTAGGAAGGAAAATGTGCTAGAAAGTTTGAAAAACATGAGGATAGATAAGTCCCCTGGGCCAGACAGGATATACCCAAGGTTACTATGGGAAGCGAGGGAAGAAATTGCTGCCCCTTTGGTGATGATCTTTGCGTCCTCACTGTCCACTGGAGTAGTACCAGATGATTGGAGGGTGGCAAATGTTATTCCCTTGTTCAAGAAAGGGAATAGGGATAATCCTGAGAATTACAGATCGGTCAGTCTTACTTCTGTGGTGGGCAAATTATTGGAGAGGATTCTGAGAGATAGTATACATGATTATTTGGAAAAGTACAGTTTGATTAGAAATAGTCAGCATGGCTTTGTGAGGGGCAGGTCATGCCTCACAAGCCTTATTGAATTCTTTGAGGATGTGATAAAACACATTGATGAAGGCAGAGCAGTGGATGTGGTGTATATGGATTTTAACAAAGCATTTGAAAAGGTTCCCCATGGTCAGCCCATTCAGAAAGTAAGGGGGCATGGGATTCAGAGAAATTTGGCTGTCTGGATTCAAAACTGGCTATCCAATAGATGACAGAGGGTGGTAGTAGATGGAAAGTATTCAGCCTGGAGCTCGGTGACCAGTGGTGTTCCGCAGGGATCTGTTCTGGGACCTCTGCTCTTTGTGACCTTTATAAATGACTTGGATGAGGAAGTGGAAGGGTGGGTTAGTAAGTTTGCCGATGACACGAAGGTTGGTGGAGTTGTGGACAGTGTGGAGGTGTTTTGTAGGTTGCAACGGGACATTGACAGGATGCAGAGCTGGGCAAAGAAGTTGCAGATGGAATTCAACCCGGAAAGGTGTGAAGTGATTGATTTTGGAGGGTCGAATTTGAATGCACAATATAGGGTTAATTGCAGGACTCTTGGCAGTGTGGAGGAACAGAGGGATCTTGGGATCCATGTCCATAGATCCCACAAAGTTACCACCCAAGTTGATTGGGTTGTGAAGAAGCCATATGGTGTGTTGGCTTTCATTGGCAGGGGAATTGAGTTTAAGAGCCGCGAGGTTATGCTGCAGCTCTGTAAAACTCTGGTTAGACCACACTTGGAAAATTTTGTTCAGTTCTGGTCGCCTCATTATCGGAAGGATGTGGAAGCTTTAGAGTGGGTGCAGAGGAGATTTACCAGGATGCTGCCTGGACTGGAGGGCAGGTCTCATGAGGAAAGGTTGAGGGAGTTCGGGCTTTTTTTCTTTGGAGCGAAGAAGGATGAGAGGTGACTTGATAGAGATGTATAAGATGATGAGAGGCATAGATAGAGTGGATAGCCAGAGACTTTTTCCCAAGGCAGAAATGACTATCACGAGGGGGCATAATCATGAGGTGATTGGAGGAAAGTATAGGGGAGATTTCAGAGGTAGGTTCTTTACACAGAGAGTGGTGGGTGTGTGGAATGCGCTGCCGGCAGTGGTAGTAGTGCCAGATACATTAGGGACATTTAAGTGACCTTTGGATAGGGACATGGATGATAGTATAATGTAGGGTATGCAGGGTAGTTTGATCTTAGAGTAGGATAATAGGTCGGCACAACATCGTGGGCCGAAGGGCCTGAACTGTGCTGTACTATCCCATGTTCTATGTTCTATGTTCTCCTGTATTGCCCAAACACAAGGCTGTAAACCATCAACCCAGGGACTAACCACAAAGCTACTGTGTTGAGCACTAGTGAATCTGCACAACTGATCCTGACACAGGCACACACGCGCACACCCACGCACACACAGACACACACACAGACACACACACACAGACACACACACACAAACACAGACACAGACACACACACACACAGACACACACGCAGAGACACACACAGAGACACACAAACACAGACACACACATATGCAGACACACACACATGCAGACACATACACACACACAGAGACACACACAGGCAGACACAGAGACACACACACATGCAGACACACACACACACACACACAGACACAGATACACACACAGTGTAGTCCACAATGCGTTGCATCACTCATTTTCACACTGCAATATCTTCCTCCACAGTTTATTTAGTTTAAAGCAGTACTTTCTCCCATTTTTAGTTCACAGTCCAAAACTAAAATTAAGTGATCGTTACAGAACCTAGAGTTTTACTCTTTCTCAGTGACGTAAAGCTCAAATGATGTAAAGCACAGAGAGAGGCCACTCAGCCCAACATGTCTGTGTGAGGGTTAGTGCTCCAAACAAACCTCTCCTCGTGTTAATCATTTAATATCAAAGTATTCTTCTAATTGTTTCTTCCTCATTCGTTTATCTAACTTTAGAACTGGAATTAGAATTAGGTTTAATTGTCATTGGTACTCAAGTACAGGGATATAGGAGCACAGTGAAAATTTTACAATGTTGCCATTCATGACACCATCTTAGGTACAAAATACCTAGGTACAAAATTTTAGTTAAAATGTAGAAAAATAGAGAAATAAGCTAGAAGTTCAACATTACAGTTCTTCTCAGTATGAAATAGTAAATGAGAGATAAAGTTAGAAATTCCAAATTGCAGTCCTTTAGCCGTAGACCTGCAGTTGCTCCATGCTGGACATTGCCATGAATTAATCTTTGCTGTGTATCTCATAGGGAATGGTAGCATAGTGATTATGCTGTTGGAAAAATAATCCAGAGCCTAGACTAAGAATGCAGAGACATGAGTGTAAATCCCATTGAAGTAGAATAGATTAGATCGAATGAAGAGTTTGTATCATTTGGGAACTATGTAACTACTGACTTGCCATTAAAAACCTTTCAGATTCACTCATTCCCTTCAGACAAGGACCCAGTCTGGCCTTTGTAGACCCCAGTCAATCCACAACTGTGTGACAGACTCTCAACTGTCCTTAAGAGTGGCTGAGCTAACAGGCTACGAACCTGTGGTAATTAGGGATGGGCAATAAATGTTGACCTTGCCAGCGGTGCCCACACCCTGTGAATGATTCAAAAGAAAACTAGCCCCTGTGGTAGTGAGTTTCACACCTGAGTCAATTAAGTTATATTCTTCTACAAAAGGCCTGGTGGGGCAGGGGAGTGGAGGCATTGTGATGTGATACTTTAAAGGCAGAGATTTTAATCTGATGTGAATTGTTACTTTCTGCCAATAGGATCTAATGTCTTATGCTATGACTTGAGGGTAGTTTGAAGCAGCAGAAATGGGAATGAGATGTATTGCACTTATTTCCCAGTGAATGTTATGCGTAATTAGTTTCAATTCAAATTAGTATAGAATAGCCTTTACTGTCACGTGTGCTCGAATGAGGAGCGTGAAAAGTTTGTTACGTTGCCACTTTGGTGCCATCTTAGGTACAGGGTACCTGTGTACAGAATATTTAAGTGTTTGTTACAGAATTGAAAGAGTTAAAAAAAAGTCTAGCATCAGAATACAACGTTTTAAAAATTACTCAAATTACTCAAGGTCCAGAATAAGAATAAAAGATATCTTTAAAAAGTACTCAAATTACAGTCTGTGCCCACCAGGCTTCAGAACTCGAGATCTTGCTGCCTCCTCATGCTGACCTCCGGCCTGCTTCTGGGACTCATCTCCCAGGCCGGCCTGGACTCAGACTGCCTCCTACGCCAGATTCTGGCCCGCGATTTGCTTCCAGACTCTCTGGGGAGTGACAATCTTGTGCATTTGTAGAAAAGGAGAGCGCTCTGTATTTTTAACAGGAGATTCTGATCAGGGCTTCTTCCAGAAATACATAGGCATATTTCCGATCTGGCAGTTCTCTTGCTTATTTTTATTCACACGTAGGATTTGGGTGTCGCTGCCTGGGCCAGCATTTATTGTTTGGGGGGTTGTGTCTGGAATGGGGGAAGAGGGGAGCAAAACAGGGCTGTCGGGTCCCAGGAGAGGGAACGGTTCTTAGCTCAGGGAACTGGGATGTGAGTGATCGAGATGTAGTGTAGTTGGGGATGTGAGAATTAAGTACGGAATCAGCTGAACAGTCACTCAGGAGTTAGACTACACATTTAATGGTCTGATGTTTCCCAAGCACTAGTGGGAGACAAAGGCATAGTGGTATTATTTTTAGGCTATTAATCCTGGGGACGTAGGTTCGAATCGTGCCGTGGCAAATGGTGGAATTTGAATTAATTTTCAATTTTAAAAAAATCTGGAAGAGCCTAATGATTTACCATGAATCCACTGTCAATTGTCAGAAAAACCCATTTGGTTCACTTAATGTCCTTAAATGCCATCCTTACCCAGTCTGGCCTATATGCAACTCTAGACCCACAGCAATGTGGGTTGACTGTTAACTGCCCTCTGGGTAATTAGGACAGGCAATAAATGCTGGTCCAGCCAGAGATGCCCTCATCTTGTGAATGAATTAAAAAAATGTTGCTTGATTTCATCAGAACCTTCCAAATTCTCTGAGTAAAATGGATGCTCACGAAGGATTCTAAGGGTACAGGATTTGCCAAGCAGGATCTTCAGTTTTCTTAGCAATTTCTTCAGATTGTGCTATGATGGCGATCCCACATGGCCCTCGTGTACAATTCCCATCTAACCCCGGAACCATGAGTGATGGCCATCAGAAATTCCAGGCCATTGTTTTACCAAACCTTGTGTGGGATTTGTACCTTCATGTTCAAGACAGGAACATGACATGTTGGCAGCTGCTGATTTCCAAAGTCTTTTTTTAAATTTTTAAATATAGCATCTGCAACATGCTAGCAGCACGGTTTTGAAAATCTTAACGGCAAAATACATAAATCTCAACCCTTCCCCGTCCAGTTAAAACAAAAGCAAAGAAGAAACAGCTATCAAAAAGCCTCAGTGTGTGTCAGTGATTTTGTAGCACCTTAGGAATAAATCCCAAATCCAGCACACTTTTCTTCTGGGATCACACCTCACACTAACTTGCGGCCTCAGATCCTTGTGAATTGCTCCTGGTGGGAAGAACATCAACAGTGAAGTCCAGTTGCTGTGAAACTTAAGCAGGAATAGAATTGAAACAGAGGATTGCAGGTGCTGTCACTTTAAGGAGAGCTTGCAGACAACAAGGGACTGCCCAATCACTTCTGCTTCTGGGGAAGCAAAATACTGCACTTAGGGCTGGGAAGAAGAGTCTATCGAGTAACAGCTGGGACTGGAGGGAGATGCTGAATAGGCTGGGGCTTTTTTCACTGGAATGTTAGAGGCTGAGACGTGACCTTGTAGAGTTTTATAAAATCATGAGGGGCATGGATAGAGTCAAGGACTTTTTCTCAGGGTAGGGGAGTCCAAAAGTAGAGGGCATAGGTTTAAGGTGAGAGGGGAAAGATTTAAAAAGGACTTAAGGGGAAACTTCTTCACACAGAGGGTGGTACATGTATGGAGTGATCTGCCAGAGGAACTGGTGGAGGGGGATACAGTTACAACATTTAAAAGGCATCTGGATGGGTATATGAATAGGAAGGGTTCAGAGGGATATGGGCCAAATACTGGCAAATGGGACTAGGTCAGATTGGGATGTCTGGTCGACGCAGATGAGTTGGACCAAAAGGTCTATTTCCATGCTATATGACTCAATGACTCTATAACAGCCAGAATAAAAAAACTATTTTTCCACTAAACAAAACTGAAAGAACTGCAGATGCTGCCAGACCTGCTGGGCTTTTCCAGCAACTTTGTTTTTGTTCCTTTTTTTCCACTGTTTACTTTCACTTTTCCAACTCCACAGCCATTTTCCTACCAAATTACAGTTTGCTGGGATGTAAGAGCTGAAACTGTCAAAAACACAGAGCTTGATAAAACTACTAACCAGACCTAACAATAACCTCTGTCCATCTGGAAGTCTAGAAAAGTTGAAATAAACTGTTCAAATGTTCAGGTAGCGTCCCTGCAAAAAAGCACATATTTCTGAATAGAAAAGCAAGCCATTAAAGTTGCAATCAGCAATGAAGGCCCTTTCAGACTGAATATGTCAGGTCTATCCACAACTGTTGTTAGCATCTAGAAAAAATATGGTCAACTCTCAAAGATCAATTATGGCTGAAGTTCAACTTCAGAATTTTCTGTATGTGTTTTTTCATCAACAGGATGTGGGTGTCGCTGGCTAGGCCAACATTTATTGCCCACCCTTAATTGCCCAGAAGGCAGATAAGAGTCAACCACATTGCTGTGGGTCTGGAGTTACATGTAGACCAGACCAGGTAAAGATGGCAGTTTCCTTCCCGAAAGGGCTTTAGCGAACCAGAATTTTTTTCCTGACAATTGGCAATGGATTCATAGTCATCATTAGACTGTTAATTACATATCTTCACTGAATTCAAATTCCACCATTCCATGAAGGGATTTGAACCCAGGTCCCCAGAACATTACCCGGATCTCTAGATTGACCGTCCAATGATAATACCATGTCGCTTCCTCTTGGTATCACAACTAGAAGCAGTGATTACTCCTATTGTGACTAGAAGTTTGTCTAAGACATAGCACAACGAAAACATCCCAAAACATAAGTTCTGAAAATGTACAGCAGCCTCCAACAAATATTGCCATAACTGAGGCTGGATGGATGTGCAGCCATCGATACATTTCAGAGAGTTGTAAATGTATTGCTATTGGTCAGTATAATGTTCTTTTGTTTTGCTGTCATGTAGCGTTTGATTCTTTAAGGGTGAACGTTTAGTTTGATAGAAGGGGGCTATTGTGATGTGATAACATTACACCTTTAAGGGGCATATCTTAAACTGTTTCAATCATTGTCTACTTTGACAAGATCTGATGTATTAGTTCCATGACTTTGACAGCAGTATGAAGTAGCAGTGATGGGGATAAGATGTATTATACTTAGATCCTAGTGGACATTACCTGTGTTCAGTTTTATCTTCAAATAAAGAACCAACAATATTACTTCACCAATCTCTATGTGTAATTGGTACGTTGAGGTAATGGAGAGTGTAACTGGGTGGAGGAGTCAGGGAAATAAAATGTGAATTATACAATAAACATGTCAAAAAAAGCTAATTAATGGGGTAATACCTTTTTGTACTTTATCATCACATTTTACAGAGATAAGGCCTTAAATTGGAAGAAGTCCAAGGTCATGATGTATTCTCTCAATGGGTGTTCATGCAGTACAGAGAGACCTTAATGTAGTCTGTCAGAATGAAGGGCCATGCTGTCTCTCCACATGGGCTCTTTTCTAGTGATACAGTAGGGGGCTGGTGTTAAACAGTGAGGCAGAATCCAACAGAAATGTTTAATGATTCAGACAGAGCTGTGTTTGATTTGAGGTTACCCTGTATACGACACCGATTAAGTCCTCTCTCTCCTTCCACCAATAAAAACAAATGGAACCTTGGTGAATCTCCCATGAAGTTTCACACAGTGGGTCGGAGGATGTTCTGTTTTTGAATAAGAGCACATTATGTTGAAAATGTGACTAAGCTTTTGTGGCCCTAACAAAGCATGAAATACAGCACCCCACCTGCTCAACTTCAGAACACGGAGTCTCTCCCTGCACTTTCTAATGCTACTCAGAAGGGTCAATTTGCCCCTCCAATCTCCCAAGTGAACCTTTACCACTCTACCCCCTCCCTGTAGCTTCTCAATTTCTTCCTGCTCTACCAGTATCTGATCCAATAAACGTCTTTGTGCATTCTATCCCCCTCTTTGATACATGAGGTACTTTCTTGCCTGGATTATTGGTGAAATTAATAGTTAGTAATTGTTTTTGTGGGTGCCTTGCTCATTTTAAGCATTGGCTTTGAAATCAGGAATCGCCATGCCCCAAAGCTGTTGGCTTGTACGATCATATGGCTTAGGAGAGAATTGTTTTCCTGATTTTGTGCGCAATAATTAGAATGTACGAAAAATGAGGCAGTTGTGCTGTAGGCACAGAAACCCACTTTCCTGCATGTGCAGTATTTTCAGGTACAGCTGTGCAATCTTTTTCCCTCTGAGATGGCTATGCTTTGAGTTTGTACTGAAACAAAACACTAATATTTTGACAAATAAAGCTACTAGCAAGCCTCAGATAGTTTTATTGCTGTAATAACAATCCTCACCATAAAATAAATATTCAAAACACAATTAAAAATGTATTTTCTATTTCGGCTTGATCTGTGTTCTACCCTATTCTCTTTCTTTTTTGGAGAGAAAGGTTTCCACTGCAGCAGTGTTGGTAACTAAATGGAAGGCACAGACTGAAGATAATTGACAAAAAAAATTCAGGGGAGAAAAGAGGAGAGCTTTTTCATGCATCAGGTTGCTATGATTTGCAATGCATTGCATGAAAGGGAGATTAGAAGCAGATTCAATAATAATTTTCAAAATGAATTGAATATTTGCTTACAGAGATGTGTGTACAGCTACAGAACAAGTGTGCAGCAGGGAGACTGATTGTGTAATTGCTTCAAAGAGTCAACACTGGTACAATAGGCTGAATGGTCCATTACTGTGCAGAAAATCATATGATTTTATAATTATTTCCACCTAGAACTGTTCTCCTGCTTCCTCCCCATAAAGATGTTACCAGGGTTGGAATGTTTGAGCTATAGGGAGAGGCTGAATAGGCTGGGGCTATTTTCCCTGGAGCGTTGGAGGCTGAGGGGTGACCTTATAGAGGTTTATAAAATCATGAAGGACATGGATAGGGTGAATAGACAAGGTCCTTTCTCCAGGGTACGGGAGTCCAAAACTAGAGGGCGTAGGTTTACGCCGAGAGGGGAAAGATATAAAAAGGATCTAAGGGGTAACTTTCTCACGCAGAGAGCGGTGTGTATATTGGAATGAGTTGCCAGAGGAAGTGCTGGAGGCTGGTATAATGACAACATTTAAAAGGTATTTGGATGGGTGTACGAATAGGAAAGGTTTAGGGGGATATGGGCCAAATGCTGGCAAATGGGGACTAGGTTTATTTAAGATATCTGGTTGGCATGGACGAGTTGGACGGAAGGGTCAGTTTCCTTATTTTATATCTCTATGACTCTATAACTCTGCACATTGTTCCTTTTCAAATAACTGACTCACCCTCTTTCAAGTACCTTGATTGAACCCACCTCCATCACAAGCTGAGGCAGTGCTTTTTAGACCCTAACTGCATGCTGCTTTAAATTTGTGCCACTTTGTTACTGTTTTCAATTTTGTCCCTTTTCCTTGGCTCTGGATTCTCCCCAGGTGGTAGAGTCCATTTCAAAACAGCAAAATAATTAGCGATTAGCTGCTGTCAGGGCCAATTTTGAGGCCCATCGGTTGTGAAAACTCAAAGTATGAAGCATGGTGGATAAATTTACTGATCATTCGTAGCTCAGGAACTAACCCCAGCTTGATGAATAAAATAATCCCCAATTGCTCAAAGTTTAAAATGTTATGGACTTTGTCACATTAAAACGATACACGCCAACAGTCAAGAAAAATCCTCTCAGCTCCAATCATGGACACGGTTAATTAATTTTCAAGTTAAAACAAGTATGACCTCTGGTGGAGCATCCTCCAATACTGCTGTTCACTGAGAAATGTTTGTAACATTCACTCATGGTTGGTCCAGCATTAGTTGCCCATCTCTAGTTGCCCTTGAGAAGGTGGTGGTCAGCTGCCTTCTTCAACCATTGTCGTCCATTTGCTGTAGTTACACTCTCTGTGCTGTTAGGGAGGGAATTCCAGGACTTTGACCCAGTGACACTGAAGAAATGGCGATATATTTCCAAGTCAAGATGTGAGTGGCCTAGAAGGGAACTTGCAGGTGATGGTGTTTCCATATATCTGCTGTCCTTGTCCTTCTAAATGAAGTGGTCGTGGGTTTGGAAGGGGCTGTGTAAGGAGCTTTGGTGAATTTCTGTGGAACATTGCATTTTAGTTATGTTGTTGATTCGACACCATCCTGCAGAATGCTTTGACAAAGGAGTGATACAGCTTGGCAACTAACTTTAAAGTTTGGAATTTGGAAACCTTTGTAGTTAGTGCTGGGTTTTGAGGGGAACAATAAAATATATACATTAAACAAATGGCAGATGTTTGGATATTCAGCTTTGAGTGAGTTAAACATTGGATCAATCCCAATCCTTAATTCCATTCAAGGAAATGGAACACCTTCATACTCACTGTGTCACCAATTATTTTGCCCATCCTTTCTTCCCTCCTCCTTTTTTCCCTCCTGTTCATTATCCTTTACTGTAATCATCAATGAAATTGAAGTCGTAAAAAGTTTTGAGTGATGAAAGCTGATTAATCCCCCTTCTACCTACCACTTACATCTACTTGGCTTCTACCTGCAGATCCAATGGAATCAGCACCTACAGTGTTGGACAGTTTTCAATCCAAAGAAGTTAAAACTGGAGAAACCATGGAGCTTCCATGCATCGCTTCAGGTTATCCAAACCCTGTGATTCGCTGGCTTAAAGACAACAGGCCGTTGCCAGTCGATAGCCGATGGACAAAGCGTATTACAGGCCTGACGATCAACAACCTACATGTGGAGGACAGCGGGATGTACATCTGCGAAGTGACAAACACCTTCGGCTCAGCGGAAGTTACCGAAATCATTAAAGTCATAGGTAAGATCTTCTCAGCTTTCTCTGCAGGCCACATGGTAAATGACCAGCAAAGAAGATTAAGAGGTGCCCTTCAAAATTGTGAATAGTACTGACAGAGTAAAGAAGGATATTGTATTTCCACTAGCTGGTATGTCAGTAACTAGAGGGTCAGAATTTCAACCTTGTCAGCAAGAGAGCTAGGAATGAGATGAGGAGAAACATTTTTGCTCTGAGATGTTCGGATTTGGAATGTGCTGCCTGGGAGAATGCTGGAGGGGGATTCCATAGGAGGTTTTAAAGGAGAGCTGGATATATATTGAAAATGATGAATTTAGAGGAATACAGAGAAAGGGCTGGAGAATGGGACTAGCTGGGTAGATGTTTCGGGAGCCGGTACAGACGTGATAGCCTCCTTCTGTGCTGTAAAATTCTGTGATTTTGCACTTCTGTGATGGGAATCAGAGGAAAACTCTCTGGTGGCTAGAGAGATACCTGTCAAAAGAGTCAAAGGAAGATGGTTGTGGTTGTGAAGGTCAGTCATCTCAGCTCCAGGACTTCCTCAGGGTAGTGTCCTTGACCCAATCATCTTCAGCTGCTTCATCAATAACCTTCCCTCCAACATAAGGTCAGAAATGGAAACGCTCGCTAATGATTGCGTAATGTTCAGCACCATTCGCAACTCCTCAAACACTCAAGCAGTCCATGTCCAAATGCAGCATGATCTGGACAATATCCAGGATTGTACAGACAGGTGGCAAGTAACACTCTCACAGTGTAAGTATCAGGCAGTGACTATCACCATCAAGAGACAACCTGATCATTGCCCTTTGGCATTCAATGGCATTGCCTTTCCCATTGAATTCCCCACTTTTCTCATCCTGAGGGTTCGATTGACCAGAAACTGAACTGAACCAGCTGCATAAACACAGCGGCTATAAGAGCAGGTCAGAGACTCGGAATCCTGCAGCAAGAAACTTGCCTACTGACTCCCCAAAGCCTGTCCATCATCTACAAGTCACAAGTCAAGAGTGTGATGGAATACTTGTACTTGCCTGATGGACACAGCTCCAACAAAACTCAAGAAACTTGACACCATCCATGATAAAGCAGCCTCTTTGACGAGCACCCTACTCACAAATGTTCAGTCTTTCCACCATCGATGCTGAGTAGCAGTGGGTATAACAGAGTGAGAGATGCGCTGTAGAAATTCACCAAAGCTCCTCAGACAGCACCTTCCAAACTCACAATCACTTCAAGTGAGAAGAACATTGACAGCAGTTACATGGGAACACCACCACCTGCGATTTCCTTTCCAAGCCACGCACCATCCTGACTTGGAAATGCATTGCCTTTCGTTCAGTGTCTCTGGGTCAGAATTGTAGAACACTGTCACCAGTGGCATTGTGGGCCCACTTAACCAACTGGACTGTGGCGGTTCAAGAAGGCAGGAAAAGGTGCAGAGGAGATTTACCAGGATGTTGCCTGGAATGGAGAGAAGGTCTTACGAGGAAAGGTTGAGAGAGCTAGGGCTTTTCTCTTTAGAATGACTAAGGATGAGAGGTGACTTGGTAGAGGTGTACAAAATGATCAGAGGTATAGATAGAGTGGACAGCCAGAGACTTTTTCCTAGGGTGGAGGTAGCTATTACGAGGGGGCATAGGTTTAAAGTGAGTGGAGGTAAGATATAGGGGAGACGTCAGAGGTAAGTTCTTTACTCAGAGAGTGGTAGGGATGTGGAATGTATTGCCGGAGAGGGTAGTGGAGTCGGCCTCATTAGGGGCATTTGAGCGGCTATTAGATAGGCATATGGATGATAGTATAACGTAGGGGTGGAGGTTAGATAGACCTTAGGTTTAGGGTAAAAGTTTGGCACAACATTGTGGGCCGAAAGGCCTGTACTGTGCTGTACTGTTCTATGTTCTATGTTCTATGTTCTAAGGCAGCTCGCTGCCAACCTCTCAAGGTCAAATAGGGATAGGCAATAAATGCTGGCCCAGCCAGTGATAACCACAGTCCCAGAAAGAATAGCAAAACATAAATCTCTGTCCTTCTGTCTAACGTTTGAGTTTAATAAGTATATCAGAAATCCGGTGTTTGGGTGTTTTTTTTTCGCCCAAGGTGTCACATCCACTAAAAACTTAGGCCTATACCCCTTGTGTGTTCGGACTGTTCTTAACATTCACTTTGAGACACTGAGGGGGAATTTATCCACCTTCATTAGCCTGAGGGGTCAGTGCATTCATGGGTTTCACTCTTCACTTTCAGAATCAGACCCACCCAAGTGCTGAGTTCTGAGGAAGGGTCACTGAACCCGAAACGTTAACTCTGATTTCTCTCCACAGATGCTGCCAGACCTGCTGAGCTTTTCCAGAAATTTCTGTTCTTGTTCCATCCAAATTTTGGATTGCTTCATTTGTCCAAACGCTGGACCCTTCCATCTCCCAATTGGCAGACTTGACAATCTTATCAACATCGCTGCATAATTTGGAAAAGCACAATATTTTGTTTTCAAAGTGCAAATGCAGTGCAATCTGAAAGGAAGCAGGCAAAGATGCAGCTTGGACTTCCTTAAGCAGTTATCACGGGCCAACAGCAATCACATTGAAATAAAACTGACAAACATTTGGATATCAGCAATGAATCAATGGGTAGGAATTTTCAACAAAGTTAATTTACAAACCTTCAGGCTTTTTGTTTGAGAACATGTTAGCACTCTTTGGAAGGAAAGGTTCATCCATTTTGCAAAATCTACCATTAGCCAAAAAAAAACACATGTCTATTACTAGATTTTGGCTCTGATACTTACAGGAAGGGAACAGGACTATGGGAGGAGATCAATTTAATACGTTCCATCCAACCTGGGGGCAAAATTAACACGCTGCCCCCACATCCCCTCCCCTATTTCTTTTATCATTTCAATAAGGGAGGCAGAGGTGTGTTAGTGAGGCAGAACACAATGCAATATGTAGGAGATGAATTTTTAAATAAGTGGTTTAATATTTTATTTTAACAAATATGAGCAATTTGCTGGGACATCAGTGCAGGACACCGGCATCAACATGATCCCTTTATTGCTGGTGGATCATCCGCCAGTGCTGACGTGCCGAGTGCTCCAGAATTATGTGATGCGTTCTACAAAAGGAAGGTGGATTTCTCATCCTGACAGCTCGTGGTATTGTGCCTATGACATGTGAAAGTGAATGTTGCATTGGCTGTCATGATAATGTGAGCGATTACAGTAGATTGGAAAGCATTGTGCTGCACCACCAGGTAGTCATTGACATTGAAAGGGTCAGTGCTTTATGTTGGAAGACAGGAATAATGTAGCGATCATGGGTGGGTCAGCATGACTGCGTTTACCTGTGAGACAAAGTAGAACGTGAAGAGATTCTGGTGCACCAGAAAAAAACCAGCAGCACCCAGGAAAGCTGAGTGGTCTGTGTCTGTGCCATAAATTCATCGTAGAATTCCTGCAGTGTGGAAGCAGGCTGTTCAGCCCATTGGGTCCACACCGAACGTCCAAAGAGTATCCCTACGAGACCTACCCCATCCCTGTAACCCTGCATTGCCCATGGCTAATCCATCGAACCTGCACATCTTTGGATAGCGGGAGGAAACCGAAACACCTGGCAGAAACGGGGATAATGTGCAAACCATACACAGACAATTGTCTGAGGGTGGAATTGAACCCCCCATGTAGTTCTCGATGTAGTTTTATGTCACTGGACTTTGATTGCTACTAAATGCATTAATCTAATTTGTAGAAATGAGATGCTCATTACAGAAAAGGAAACCAAATAGTTTAAATGTACTCACACTTGTTAGATTTTCTGACACACTCACTAGACTTGCCCACTGTTGGATTACATTATTTACCTTTTATGTTCCTATCACTTCAATTTTCTCCATCAACAACTCCTTACTGTTGCACAGAAACTTTTCCCAGCTATTGAACAAAGGCAGAGAGTGTTTCCCACTAATCTGCAAGGCTGTGTTTCCCTTGGCTACCAAAAAGGATAAGTACAAATTCCTGAAGGAGACAGGGTGCAGGGAAAGAGGATGGCTATGGCGCCAATAAGATTGGTATGTAAAAGAGCTAGGACAGATTTATAGGGCTGAATAGCCTCCTTCCATGCGTTGTTCAATGATGAGTTTATTTATATTCCTTCACGAATGTTGGATTTCAACCTAGGGTGTACATTCAGAAAATGGCACCTGTATGTGTGTGAGACACTGATATGTTCAACTGCTATACTCAACTTAAGTCATAATCTTTGCTTTGTATTTCTGCTCCTTTTGCAGATCCACTGAGGGTAACAGTGACTCCAAAGAAACTGAAAACTGGAATTGGCAGCACTGTCATTCTGTCGTGTAACGTGATGGGTTCTCCTGAGTATGTCATCAGGTGGTACAGGGACACTGAGCTCATCGTTCCCGATGGTTACATCTCTGTCCGAGGGATCAATAACGACACATTGCTGATCACATCTGCCCAGAAGAGTCACTCGGGAGCCTACCAGTGCTTCGCCAGCAGGAAATCCCAAACTGCACAGGACTTCTCCATCATCGTGTTAGAAGGTACAGACTTCTCAAAAAGAAGCCAAGGCACAATGATCAAACATTTTTCTTTAATTAAGTTACCCAGCCTCTAATTGCCCTTCTTGAGCTCCCTTCTTGAAACCACCACAGTCCATGTGGTTAAAATTGAATCAGAGATAGTAGGAACTGCAGATGCTGGAGAATCCGAGACAACAAGGTGCAGGGCTGGATGAACACAGCAGGCCAAGCAGTATCATAGGAGCAGAGAGGCTGACGTTTCGGGCCTAGACCCTTCATCAGAAACGTAACCCTATGATGCTGCTTGGCCTGCTGTGTTCCCTATGATGCTGCTTGGCCTGCTGTGTTCATCCAGCCCTGCACCTTGTTGTCACAGTCCATGTGGTTGTGGGTACACCCACAATTCCGCCAGGGAGAGATTTCCAAGATGTTGTCCCAGTGACAGGGAAGGAACATGAGCGTTATTCCAAATCAGGATGGTGTGTGTAACTCTGAGAGGAGCTTGCAGATGTTGCTGTTCCCATCATCAACCATTGGCATTCAGCAAATCCCCTCAAAATATATTCAGAAGGTAGATCAGACCCTCACTTCTTTATTTTAAAAGCAAGTGTAAGGCATTGAGTTCCAGATGCAATTCGATTGGTCAAACTACTTGAAGTTAAACAAAACACACATTATTTTTACACTACAGTTAAAATACAGACAAAATAAAAAAAATCAAAGAATTGACTTAGCTGCAACTTCTTTCAAAATGCTTAACAAAATAATAGATGCATTAACCACTATTAATAACTGTTCTAATATCGTAACATTCCCATAAATACACCCTTGGCAAAGGCAAGTTCAATAAAATAAATTTTCTCACATGGAGTTCTCCAGTCCGGGAGGAAAAACATCATGAGAAAGCTGTGCGAGAGAGAGGCAGTAGCAGGGACAGATGTCCTACTGTTTCTAAACTCAGCTTCAAGACCCCAGCAACAACTGCTACTGAAAAACTAAAATTAAAAACCCTGGTTCTGTGGGAGCTTGACCACACCCATTCAGGTTGCTTCTATTGTTCTCACCTTTATAAAAATAATCCCAAGGCCTCCCAATCTGTTTACTTTATGGGCTTCGAAGCAGACCAGTTGGCAGCTCTGATTTCAACTTCCCTTCACAAAAAAAATCACCAGGACAAAATACCCCTCTTAAAGCCATAGCATCATCACACCACATCCCATCCAACCCAGGATGCGTTTGAGCATGTTCAGCGAGAGGTTCAGAATTGAAGACAAGGGGATAGCACCTTTCCGAACATTACAGGCATATGTGGTGTGGGAAATCAGACACCTTGTATTGGCATTGTAAAAATGCATTTCAGAAAATAGGCATAGCCCACTGCTCTCACCCCCAATTGGTGGAAACTGGCCAAGGCAGGGAATAGAATGGTGATGTAGTTGGGGATGGGGTATGCAGTTGTTGATCCTGAAATGGAACTGGGAGGTTATGCTGCTTCTCTTTCTCCCTGATCTGGCTGACAAAAATTGGAAATTTTGGACACATCAAGGTCATCGGCTAGATGTTTTTCTGTGAATGAGACGCAGGATGATGTTACTTGTGCCAGATGGCCATTCTTAACATTGAGCAGAGCCAGCCTTCCCAAACAGGCTGAACTGTGTAGACAGGGCAAGGGCTCAGGAGGGACAGGGTGAGTGAGGAAGAGGGTGGAGTAGGATGCAGGAGGTAAATTTATTTATTTTCTGTGAGGGGTCACAATATCTGCAGAACTGTTGAATCACTTACCAGAGCCTTTTCTCTGATGCTTTGTCTCACAGTCAGACTGTCAATAAGCCTGTAAGAGACATGCTGATGATATCATCACCTGAATATATAAAGATCTCATACTCCGTCCTACCCCAGGACCACTTGAAGCATGACCCTCTACTGGAAGCATGTTCCTCTGTTGTATTGTAACATTTTTAGGACCCACTGGGGTAGCATACTGTAAATTGAGCCCCACTCAATTTCCATACTGAATGTTAAAGTTTTTTTAAGGTAAGCGCAGTGCACCAATTTACCTGACTTCCCTACCAAGTTGATAGAAAGTACAGACCAGGTTTCTGTACTGACCAAGAATTATTATATATTGCAAGTAATTATATTATAGCCACAAATAAACAGATAAAAATTATTTGTATAAAACACAACTAACTAAATCTCTAATCTCCTTATAATTTCCTCCTTACACACACAGACACAGATAAACAAATAGGAAAAATAGGCTATTGGCAGAGGTAGAAGACATTGATAGTCAGTTTCATGGTCTTTGCTTCCCTGATTCCAGTTTTGTAATGACCCTGCTTTGGCTACTCAGGCCCATAGTGTTCAGTTGTCTTTCACTGGAAGCTTCCAATTATTTGAAGGAAGTACAGAGCAACTTATTCACGTGTAAAATGTCTCTAATTTCAAAAGGCACAGTTCACAGCAACTGCTGCAGAAAAGTGAACTGGTTTTCTTAAAATTAAATTGAGTTTCTTACTGCAGAGAACAGGCAGCTTCTGCTGGGGAGACCAATAGCACACTCTTATGTGTCTTTCTCTCTCTCTCTTATAACTTATTTCCTGTTCCAAACTGCTCAGCTAACTGAGAACGAATCAGCTTCACTGGTAAATAATCCCTTGGCTCCTGATAGTCTTCACATTGTAAGAACCCACAATCACACAAAAACAAGTTCACAATAGGTATCAAATTCCTTCCTGTGAAATTATGCAGCCGTCTGGTAAATCCACTTTTTTAGCAACAGTTCTTTTTTCTTCCTTGCAGTCTACAGTTTTTAAAGACACAAAATTAAAATACATGGTTCTTACAATAGCGTAAAATTAGCCCACCACTAATATGCCTGAAGAATGTAACAGTTAATTGTAATAAACATCTGTTGGACTCTTCAATACCACGATATCCCGTGCCTAGTTTCTTTGTTATGGGAGATAACATAAACATTGCTACATTAGATAATACACCATGTTACAGGGCGAACCCACACCATTTTCCCTTCACAGGTGTTAAGATAACTCACCCAGGAGTATTCATGGTAATACAAAGTCTCATACTCTCCCCGAAATCCATTTGTCAGAACAAACAGGAAAGGTTTTGTTCTGAGTTTTGATAAAAAAATTTCAATGAGCGTGATTGGACACTGAATGTCATGAACTCATTTCTGTAGATTTTCCTAAAGGCTGCTCCGTTCATGAAGAAGGGGCAACAAATTTATCCATTCCTTTGATTTACTTTAGCTCTCTGTTACCCTTCCCTGCAGATGGAACACCCCGGATCATTTCATCCTTCAGTGAAAAAGTGGTGAACCCGGGTGAGCAGTTCTTCCTCATGTGCACTGCCAAGGGTGCCCCTCCGCCTACCCTCACCTGGACACTGGACGATGAGTTGATCATCAGAGATAGTAGCCACCGGACTAACCAGTACACGCTGACAGATGGCACCGCCGTTAGCCACATGAATGTCACCAACCCACAGATCAAAGATGGAGGGGTTTACCGCTGCGCAGCAAGAAACCTGGTCGGCAGCGCCGAATATCAAGCGCGAATAAACGTAAGAGGTGCCTGTCTACTTTTCAATATCCGATAGGATAATTTCTGTTGTGAAGTGTGTTGTGTTAACTGGATATTTCATTCCAAGCTCATGTTTGTTTGATCTTTCTCCAAAGAGCTGCATTCCCTCCTTAAACAAATAATCATGTGAATGCATTCCTGTCTTTGGTGATGGGATAATTTCCTCCCATGTTCACTTTGGGGTCTCATTTCCTTCCCTGCTCAGCTCCCAGGGCTGTGGACGATACACCTCATGATCTGAGTCAGGCACTGTCTTTGCTGTTGAGTGTCATCAACTGGAAACGTGTATGATGCTTAGAATTGTCGGCAAAGAAATGAACCTAACCTCTAGAGAAATGGTGACATTCAAACTGAGAGCTTGGGAGACATGATTTTGCTGAGGGTGTTTCAATCTATTGCTGGATGTGAACTCAGAATCCACTTCTTCTTACAGAGAGAGTTATGCATCTTTACCATCTCCTAGTTCTGAGTGCTGGGAGGAAGGAATTAAATCCCAGTAGTTGGCACAATAGACCCCTGTTTGAATGCTCCATTCCTAAGGCTACTTTTATGATCTAAAAGCCCGTATGTATCTCGAAAGGCTTTCCTTAGATTAGAACCAGACATGGCAGCAAAAGACTGACCCTATTTATTTTTGCTGGAACAATCGAAGGTATCCATTACCCAAAACACCTTGCCTTTTCTACGGCCTGTAACAGGCACTCGTGAGAGAGATAGGAAACCTTTAGCTTGTCACCACTTACAGTAATATAGCACCTAGAATAAATGAACACAAATTAAGCCTGGTTAAGAATGACTGGCATGAATTTTCATTGTGGACTCTTCCATTCACCTGTGAAGTTGACATTAGGACATTACATTTGACACAGCCATTGATTAAAGAAACTTTCAACCAAAATGCACAGTTACCTATAGCCTTAAAACCGAGGATTAATTTTCACCTACAACTAGAGTGATGACACGGTGCTATAGAAATGGATTATCACTGCACCCAATTCATATGTGTAACACAAGCCCAATGGGGTCAACTTTTGGTCACTAATGTCCCAAAGCTGAAAGGTATAAGAGTGACGTCCAACCCAAAATTAGGTCAGCAGATATCGCATGCATCCCTTGCAATTGCAGAAAACCCAGCTGTTAGACCCATTCTCTATGTAACCCCTGCTTTAGGAAGCCTGGTGAAAACCTGTGTGCCAAGGAGGCAATACAGGCCTCAGGCTTGTTCTGGTCAGCTTGAGCCATGTGGTTTCAGGCCCAGGGACTGACCACAGTAGAAAAGGTGAGTTGTTCCATTTAGAATAATCCATGTCGAGCTCAGAGGGCCTTCCTTTTAGCTGTACAGGCTCCTCTCCTGTAGTCACTTTTCTAAGGATTTCCACTGTTCATTGGGCTGTGAATGTTACTGGAACCAGCTTCACAAGCCACTGGTCTGGAGTTTTTCAAATCAAATTTGACAAGCCTGCGGTTTGAATTTTAATTTTTGTTAATGTTGTGTACACTATATGCTTGGGTTCCCCTCCACCTCCTTTATGGTTTATCGCACACAGTCATGTTTTAGCAAGCAGCGCATTAACAGAGGCAGTGTCCCATTTTGATGCCTTAAATGGAATTTTAATTTAATTTTGCTTGAAGTTTTGATTTTTTTTCCCCTGACTATGGTACTGGGGAAGTGTGATTACTTCAAACATGTTCGGGGGATCATTATCTTGGATCTTTCAAGGGTAATTGCATTCCTGAGAGGTGCAAGTTAATTCCTCAATTGCAATGGACTAATTAATGCTTCCAACCTGCCAACTGCAATAAACTGACAGGCCAAATTTCCTTGTAGCTTTTTGATAATTATTACTAAAACAAATGAACAACACAACAATTGGATCTTGGAAGGCCCAAATTTTCTTTGTTGAACTTAATGAGGGGTCTCCCAGTGATTACGTTTGATCAGTAAAATCACCAACTCCCTGACGACCCGAAGGAATCCAGTCGCAATGCACTTACTGTCCCTGCATTGAGCTGCTTCGTTCTTGCAATCTGGTCTTCTCTCAATGTCTTCCATCACTTGTTCACTGCTCAAGAAAAGTTGTCACTTAATACACCTCCCTGCAGTGCATTTATAACTTGCACTACACCACACTCATCATTGATGACAGCATTATGTTGGTATCGCTGTGATGTCACACAATGACAGCATTACGTTGCTATCGCTGTGATGTCACACAGTGACAGTATTACGTTGCTATCGCTGTGATGTCACACAGTGACAGCATTACGTTGCTATCGCTGTGATGTCAGACAATGACAGCACTATGTTGCTATCGCTGTGATGTCACACAGTGACAGCATTATGTTGCTATCGCTGTGATGTCAGACAATGACAGCATTACGTTGCTATCGCTGT
>NC_063363.1:8463974-8473399 GCF_021869965.1 Rhincodon typus
GATGTCAGACAATGACAGCATTACGTTGCTATCGCTGTGATGTCACAATTGGTGGTCCACCTGTGATGCTGGAGATTTCAGTGTACTTTGTCTTTCCCGTTGGGAAAGTTTTCTGCACAATAGCATTCAGGTGAAGTGTAGATATTTTTAATCAATCTGTTTGGATATCTTGGCGCTTGGCTCTGGAGCACGTGGAACTTGAACCCAGACCACTTGGCTCAGAGATGGGGACATTACCATTGTGCCACAAGAGCTCACTCAGATGCAGTGTATGCTTATCCAAATAGGATCACTACGGTGTGGAAGCAGGCTATTTGGTCCACTGAGTCCACAACGACCTCCAAAAAGCATCCCACCCAGACCTACCCTATCACCCTGCATTCTCCATGGCCAAACCACCGACCCTGCATATCTTTGGACTGTGGGAGGAAGCCGGGGACACTATGCAAACTCCACACAGACAGTTGCTGGAATCAAACCCAGGTTCCTGCTGTTGTGAGGCAGCATTGCTAACCACTGAGCCACTGTGCAACACCTCAAAACCAGCTCTTCATGTCCTCTTGACTTGGCCAGCCTGTGTGAAGTTGTAACTTACTTTTATTTGATAACCTGTGGCTCTTAGGATTTATCTGGATGAGTTCATCCTGTTGTCATCAGTACCACCCCTTGCATTGATGTTTGGACAGGTTTTGGAACTACACTGTCCCCTATCTGCTGGTCAGGGCAGGGTCTGGGGCTGGTAGGGTGGGGCTGGGATATTTAGCACGTGTGATGCAGAAGTTTCGACGGGGCACTGGGGCAGACTGGCCTTTTTGGGCCCTCTGCCAACTGTTTTAAGACTGTGATTGGAAATGGGTAGCAGGAGCCTGGGTTGACCATCTACCCTGAGATCTCCCTGTAGTAAGTGGTGTCTTTCAATGACCCTCCAATGTGGCTGACTAATGACCAACGTGAGTCTGTGTCATCATGCACAGAACACCTCCAAAACCCAAGTCTTGCATTCTGAAATAAACGTGACTTCAGAGCCATGGGCAAGTTCAGTGGGACATTACTCTTCTGTTTACTAAAACCTGCAGAACCTAATAGTTTTCTTTTACAAACTCGTGAGAGAATAGGGGTTCCCTTTAACTATAGATTTTACAAGCAGACATCACTGAGCTGGAGGCTGATGCTGTGCAATGGAATGCTGCTGGTGGTGTTTTAATGCAGGAACCCTTTCCACAGGCTCGCCCAGTATCCGCCCTATGAGGAACATCACCGCAATCGCTGGGAGAGACACCTTCATTAACTGCCGGGTGATTGGATATCCATACTACTCAATCAAGTGGTACAAGGACTCCATATTACTTCCTGACAATCACAGGCAGGCGGTTTTTGAGAATGGAACCTTGAAGCTGATGGATGTGCAGAAGGGGATGGACGAGGGAGAGTATGTCTGCAGTGTTCTGGTACAGCAGCAACACTCCATTAACCAGCGGGTGCATGTCACCGTTAAAGGTAGGGCCAAACAAAGTGCTGGTCATCTTCTTGCATGGTCGATCTATAGAGAATGCCACTGTTATACGAGAAAAAAAATCTCTCACTCCATCTCTTCTCTCCTCCAACCTCTCTGTCCTTGCTGGCCACAAATCTTCTATCCCTGTCTCCTTCCCTAAGCTTTCCCCACCAGCCTCCTTGACGCCTTGAAACCCCAGCCCTCTCCCCATTCCCTACTCCCACTTCCACACATACTACCTACACCTGCCATCTCATACCTTCTGCATTCCTACCCTCTCTCACCCATTTCTCCAACAATCCCTTCTCTCTAACCTGCTTCTCCTTCCACCGTCCCCAACCCCTTCTCCTAGCCCTCTGCCCAACATCATTTTCCATTCCTGAGATACCCCCACTCTCTACCTCTCCTCTCTAAAGTGTCCACCTGCGTACAAACTACAAAGAAAACATAAAAGATGGCAAACCGTTTCTGTCAAAAAAATGGACCAATGAACATGACCATTTTCTTTCCTTTCTGTCATTTTTGATCATCCATTTGTTGTTTATAATCTCTGTCACTTTTCTTGCTTCCTACCCTGCGTCTGTCCAGCTTTCAGATTTTCAAATATTTAACTCCTGTTGGCAGAAGTTTGAGTAAATGACAGAGAGAAGTGGAGGTCAAACACAGAGTTGAGCACTTTTCAGCAAACCATCATCTTAGAAGTTTGAAGGGTTGCTAAAAGCAGAACCTGACAGACTCCAGGCTACTAACAGCTTTGAGTTTTGCTGAAAAAAAGGCACATTTTGTGAAGCTTTTCATCTTGCATTTATCAGGACAATCGGCAAGAATATCAAGTTAAGGGTAAACCAGTATTCGAGTTGCATGAGAGATGACTTCTGATCGGATGGCAGATGGACTCTGATTGGTGGAGGAATTGCCATAAAGAATGATCTTTAACAGTGAGCTGCCATACAGTGTTTAAATTTTAAACTAGGCAGATAGACTGTTCTCAGTCAAGGTTTTGCCCTGAGAAATGAACCAGCAAATGAATGTCAACCATCTTGTTGAGTTGAGACAGATGCAGGATGTGTATATGTTCTTTCTATCCACAACTGGACAACATTTGCTGAATAGTCTTAAGTATGCAAACAATTACATTAACAACCAATTTAGAGTTTTGAGTCAGACTCAAAATGTTTTACAACTGAGTGTACCAGAACCTACATATATTAATACTCAAGGCCCTGTTGTTTACAGATAGAAAAAACATGAACACCCACTACACCTGATTCAACTCAACAAAATAGCTGGTAGCCTTTTGCTGGTTTGTTTCTTAAGGCAACACCTTGACCAATCAGAGTTAACCAGCCTAGTTTAAAACTTAGCAAAACATTTCAGTAAACTGTCAAGCATCATTATCTGATGCATCTTCCATAGCAACATTACTAAAACCAGAGTCCACTTGCCAACCAATCAGCATTCTGCTCTCACACACGTATATGCTATTTTTGTCTGTAAATTGACATTCTTGTGAATTTTCCTGATAAGTCCAAGACAAATTGTCTTTTCCAGCAATACTCATGTGCTGTACTGCCAAACAACTATTAATTGCCTTGTTCTCAAACCAGTGTTCATGTCCATAACTAATTATATATTTACAAGCAAATCACAGAACTACTAAGCTAACTATCTCACTAATGGAATAATTTCAAATGTGAATCTTAACCCAGATGTCAATCATAAAATCGATATCTTAATGTAAAGGTAATGTACAAATTAATTAGTGCACCAATTATTTTTGCCCCTTTCCCCCACAATCACCCCATGTCCAGGCCCTCCCCAGATGAAACACACTGACTGCCAGGGCTAATGGACAGATGTCTTCTCTTCTTATTCCTGGGGTTGGTTGCTAAGAGTTGTATTTGGAGTTGTTTCCTGCTCATCTTTTCCACTAGAGCATTCCCCACAAGGACCATATATTGTGGCTTGATTTTCCAAGGCTGACATCTTTACAACAACCGGACACCTGAGCTGTTTATTAGAATGACCTTGTCCCTTGGGATTGTGGGATAGGGTCACTTGGCTGCCAGAGGTCCCACTTTTAGTCATGAAACAGGATCCCCTGAATCTCGAGCCTGCAGTCTAAGTGAGTTTATTTAAAAAGCCAGTTAATACATGAAAGGGTTAACTGATGTCACAAGCTCCACACGGAAGGATATAAATGACTGTTCCTGGGAGTTCTAGTTTGATTCCAGTCTTGTTCACAAAATGCAAGAAAGGTAAAGTCACCAAAGTTCTAGCAGACCACCAGGCTGCTCTCTCACTCAAGAGGGAGACAACTGGGTGGTTGTTTTAACCTGAGGGTCACCACTCCTCAGGCAAGGAGAGAGGTTGAGAAGGAGGATCTGTCAGGGTAATATTAGCTGGTGTGGAAATTGAACCTGTGTTGTTGGCATTACTCTACGTCACAAACCAGCCATCTGATCAATAGGACGATTGGCTCAATAGAGAATGATGACTGGTTTTGATGTAACTTGAGGGTTACTACACCTCAGGTGAGGTTGAGAAGGTGGAACCCATCATTGTAACTTACATCAGTGAGGGAATTGAACCCATGCTATGGGCATAACTCCAGATTGCAAACCAGCCCATAGAGCCAACTCAGATAACTGACCCTTCCTGACATATACTCACTCTTCAGACCAGCCTAACCTCTTACAAAGAGACTCTCATGTCGCCCAGATGTAATGTAAGTAGCTATTAAGTATTGTGTAATAAATCTATTTTGTTTCAAAACTGAGCATCTCTTCTGCTGAAGACTTTGTTTAGGCATCCTTTACCACTTGGTAACAGGAACAGAGATGAACAGGAATAAGAATAATTGGTGTCAGTGAATCTACCCCACGGCAGCTCAGATAGATCCAGTGGACATCTGTCCTCAACAAACATCATGAAAGCTGAGCTGATATCCAAACATTTACCAGTTCAAGCAAATAAGCGATTGCGATATGACTGTGATAATAAAGGCATATTACCTGGGAAATTCCTCAGTGTTGTTTCCGCTCCCCTCAGATGGAACAAAGTTTAAAGTCTCCAACAAATTTGTAGTGAAGTGAAGTCAGCAGCTCTGAGGAATTTCCTGGCCATGTATCTTTACATTTTATGAGATGACAACCCTCATTTTCTATACATCTTGTTTGGTTGAAAGGGGAATGTATTTTATCTCAGTACTGTCAGGACTAAATGTTCGGCATCATATACCATTTGGGGATCGTTCAAAATGTTTTGCTTGTGACAGGTGTTTGGATCATTGTAAAAAGTGAGTTCCAGTGGTCTGAATGTTTGCTTCTGACCTCTGACCTTCTTTATGTTTTTTATGTACTAATTAGTGAGTGTATGTAGTTTAATCACTGCAGTTGATCATTTTAGTGAAATTTTGCTGACACTTTAAGAATGTTACTCAGGGTTATGTATGTTGGAAGCAGTTGTTATAGCAATGTTATATAATTGTGTCAGTGGTCCTAGAAAGAAAGAGAGAGAGACAGGGAATGAAGACTGTGAGGTAATTGTGAGCATTAATTTAAGAACTGTGTCTTTTGGAGCTCTTGTGGCACAGTGGTAGTGTCCTACCTCTGAGTCATGAGGCATGGTTTCAAGCCTCACCTGCTCCAGAAGTGGCCGATTTAGAAAATATCTAATAGTTCTGTGGTTCAACTATCATTGTGCAATTGACTACGGACCTGAGCCGAGTTTAAAGATGAAGATTATAAATCAAATAAAGTCTGTGTGGTTCTGTTTGTCAGCCTTGCTTCCTGTGAAACTATGGTTTGCAATGCGGTGGTCAGCTTTGAGTTAAACATCAACTGATGTGGTTCAGGAACTCCACATTTATGTGGCTTGTTTGCCACTGAGGAAGAAATTAGGCTGAGAAGATGCTGCATAGAAGCAGAATAACTATGATGTGCTATTAACTCCTGTCAGAATGTGTTAGACCATCCACAATCTATGTGCACATAGACCTTGGCACTGCACAGCAGAAACACCAGTGTAATTGGCAAGAAGAAGCCAGTTGTGTGTTTTATTATTAAAAAATGTCTGATCGCGAGGCACAATCAACACTATGAGCTTGTGCTTCTGAGAAATACTCCGAATAAAAGCTGAGTTCTGACAGATTCATCAGACCACATGTGCTCCTCCACACAATAAACAACTGAGCACTGGTGGCTATTGGAGATTACACGCAATTCCGATACAACGTTTGGCGACTGGGTGAAGTGTGCAGAGTGGTCTGCCAGATTTCTATCAGCATTTAACTGGAGTGACACTTTCTCTTGAGAAAACTGCAACAGCAGTCACTGTGATAAACTCTTCCAAGGTTCAGTCTTGCCACCATCACTGTGTGCCAATCATCCCTTCCCTTCACACATTAGCATATACAGGACTTCAATTTGATTTTTTCCAGAGATAACAACTCTTCCCTCTGAGCTTTGATGTTCCACAGTATTGACTAGCATTTTTGCACAGTTTCAACCAAGGTACCTTTTCAATTTAATTATAAATATTTGCCAATGAGTTTCTAGATCAATGTACAGAGGAAAAGTCACTGGACTTGAAACGTTAACTCTTTCTCTGTCCGCAGATGCTGCCAGATCTGCTGAGTTTCTCTGGCGTTCTCTGTGTTTGCTGCAGATATCCAGCTTTTGTAAAATATAGAGGAATGTTTATATCGGGAGAGGATAGCGATATGAAGATGTGCTTCTCTTTTCTTCAGTTCTCTGACCAAAGGGGCTTGTCTGGCCCACTTCACTGTGACCTCCACCATAGGATGGTCAAGGAGGCAGGTCTAAAACCCACTCCAGCCAGAATGGGGATTGAACCCCATGTTATGGCACCCAACCTGATCTCCAGTGGCACCCTGCACCCCCCACTCCCTCTACTGCCAATACTACCAAGACCAGGGAATCTGGGTTGCTGTGGCAACGGGCATACTTGCATGTTGTAGTCTGAAGCAATGGACGATGACGGTAGAAGGTCCAATTTCTTTCCAACACATGGTTGACCAGGAATCTCTTCTGCCCTTACCTGGCCTGTCTGTCTGCTTGCCATTGGCATGTGCAGGGAGGATTGACAAGTTGATGCCAGAGATCCCAGTTTCAAATCTAGCCATGGTGAGCTGATTCAACTGAGCCCAGCAGGCTGTGGTGGGAAGAGACACTGGCCTCAGCACTCTTGGGTTATCAACAATATAAAGGAGGAGAAAGTTCCCTCTTCCTAATTGCTACAGTCCTGCCCCTGCTGAAAGATCATCAGTCAAATAATCAGCTGCCAGTACTCCCACATGAAAAAATGGTCACTTGGGATAGCAGCTGAAGGTTATTTGGTATAACCTGTGAAAATAAATGGTTTAGATTTATATGCATAACACCAAACTTGGTTCAATCTTGAGATAGTAGGAACTGCCGATGCTGAAGAATCTGTGATAACAAGGTGTAGAGCTGAATGAACGCAGCAGGCCAGGCAGTATCAGAGGAGCAAGAAAGCTGACGTTTCGGGTCTGGACCCTTCTTCAGAAATGCCCATTTCTAAAGAAGGATCCAGACCCAAAACGTCAGCTTTCCTGTTCTTCTGATGCTGCTTGGCCTGCTGCGTTCATCCAGCTGTACACCTTGTTATCTTTGGTTCAATCTTGAGTGTTTTTAGGACTGTATTCTCCAAAGAACAATGGAGGCAAGGTCGTTGAATATTTTTAAGATGGAGATAGATAGAGTTTTCGCTTCCAAGGGAATCCATAAGAATCGGAGGTGGGGATGGGGCAGAGTGGGCATGTTTAGGCAGGAATGAGGAGTATCAGATCGACAATGATCTTATCAGATAGCAGAGGAAACACAAGGGACTGAATGGCCCATTCCTGCTCCTAATTCATATGTTGGTATGTCTAGTGCCAGAAGACATTCATTATTCTTGAAAGTGATTTATTATGGCTCAGCCAAGGCATTATGCTTGAGAGTAAATTGTAGACTAGGTGGCATTAAAGTAATTAAAAAGCTGTCATAAACCTCAGACAGAGTCTTTTGTACGTGACCAGTTCTCCTGGTTATATACCCTTACCCCAGTCAGTGTCACAGCTCCTTCATTGAGCTGGAATCTTGTGGGTTTAGATAAAAGGGAAATTATAAAACAACGGATTATAAATAAAATATTTCTGCCACTCAGAACGTTGTTAACGAAACGTTAAACAGGTCAACCACCATTTTAATTATTAAAAGACTAAAAACTTAAGTGTTTTTGATTTTGAAGTCAAGAGCCTGATATTTGTTCCTGAAAAAAATTAAATTCGGAGTAAAAATGAGTGAGTGACCTTATGAATTCTCCTCCTTGACAGATGTTTTTGGTTAAATTGAAGAAGTGAGCTGCACTTTTTCACTGAAGAGTTGGTGGAAATTTGGAATTTCCACATCACCTCGTTAAAAGGCTCTGGGCGCCGAGACAATTGAAGGTTTTGCAGCTGAGATCAATGGATTTTCTTTTGCTGTTGTGCAAGGATGTGATGGCCTAATGGTATTATCGTTCGACTAATCTATAGCTCCAAGTAATGTTCTGGGGATCAGGGTTTGAATGCTACCATGGCAGATTGTGGAATTTGAGTTCAATATAAATCTGGAATTAAGAATCTAATGATGACCATGAATCTGTTGTGAGGAAAATCACATCCATTTCACTTATGTCCTTTAGGGAAGAAAACTGCCATCCTCACTTGGTGTAACCTACATGTAACTCCAGACCCACAGTGATGTGTGTGCAACTTAGCTGCCCTCTGTGCAATTAATACTAGTCTAGCCAGTGATGCCCTCATCACATGAATGAATTAAAAAAATGCCAAGAGGCATGAAATAAAATCAGGCAAATAGAATTGACGTATAGATCAACCATTATTGAATAGTAGTACAGGCTTGATGGGCTGAGTGGCTTACTCCTGTTCCGCTGTGTCTACGTTCAAAAACAGAGTTACTTAGGGGTCTTGAGCATTCCATTCCCTGTGCAATTTGTGGTTGCGGCTTCTTTGCTTTCCTACCGTTGTCATCATTTAAACAATAATTGATTCTTCCGCTGTGATACTAAAATGTTCTACAGAAATGTTTTCACCTTTGAACATGTTTCTGCCTGCCACTGTGATCCTGTATCACCCAACTTAGAGTATCTTTGAAACAAACAATTGAAATAAAGTGGGTTCACACGACTCGAAATATTAGCTCTGCTTTCTCTCCAAAGATGCTGCCAGACCTGCTGCGTTTCTCCAGAAATTTGTTTTTGTTTCAGATCTACATCATTTATACTTCTTTGATTTAGTAAAGTAAAGGTTTATGTTTATCATTCCAAAAATTGGAGCGGGAGTTAAAGTCACAGCGTGGAAACATGTTATGGATAAAAGCATACACAAAGCTGAACAAGACCACCCACACAAAGTAAAATAATCATTTGTTTCCAAGACAGCATGTGAGCAAGCTTTCTTCCCAGGAGAAATCCCACAATGGAGCAAGATACCAAAAGAAATAGACACAGTCTCATTGCTCAAAATCTTCAAGACCCTTTAGGTTAATTAAAGTTACACTTTTCATTATTGGAACAACCAGTTCAGCGTTCCGTCTGCAAAAAAAAAGACCCTGAGCTTTCAGCTGCCTGCCACTTCAACACATCACCCTGTTCCCTGGCCAACATCTCTGTCTCAGGCTTGTGGGAGTACTCCAGCAAAGGTCAGTGCAAGCTGGAAGAACAGCACCTCACTTTCTGCTTGGGGACCCTGCAGCCTTCTGGTCTCAATATTGACATCAGCAACATCAGGGCTTGAGCTCTCCCATGACAACAAGGTGCAGGGCTGGATGAACACAGCAGGCCAAGCAGCATCATAGGAGCAGAAAGGCTGACTTTTCGGGCCTAGACCCTTCATCAGAAA
>NC_063363.1:8473499-8474090 GCF_021869965.1 Rhincodon typus
ATAGGAGCAGAAAGGCTGACGTTTCGGGCCTAGACCCTTCATCAAAAGGTCTGTTTCTGTGTTGTACATCTCTATGATTCTATTCATACTTCCAATCGACAACTTTGTCTGAAGGAAGCATGTATTAGAAAGCTATGCTACAAAATTCCAGGACTTATTTTTCAACTTGTACAGTGACTGAATCTAGATTTCTATGGGAAATATTGGATCAGAGAGTTAACATTAATGTTTAATTCAGGAATGGTTTGTGATGAAATTCACATTTAAACAGCAGAGGGCACTCTTTCCAAGTTATAGCAGAGCATCCTTTGTATCCAAATTGTGTTACACAAGAGGGAATTCGATGAAATTCTGTTCCTGGACTGAGGACTCAAATGCACCACATTCATGTATTTCTGTCTGCTAATTGTGACAGGTGAAGGATCAGTGGGATTATGCACCAATATTTGTCTTTGCCTCTTGCCCGTGAGTGCCCCTTCAGTTTACAAGGTTTCATAATATCTCTTCTCAAATACAGAGCGCAGGGTGGATGAAAAGGTGTTTTCCCTTGTAGGAAATCCTAGAGTTAAGGGAGGCAGTCTAAAACTAAAC
>NC_063363.1:8479090-8497683 GCF_021869965.1 Rhincodon typus
GAAGTAGGTGTCATGTGATAAAGATTCCAGAAATACATCCAAAACAGGTCAATATTACATCAGTGATGATCACTGTGAGTGTTTACATTGCAATGGGGCTTGCAGTGTTTTGATCTTTGGGCATTTTCTAAATTTTATGTGCTTTCGGAGATGAGGCAGGTAAGTGTTGCAAAGTATAGTTCGGATTCAATAAGTCAAATAATATGGTGGAATCACTAATTTTATTAACTACAGAATAATTAGCAATATACAGGAAGAAGTAAAGGTGAGTTTAGAAATCAGCAGTTCAGGTATTGGGTCTCTGTTATAATTCACTCCTGTATCGCACCATCTGGCCTTGAGACCCTTCTATCTATTCCTACGTGATCCACTTGACTATATCTTCCACACGTGGAATAAAAGGTTCAATGTATCAAGGTTCCAACAATAGTTACTGTGTGTAAGGAGCTAGTCAATATGAGATCAGGTCACATGGGAGTGAGACCTGATGGAAGACAGCCCTGGTGAAGCTCTGCTCCACTTAGCTCCTGTATATACTTTATGGTTGATAAATGTTAATGATTTGCCCCGGCCTTGTGTTCAGGCCCAGTCTGTCCCAAACTCCTAGAAGGTACTGATGGTATTGTCGTACCACCATCAGGCAGGCAGTGACATTGCCTGTTACGGACAGGTAAGGACAGACCTCCATCTTGTTTCTCCCTGATTCCTTTCAATAGTTTTCTAGCAAAAAGGTTGCAAAATAATCTACAAAAAGGCACTTTATCACTGGAGAAATGAAAGACCCTTTTACTTTCAAGATGCCAACATGCACTCCAAGGTTGAGGATCAGGAATCTGTAACTTGAGGTGTTCATGAATAAGACTGAAACGTGAAAGTCTCTTATGAGCAAGTGGTGTCTGGTGATCAGTTTACTACCACACCATCACACGAGCAGGAATAGGCCATTTAGCCCATTGAGCCTGCTTTGCCTGTCAATTAGATCATAGCTGATCTGAACAAAGAACAAAGAAAGTTACAGTACAGGAACAGGCCCTTCGGCCCTCCAACCCTGCACCGACATGCTGCCCATCTGATAATCCTAAATTCCACCCTCCTGCCTTTTCCTTTTAACACTTGATTCTCTTACTGATTAAAATATATCTTATGCAGCCTTGAACGTGCTTAATGAACCAGCCTTGATAGCCCTCTATGGTAAAGAATTCCACAGATACACTATTTTCTGAAAGAAAATTTCCTCCTCATGCCTGCCTTTCTCTGCCTGCCCCTTACTCTGAGATGATGCCCTCTGGTCCTAGACGCTTCCAGAAGGGGGAACAACCTTTCCACATCTACCTCAGTTGAGGGGTGAGGTTGAGAAGGCATGATCACCTCAGTCAGTGTGGAAAGTGAACCTACGCTGATGGTGTCACTCTGCATAAATCAGCCACCCAGCCAAGTGAACTAACCAATCCAGTTCAGTAAGATAGTAAAGTTAGTGCTAACTGTTGCAAAAATACTGGGACAATTTCCTTCTACTCACACATGCCTGGAATACCTAATCAACTAGAAACATCACTGGTCAGTGGGAGTGAGAGATTCCTTTCCCTGGGTCCTAAACTTACTCAGACCCCTGACTCCAAACCTCTCTGAGATTCAAACTGGGGCTTCTGGAAGGTCAGTTATTGAAATCCTAATGGGTACCCATCCCATTTGCTGTTCCCTTAATGAAGAAACAGTTGTGCTGCAAATAATGAAAGGCCTGAGAGCAGGATTGGAGATAAATGGCCCTCTTGTATCGACCAGACGAGTCACTACGTTCCTTTCTATCTTTCTTTCCAGTTCCTCCCCTAATCCAGCCTTTTGAGTTTCCGCCAGCATCGATAGGCCAGCTCCTCTACATCCCATGCGTGGTGTCGTCAGGTGATATGCCCATCCGCATCACCTGGAGAAAGGATGGTCAGGTGATTCTCTCTGGGTCAGGGGTCACCATCGAAACCAAAGAATTCATGAGCTCCCTGCAGATCTCCAGCATCTCCCTGAAGCACAACGGCAACTACACCTGCATTGCCAGCAATGACGCTGCAACAGTCATGAGAGAGCGACAACTAATTGTACGAGGTGAGGTGCTCCAAAGGCACTTCTTATTGAGTGTCTCTGTATTCTTGTTCTTGTGTCCTTTCATTCTTATTAACCATCTTTCAAATCGAGTGCTTACGGTGACTTTCCTATGAGCATTTGGAGATACACAGTTGGGATGATGGGATCTATCTGATCCATTTTAACCAAAAAATTGAGATGACTTTTCAGTTTGCCATTCAAAAGAACCATGAAGAGGGTGTACAATAAATTGGTATTTGAAGGATCTTATTATGTGTAAATTAGTTCCCTGTTTATCCACAGACTGAAGTGCCAATGTGGCTGACCTCCATGGGTATCATAGAATCCCTACAGTGTGGAAGCAGGCCATTTGGCCAACTGAGTCCACACTGACCCTCCAGAGAGTATCTGATCCAGACCCACCCCATCCCCATAGCGCTGCATTTCCCATGGATAGTCCCCCTAATTTACACAACTTTGGACTGTGGAAGGAAACCCATGCAGACACAGGGAGAATGCACACACTCCACATGATGGTGGAATTGTACCTGGGTCCCTAGTGCTATGAGGCAGCAGTGCTAACCAATGAGCCACCATGCTGCCCCTTTGAGCTTCCAGCAGGCAATCCCATTGCTCCCACAACTCTCCAAATGTTTCCAACCATAGAACTGCCCCCCTCAATCACTTGCTTACCCCTCCCTCCAACTCTTCTATGGCTTGCCTGACCGACCAATTACACCCTTCACAGACCCTATCTTTCTCCCAACCACAATAACTGTTAACTGCCCAACCAAACCCCACCTGTTGTATAAGGTAATGGTTTTCAAAGGGTGAATATTGGAGATTGCATTAGCTTGCACACAACCTGATGATGTCATACAGCCTGGGGTGGAAAACTGGGGAGTCCCATTGTAGATCCCAATGGGTAAGTCATATTGTCCCTGGTGACTGATGTCTTTGCAGTTATGCCTAGTTAATCAATGTAACTTGCAATGATTGTTATTATACAATAAACTCCAACTTGTTGTTAAGTGCCTCTTGTCAGGACTGAGATGTGGTTCATCCTGTACCTCTGTTAACTGAACTTAGACTCACTATAGAAAAAAGGGTTCCATCAACATTCTAGCTTAATCCTAAGCTGACTTCACAGACACGTCAACAACCAGACCTCACCACTCTTCCCCATCTGATGATCGACCCTGACTCTACCTGACAAACCCCTACTATTCGACTACCCACACTTTCCCCAACCATCATGCCAGACCTACCACCTGACTATTCCCCTGGCTGACCTGATTACCTTTCCCAAATGGTATCGAGAACACACAGATCTAACTACCCACTGAACCAGCTAATTACCAGCTTCCCAACACTCAACTAAACTTACTTATTGACTAATATTCAGCCAACAAATAATGTTGACCCAAGGCTTTAAATTTACCTAACGCTGTAAATCAGGGGCAGAGTTTGTCTTCCTCCAACAACACTGTGACAGGGGTCTTCAAAGGACACGATGCTCTGCATTGCTGAAAAATCCAAGCTGAGGTGATCTAGCAAGTATTGTGGAATGGCGTTGGGGAATGGAAATGTTCAAGCAAAGCAGCAATCTGGTGATGATTGCCACTTTACAGAAAACCCAGGCCAATGTCTCACAGAAACGACAGCACCTCTGACAATGTAGCACTCCCTCAACAATGCACAGCCTCAAATCTTGCAGGGAGACTTCAGCACACAAGCTTCTGACTCTGAAATGAAGGTGCTATCAAGTGCACCACAGCTAACTCATCTTTATAATCAGAACATGCATTTTGGATATTTTTATAACCATGTTTGAGTGCCAGTGCCTCTCAGTCCAGTACATGGTGGCAGATGAATTGTGTGGGGTACCCCAGAAACATGTGTGCCTTAAGGAAAGTCAGAGAAATCATATTGAGCATTGAAGCTCACCTTTGCCACTGTAACAGCTCCCAGTTATTTGATCAACCTTATTGTTTATACAGAGACCTAGTTGTTATTTTTCTCTTTTCTATTTTCAGTTCCACCTCGTTTTGTGGTTCAACCCAACAACCAGGATGGCATTTACGGCAAAGCTGGAGTTCTTAACTGTTCAGTCGATGGTTATCCTCCTCCAAAGGTCATGTGGAAGCACGCAAAAGGTAGTCATAAACTTAGTCTTCATTGTTCCACTCACCTTAGCTCTGATGGTCATCTCTGCAGCTCCAGTCATATGCTGTTTGATGGATTGTAAACTTCAACTGGCCCTGTGTCGTTACATACATGTCATTCTCCAGCTGCTCTGCCATTGGCCTCCAATTGTGTCAATTCTCACTCTGAATTACCTGATTGGATGATTCTTGGCTGCTCGTCAGTGCCCACCTCCAAAATCATTGTAAATTACAATCTAAAATATCCAGAAAAGATTTTTTTATTTTTAACAGCTAGTATTTTTCTTGGTTGCATGAAGCAGCACCTGTGAGATTTTTTTTTTATTCATTGGCATCTCTGAAACATTTCTGGAGAGTTGGCAACTCAACCTTTGCAATCCTGATGTACGTTTATTCAAAACTAAACCATATAAAGAATTTTGCTCGGGAATCTGCATGGCAATCATTTTTTAGCATCATAGCTCAGATCATCCCTAGACAGGTTAAAAATCCATCTACCCCAGATGGAAATGTATTCAACATTGGAGCATCTATAACCTGCTGGGATAGAAAATGCTAAAACTTCACAACCCTTTGAGTAAAGTGATTTCTCATCGTTGTATATCTCTTCCTTCCTTCCTTACTTGAAGGTGTGGGGAGGTGATGGTCTTGTGGTATTATTACTGCTCTGTTAATCCCAAGATCCAGGTTCAAGTGCTGCCACGGTGGAGTTTGAGTTCAGTAAAAATTGGGAATCTACTGATGACCATGAAACCATTGTTGGACAAGCCCACTGAGTTCACCACTGACCTTTAAGGCCAAAAGCTGCTACCCAGACACACAGCAATGTGATTAACTCTCAAAAGGCCTAACTATTGATACCCTTATCCTGTAAATGAATAAAATAAAGCTCTGGTGTACAGTTCTTTCATCAGCATCAACAACTTAAAATCATTTAGAAAGAATCAAAAACAAACTTGCTGGAAAAGCTGGAAAAGGTTCTGTTCCGTTCTGAGGAAGGGTCACCGGACCCGAAACATTAACTCTGTTTTTTCCTTCACGGATGCTACCAGATCTACTGAGCTTTTCCAGCAAGTTTGTTTTGTTCCTGATTTACAGCATCTGCAGTTTTTTCGGTTTTTAGAAAGAATCAAAGACTGATAATGTTTCCAGGTCAATGTCAATGTTGTTATGACACTTTAACGAGGATTAAATCTGTAGCGTGATTTAAAGTAGTTCCAACGGTGACCAACTATGACCTCTTTTATGGTAGAAGTATAAAGCCCTTGTGCCGCACACTTTGCTGCTGCCATCGTGATGTACTTATCAATAGGAAAAGTTCCTCTAATGGTTCCATCATACTTAGCCCTTGATTCACATTAAGATGAGCACCTTTCTTCACTGGCTGCAATAGTTCACCAGCTACACCTGGTTTTAGTTTGGGTCCCCTTTCTTCACAAAGTTCAGGCTAGACTTTGAGTTTATTTTTCAGCAATAGTCATTAACAATATATACATTATGACAAGGCAGCAGAGCTCACTGGTCTGAGAGGCACTCGTTCCATTCTCCTAGTAGGGTCCCTTACACATACCAACTGAAGTTACAGGTATGTTGCAATGTAGCATATTCATTCAATCTGAACTCCACACCCTGAGGTGAGCGGTAAAATTCTGGTTAGGTCACAACTGGGGGCAACTTAGTTGGCTGGATGGCTGCTTTGCGATGTAGAATGATGCCAACAGTGTGGGTTCAATCCTCGTATTGGCTGTGGTCACCATAGAAACCCCAACGTCTAGCCTGAACCTTGCAAAGAAAGGCAATCCATAGTAAAACCAGGTGTAGCTCATTTTCAACTCACCACCAGTCATCTCGCTCTCTCTCTAATAAGAGAGCAGCCCTATGGTCCTCTGGTGACTCCTACTACTACATGCTGTTCTGGTCACCACATTCTTAAGAAGGATGTGTTTACACTCGAGAGGGAGCAGAGGAAATTTGCCAGGATGGTACCTGGACTGGAGAATCTGACCAAATGGGATGAAAAAGGCTGTTATCTTTGGAAGAGCAATACCCAAGAGGGGACCTGATAGAGGTGTATAAGATTATGAGAGCATAGATGTGGTGGATAGGAGTGCACTTTTTCCATCAGTAGACGGGTCACTAACCAGAGGCATAGATTTAAGGTGAGAGAAAGACGGTGTTGAGGAGGATTTTTTTTCTTGCTCAGAAGTTGTTCCGAGTCTGGAACTCAGTGACTGAAAGGATGTTTGTATCAGAAACTCTCACAACATTTAAGCAGTACTTAGATTTTAACTTGCAATGCTATAGCCATCAGGTCTATGGGCCTAGAGCTATACAAATTGATAAGTGTGGTCACATCTTGGTTGACTAACAAGGCCAAGAGGCCTCTTTCTGTGGTGTAAACATCTGAATCTACCCTTGCTGGCTTCAGCCGAGCAGTTGAAGCCAGAAAGCATTGTGACAAGCCAGAGCAGAGAGAGTCGGATATCGTCTTTGCAGATCTGCATTTTGGACCAGCCAAGATTCATTCAAATACAAATGCCTTACGATTAGAGTTACACACTTAACCTCAAACATCATTCCAAAATGGCCAAGTATAAAAGAACAAACAAATCGTCGGAGAAAAATTGGTGAACTCATTTCCCCTGTTGTACTCAGTTTAATTTTCTTTCATAAGCTTTCACTAGGTTTTATAAATACAAGCTTGAATTAAAGTTATCGCAGATACCAGTGGGAAATACATTTTGAAAAATGTTAAATGAAAATTGAAAATGCACCTTACAATCTAAAGGTAGTAATCAGTTCAATTCATGTGTATATATCATATATATGGAAAGAACTTACCTACTGCATTATTTTAATTTGAAGACAAGACCAATGCTTGTTTTGGTGAAAGAACTCTAACAGGCCAGCTTGTGTTGTCTTGGTCATTGTTGTCTCAATGACGTTCGTTACAAGGTTAAAGAACAATGTCATTTTATTATGATTCAGGACATGTTAGATCCCAGAGTGAAACCTGGCTTGTTAGATCCTAACTTTTTAACTGTGGAAGTCAGGTACTGAACACATTCACAAGAGGCCAGCAATGTTCTTTAAAGGCAAAGAAGAACACTTTTATTAAACAGGTAAAGCCATGAACGATATTGCACTAAACACGGTGAAAAGTTGGGAAGATTTTGTTACAGACATCAGAAAAGGATTCAGCTTCACACTACTCCTTTTATTCCAGCAACATTTTTACAAATATTCAAACCTCAGCGAATAGTCACCAGCATGGTCACAGTGAAGCCACTTGTGTGGACTCAGGGGCCGTCAGCAGCCAGTTTACTTCCAGTGAATATCTGTGCAGTCAAAGGGTACTTGTGGTACAGTGGTAGTGTCCCTAGCTCCTAGCCAGGAGATCCATATTCAAGCCCCACCTGCTCCGGAGGTGTGCAATATCATCTCTGAACAGCTTGGTTAGAAAATACTTTATCTGTACTGTCAAAGGGTTGTGTTGTGATAGTGTTCCTAGCTCTGGTCTGGAAGACCTGGGTTCAAATTCTGCTAAGTACATGGGTATAATACGTCTTACCTAGGGAGTCTTGCAGCACAGTGTTAAGGTCCCAGCCTCTGTGCCAGTTCAAGTCCCACCTGCTACAGATGTGTGTTATAATACATTGAGGAAGTTGATTAGAAATATGTATAAAGGTAAATATATACACTTCTGTAATCTCAATCAATTTTAGAACAAAGAACAAAAGAACAAAGAAAATTACAGCACAGGTACAGGCCCTTCGGCCCTCCAAGCCAGCGCCGATCCAGATCCTCTATCTAAACCTGTCGCCTATTTTCCAAGGATCTGTATCCCTCTGCTCCCTGCCCATTCATGTATCTGTCTAGATACATCTTAAATGACGCTATCGTGCCCGCGTCTACCACCTCTGCTGGCAACCCGTTCCAGGCACCCACCACCCTCTGCGTAAAGAACTTTCTATGCATATCTCCCTTAAACTTTTCCCCTCTCACCTTGAAATCGTGACCCCTAGTAATTCAGTCCCCCACTCTGGGAAAAAGCTTCTTGCTATCCACCCTGTCTATACCTCTCATGATTTTGTAGACTTCAATCAGGTCCCCCCTCAACCTCTGTCTTTCTAATGTAAATAATCCTAATCTACTCAACCTCTCTTCATAGCTAGATTAGTATTTAGGGCTCCTGTGGTGCGGTGAGAAGTGTCCCTATCAATGAGGCAGAGGCCAGGGTTCAAGTCCCATCTGTTCTAGAAGTGCATACTAAACAAGATGATTAAAATAAAATCCCTGTGCAGTCACTGGATGCTTTTTTCACTTCATCAGAATATCCTTCCCTAAAATTAACTAAAGTCAATATTACTTTCAACTTCAAAACAGATATATGAGTTCCTCAATTCCATTGTCCAGCTGTCTTGATTTCACCATCTGGCACATCTATATACAGACTAACTCTACGTTATTCTGTTTCTCTGTCTGTCTGAACCCTGTCACTAGCTAACAGCACATTTTTTTCTCATTCACCCTGTTTTACAATGTGCCCAACTGTTCACCTCAAGTGTTCAGGACCTTAGTAATATGCATGTAAACAGAACACATATCCATACTCCCTAGGACTAATCTTAGAACATCTCTAAAATGACACCAGACTGTGTGTTCATGTTCTTAAAATTAAAAAAACGAATACAAAATGTAAGTTTAATTTAAAGTTATACTTTGTTCTTAATAGTTTTTGGCACAATGAAACACTTTGTTAAAGGAGAGATGTCAAGAGAATTCTACTTTTAGAAAACCCACTACTGTATATCTGTGTCCTAGTGGTGATGAGGTATAATACTCACCAGAGCTCCTACATGATTAAGCATGTTCCTTTAGGTCTCAACATGATTAATGTGCCTGTCATATCTCACAAATCTTCCGCATTCAGTAACTGAATCATTGACTTTATTCTTTGCAGGAAGTGGAAATCCTCAGCAATATCACCCAGTTCCCCTGACAGGCCGGATTCAGATCCTGGCAAATGGTTCTTTGCTAATTCGCCATGTCTTGGAAGAAGACATTGGGTACTACCTGTGCCAGGCAAGCAATGGTGTTGGCACAGACATCAGCAAGTCCATGTTCCTTACCGTGAAGAGTAAGTAGTTTATTTTTGCATCTGTTTTCAGAAAGCGTTCATTGAACTCCGTACATTTGAATAAAATATCCGTTTGAAAGTCTACAAACAATGGTCAACATGGGAGACAACTGCCTCCCAAGAACTTAAATCGATACTAACTGGTTGACTACAGAGGTGAAAGAAAATGTTCTAATTTATACATCAAACTCAACTAGACCACCAAGTTATTCAACACAGAAGCAGGCCATCCCATCCACTGGGGAGATGATTGTGTACTGGTAACATCATTGGACTAGTAATCTAGAACCCAAATGTTCTGGGACATAGTTCAAATCCCACCAAAGCAGATGGTGAAGTTTGAATTTAATAAAACAAAAGGAACTAAAAGTTTGTCAGTTGGTGACCATGTAATGATTGTTGTAAAAATCCATCCTCCCTAAAGGGAAAGAAATCCGCCATCTTAACCATTCTGGCCTATACATGACTCCAGACCTACAACTCTTCTCTCTAATGGGTCTTAGAGAGCCAAACACTGCAAGGTCAACTAGGGATGGGGAAAAACATGTTGGCTTTGCCAGTGATACCCACACCCCATATAAGAATGGAGTGTCTGACCCTGCTTTTGTAAGTACAATCATTGACAGCACTGAAGGGGGTAATTTGGCTTATCATGGCTGTGACAGTCCACAAAGATCTGCCTACACTGAACTCATTTCCAGCCTTTGGCTCACAGCCTGGAGGCTGTGGCAATGCAAGTGAACATCAATATAAAGCTTAAATGTTACTCCACCATACTTTCATGTAGTGAGTTCCAGACTCCCAGCACTCTCTGGGTGAAAAGATCATTCCAATCCATTGCTGTCACCAAAGCCCTGAACACTTCTTTTCAAGCATATCAACATTATCAACATTATGATTGAAGCTTATTCCATAATCCTTCCATGCGTTCTGCGCAACTCTTAAAAACTCTGCATAGAAAACTATTCTCATTTTCCTTTTAGATATTTTGCCAATTACCTTAGACCCATGCCTTCGAGTTATCCTGCCGGTGGAAAATTGTTTCTCTTTATTTGCTTTCTCAAAATTCCTCACCATTTTGAAGCCCTCTATTAAACCTTACAGGCACCTTCCCTGCTTTTAGGGTCAATCAGCAACAGAAAACTCAAATACACCCATACACACTCAGGGCTACAGATTGTGGGAACCTGTCTCTATTTTGTTAACTAGCCAGAAAATCCAAGATCTGTGAACTGAACGGAGACACAGGGTGGGTGTGCATGCTGCTGGTGTTCACAATGTTTACCTCGAGGACCATTTGATGCTAAGCTGGCATGAAGCAGTTGAGTTTGCATTTGTACAAATTAGAATCTTTTCCCTTCACCTCTAGGCTAGAGCTCAATGGCACTGTAGTGTGAGTCACACTCCCAGTTTGATGGATAATAACGACCTGAGAGAAAATGTGACATTTAGATGATTGCTTCTCTATAATCCTACAAGAGAAAGGGAGAGAGCTCCTTTCATTAATATAAATGATTAGGAACAGGAAAAGGTCATTAGACTCAGGAACCTGCTCCTTTTTATAAGCCGAGCAATATCTAACCACTTGCACCAAGCCACAATCAGTCGAGTTTCTAGAAATTTATTGTCTGTGGTAACTTCAGTCTCGTGGCTAACTGAATACACTGGCCTTACCTTTCTCCTAATTGTTAACTGTTCTCATAGTCCTTCAGCTATTCCACTGCAAAACTTGCAGAGTGGCAAAGAACCTGTCGATACAGTATGTTCCATAGAGAGATTGATCTCATCAGAGTTCATTTAGGTGCAGTTTAATAATGCACTTCTGTCCTGCTGTAGTTTCCTATTTCATTATACTCTTAAATTGATGTAGTTAACAAGCTTCATGCTTTCAGATGTTTGCAGTTGTCTTGGTGGGGGAAGGGAAGTCAGGAAGGCTTCCAAGAAGAACAGTTAGAAACAGGAGATCGATACTGAAGGATGAGGAGTGATTGATTTCACTCCTGTGGGATTGTTACACAGAGCACAATAAAAAAATACTTTCTCCTCAGTGTAATGGGCTAATCAATGTGGAGCTCGCTAAGTAAAAGGTGACTTAATGGCTGGTTCCTCATGAGCAGCAAAGCACAACCAAAAGTTACCCTGAAAACACGAGCAAACCGTAGGGAAATGACCCCTCTTCTCTCCGAATCTCAATATGCAAAATGTGAGTTTTCCTAGTGTACCCAGCAATATTTCTCTCTCAGCTAACTTCACCAGCAACAGATAGAATCTGTAACCAAGAAGACCATTCAGACCCTTGTACTTGTTGCGGTGCTATGGAAACAAATTCATCACAGTCTCTTGTGCTTTTGTCATAGCTCTGAACATTTCCAAAGTATCTAAAGCAAACCCAGTTCTTGCAGGTGGTGGTAGTGTCCCTAATTCTGAGCCAGGACGACCAGGCTAGGTCCCATCTGCTCTTCTGGTGTGTCATAACAACCAAAGATAGGTTGACTACAAAATATCTATAAACAAATTAGAAAGCTACTATTGAATCTACTTCAATTTCAGGCAGGACATACATGGATCATTCATCTTGTTGTCTATGGGACAATGATGATGCAGGATAGTCACTGCATTTGGCTACATAACACTCATATGACTTGCCAATTAATTCATGGTGTGTGGTATTTCAACAAGAGAATCAGATGGCTGCATAAGTACAGTCATAGAGTTATACAACGTAACAGACCCTTCGGTCCAGCATATCCGCGCCGACCAGGCATCTCAAACTGACCTACTCCCATTTGCCAGCATTTGGCCCATATCCCTGTAAACCCTTCCTATTCATATACCCATCCAGATGCCTTTTAAATGTTGTAATTGTACCTGCCTCCATCACTTCCTGTGACAGCTCATTCCATACATGCACCACCATCTGTGTCAAAAAGCTACCTCTCAGGTCCTTTTCAAATCTCTCACCTTAAACCTATGCCCTCTAGTTTTGGACACCCCTACTCTGGCAAAAAGACCTTGGCTCTTATCTATACCCCTCATAATTTTACAGCCTCTGTAATGTCACCTCTCAGCAATTGTTGTATTTCTTTAATCCGGTGTGACGCAGAATATCTCTAGAGGGAACCAGGAAAGACCATGATGGATGAATGGTGGAGGAAGGAGCCAGGGTGTGGTGGGGAACAAAAAAAAAATATAAAGTGCTTAAATCCAGAAAAGTAAGCAGAACAGAGCAGACTGGGGAAGTAGTGGAGATAATTTTGTTTTAATTCCTTCATGAAATGTGAGCATTTCTGGATGAGCCAGCATTCCTTTCCATCGCTAATTACTCAAAGGGCAGTTAAAAATCAACTGTATTGCTATGGGTCTGGAATTACGTGTAGGAGATCAGTCTACTTCCCAAAATGACATTAGTGAACCAGATGGATTTTTCACCCACAATCATTTCGTAGACATTGTCAGAAGCTTAATTTTAAATATTTTTATTGAATTCAGATTTGATCACTTAATATGGTAGGATTTGAACTTAGGTCACCAGAGTCTGTGGATTCATAGTTTAGCAATGATACTATTAGGCCATCACCTCCCGATTTTGGGTGGAGTGGATCAGAGGCACAGGCTGTAGCCCTGGTTTCCAAGCAGTGTCTGTTGTGCTAGGAGCAAAGCCTTGTGAGAAAGATGCAACATTAGCAACATATTAGAGGAATGTAATTGGAAATTATAAAGTAAATGTTAAAAGGAATGTTCTTCAGGCAAAGTGTGAGGAATGCTCAGAATAAACAGCCAAGCAGCTTGGGATTGAGGGGGGAGTGAAGCTGACAGGAGGGTGAGTTTAGTTGAGCCCTGTGGGCTGAGGAACAATTTTTACAGCATGCCATCTGTTCAATTCTGACCATTTTAAAGACAGAAGAAGAAAGACTTGAATTGACATAGTACCTTTCATTACCTCAAACTGTTTTACCAACCAAGTACATTCTAATTAGAAATAACAGGCCGATAATTTGCGCACAACCTACAAAGAGCAGTAAGATGAGTGAATTGTTAATCCGTTTTAAGAGATAGTGCTTAAGGGTAAATCATTGTCTGGAGACAGGGGATCTCTGCTGTTTGCCTGCTGTGACCCTTTTACATCCATTTGAGGAGGCACATTTATGGTTAACCTGTCATGTGAAAGATGGCACCTCCAAAGGTGCAACACTGCCTCAGTACTGCATTGCAGTGCCAGGCTAAATAATGCAATCAGGACACTGGATTGGGACTTCAGACCATAAGCTACAGCCTCCAAGGTGGGTGTGCTGTCTCTGAGATCTATAATTTGTTGCCGTGCAACTTTTTTTATTCTCTTTAATCAATCAGCCTCCTCAGGCTACTTGTAAGCCATTCTGCTTTGTTCCATCTCACTTACCCGTTGCTGATATATTAATCATAATTTCAGACAACAGCATATTCCAGCTTGCCAGCAGTTGAACAGATGGTCTCCTTAGTCAATCCAGGAGGAGACATATACAATAGAAACCTGAAGGTTTGCTAATGCTTCACACTTCTAAGCTTGACCAGGTTGAGATTGGCAAACTAGTCTCATCAGTCAAACGGAATTCTTTTGCAAGTTGAATCAAATTTTGTAAAGCTTTTTATCTCCCCCACTGTCTTGCCAATGTTCTATCCCACTCCCTGGGCAATCAGTGAAGATGTTTGCAGCCTGATTCTGAGCTGAGTTTTCAGTGCTAAATCCTTGGTTTCAATAGGGCCACCTGAGTGCAACTTTGCAATACCTCCCTGATCTGTCCCTGCCCCAAAACCATCATCAATACTTTTCTTTCCATCTGGGTCAACTATATTACTGTTGGAGGTCAGTTAGCTCAGTTGACTGGTTTGTACTGTAGTATTATATCAACAGTGTGTGTCCAATTCCTGCACTGGCTGAGGTTACCATGAAGGACCCTCCTTCCCAGCCTCTTCCCTTGCCCAAGATGTGGTGACCTCAGGTTAAGCCACCAGCTGTTGTCTTGCTGTAATGAGAGAGCAGCCCTCTGGTCTGGTATGACTATGGTGACTTTTATTCCAACATTGTCCTGACTGGTCACCCAATACGGGCTGGAACTTGTGGAAATTCAGTTATCTCTATAACACACATCCACCCCTGTGCTCAGTGATTTCCAACACTGCAATTTAAAATTCAAGTCCTTGAGTTAACATCCCTCTGTGAATGCTCCCTAGTGCTGTATCCTCCTGCAACCCTTCAGCCTTCCAAGATTTCTGACCTTCTGTGTCCCTGATTTTCTTTACTCTAACCATTGGCAGCCATGTCTTCAACTACAAAGTCCTAAACTCTGCAATTCCTTCCCTGGACCTTTCTACCCCTTTCTCCTGCTTTTACTTAGTCATGAACTCTATCTTTTTGTCTACCTGTCACTTGTCCTAATCCCTTCTTATGTAGCTCTGTGGGAAATATTGTCTGAGTACTCCTCCATGGAGCACTTTGGGACATGTTATGACATTAAAGGTGCTGTGTAAATGTGACTTGTTCTTGTTGTTTTGCCCACCTAGTTTGACGATCCCATATGGGGCAGGTGGGCATCTGGCTAGCCTTAGATGGCCATCTATTCAGATGGCAACTGTTGACTGAGAAAGAAAACAGGGAAAGTCCAAACCATAGAGAATCTCTGTCACCGACTTATTGTTTCTGATAAACAGATGCAATAAAGACAGAGAAATTACAAACAGGAATTCTGGCAAAAGGAAACAGATGTATTTGAGTGATCCCATTAACATTCATGTAATTCAGCGCCCTTTGATACTGATGCTGGCAGCTTGCTGTTGTTACATATACCAGTGCAGAAGCTTTTCTTTGAGTGTGTTATCTCTGGTTAACAAACAGAACTCCGTGCCTGTCTTCCCTTTGTAAGCTCATGAAGGGACATTGAGCAGCAAAGGGACCCATTTCTGAAATTTTTTAACTCCTCTTATGAAGAATGCCCTTTGAAAGTAAAAGGGAGCTGGCCTCGTAACGCAATCAGTCTGAATCAGGGTTGGTCATATTCCGAATCTTTGAAGGTAGTTGAGAGTGTATCAAGAGGTTTCAAACTTAGGGGATGCTTTTTATGAATGGTGTGTGGCTGCCTCAGTGTGTTATAGTTGCATTTACAGCACTGACAACCAGGTAGTGTGTAGAGGTGTGACAGTCCATTATTGATCTCCTTGTGCTTGTCTGCTCTCAAATCCCTCCTTGCTGTCCTTCCTCCCTATTCCTGTAACATCCTACAACACTTAGCCTTCTGAGAACTCGACAGTTTGATAATTCTGGTCTCTGACTTTGAATCAAGCAGGATTAATGGAGTTCATGCACAGATTGGATCTAATCTATTCGGACTGAGTGATGGAAGCAGACCCAATAGGCTGAATGGCTTGTGTTGCAAAGCCAATCCCAATAGAGCAGGGCTCTCCAAAGTTGGGGTCAGGAGCTTAAGTGAGCTGAAATGTCAGGGTCCTGAGCAGTGATCGCCATGGAGCACCAACCAAGCTTGAAGAGCAGTGTTCCTGGTCAACCAAGCTCCTGCCCTCACAATTCCCAACCCCTTCTCCTACCCCCAACACTCCCCCAACTCCACTCCCACAGTTCCCATTGTGAGGGGTCACAACAATTTCCAAGCCTCGATATGGCGTCACAGTAGGAAAAGGTTTAGTGAAGCACTGCCATAGGAATCACACTCTGCTGCATGGATAAATGCAGAATGAGAACCAGGTCATTCAGGAGTTTTATTCCTTCATACAAAATGCAATAGGAATCTGAAACCCCTGACTGCTGTTTTGTCTGAGGGTTAACCATCTTTTCTCCCGTCCCACTTTCCAGACATTAGACCGTGGACTTCCATCGGATTGTTCCATGATGACGTGTAAAGTGTGACAGTGTTTTGTCATTGCCTTCTGCAAGATGTCTGACCAGGATACTCTCCACTCTTACCGTTTACCATCAGGCATGTCGGAACGATTTCCAGGCTGTGAATCACCCTGATTTGGCTACATTATAAATGTACCTTCCAAGGCCACAAATCCTGGTGTGTGTCGTTGAACCTGCAGCTTCTGGCATAGAGATAGGGACTCTCCCCATTGCACCGAAAGACGTGGAGGTGTTAACTGAAAATGTGAAAACTGAGATTGATAAACCATTGCACATCAATGACCATAGTTGATCTACTTCCACAGCGTGGTTCAATGACCCTCAATACTCTTACCTAACAAGAGGTTATCAATTAAAACACTGCAGATGATGGAAATCTGAAATAAACCCAGAGAATGGTGGAGAAACTCAGCCGGTCCAGCAGCATCTGTGGAGAAAGAAACAGAGTTAACATTTTGAGTCCAGTATGAACACAGTTCTGAAGAAAAGACTCAAAATGTTAACTCTGTTTCTGTCTCCACAGACGCTGCTGGACCTGCGGAGTTTCTCCAGCATTCTCTATGTTTGTTTCGGATTTCCATCATCTGCAGTGTTTTATTTTTCTTGATAACCTCTTGTTAGGTAAGAGCATTGAGGGACATTGAACCGAGCTGTGGAAGTAGATCAACTATGGTCATTGAATGGCAGAGCATTCTTGAGTGGCTGAAAGGCCTCCTATTGTCTCTATTTTCCTGAGGCTATGCCTGGGTATGACAGGGCCTTATTGTATTTACATTGCTGTATGTGTACACTCAAAGTTAGAGCTGATACCTGAGCATTGTTTGTTCCACTTTGATCCATGCCATAATCCATTTCCTGATTTGTAATCACTCTAGCTACTTACAGAGATCCCCAACTGGTTGATTCCCGATTTAAGAAATTGAACTGAAATTGATTAGCAAGTTGTTGTCTGAGGGACAGTACATTTCCTAATTGACGATAGTGTTGCTGTGACTGTGAATTTCATATTGATTAGGTTGTTGGAGGTCATTTATTTTTTGCACCAATTAGTGCCCATTATTGGCTTTGCATTCTACACAATACTCTGTAACACAGTGCAAGGAGAGCCATTGATCCGTCTAATGCCCTGTTTACATAGTAGTCTATTCACTGCAGCCTCAATATCTCCTGCCAATCTAGACAACAATGTGCTCAAGCTGAGGAAAAAGCACAAATGTTAGCACCGTGGAAGCAGAACAAAATTGTAAAAATTTATTTTCATCAGCCAAACAGGTGACAGTAAACTGGAAAACCGGTCTCACAAATGGGAGCTTGCAGTGTTTGAGATAACAAGGTGTAGAGCTGGATGAACACAGCAGGCCAAGCAGCATCAGAGGAGCAGGAAAGCTGACGTTTCAGGTCTAGATCCTTCTTCAGAAATGCTTTCCTGCTCCTCTGATGCTGCCAGGCCTGCCGTGTTCATCCAGCTGTACATCTTTTTATCTCACATTCTCCAGCATCTGCAGTTCCTGCTATCTCGCTTGCAGAATTTGAATTGTTTTTAAATATTTTGAAGTTTATGCCAGTAATGTTTGACCGTGCCCCAGCATGTGGTATGTTTGAATGTATGTAACAGATGCAGCAATGTCAAGAGTACGAGAGCACACACAAGCTGAGCCTTTCTCAGTGCACTGAAGTTGTTTGCTGCTGTCATCCATGTGAATTTGCTGCTCCAATCATACGAAAGGCAAGCAATTCATATTAACACCAGTGTTAGTGTACTGGACACAATTGTGAATTGATTATTACTCAGTCAACTACAAGCATGAAACCTCAAGTAGGTCTTTGATTAATTTCACAATTGAAGTACATTAGTGCCGGAAATGGAACCCATTTTGTTTAATCATACAACACAGAAGGAGGCCTTTTGGCCCATTGTGCCTTTGCAGGCCATTTGAAATGAGGCATCCGCTTAGTCCCATGCCCCTACCCTTTCCTTCCATTGCCCTGCAATTTTGTTTCCTTTTCAAGTACTTACCCAATCCCTTTCAAAAGCTAGTGTTGAATCAGCTTCCACCAATCTTTTAGAAACTATTTTCCACAGCATTAATGGTTGCATTTTTATATTTCAGAGCTTTGCAGAGATGATATTGATTTTTGTGCGTATAGCAGATTTTATTCACAGAGATTTAAAATGTCTGTTAAAACTTCTAGTTCTCATTTCAGCCATGGCTTGCTTATGTTTCCTTGAAAGAGCACCCAGATTCAACCAATCAAGCACAGTGAGCATCAATAGTAAACGGACCCACATAATCAAACACAGAATAACTGAAAGCATTGA
>NC_063363.1:8498083-8527559 GCF_021869965.1 Rhincodon typus
TGAAATGTTAACTCTAGTTTCTCTCCACAGATGCTGCCAGACCTGCTGAGCTTTTCCAGCAATTTTGGTTTTTGTTTCTGATTTACAGCATCCACAGTTCTTTCGTGTTTGTTTTATGTTAAATCTGTGTTCCCTGCTTACCAAACATCCTGCCACTAGATACAGTTTCTACTTCATACTGGGTTAATAAATTTCATAAAGAAATTAATGCAATTCAATTGGCGATCACAGGAATAGGTATTTCATCAAATGATGGAATAGTGCATTGGTTTTGATGACATCTGTGCTGGTATTGGGCCGTATAATTTGTCTTAATTAACTTTGGGCTTCTGTCAATACAGCAGAGAATGACAGATATAGTTTGTGAAGAACAAAGTTTATATTAGACAGCAGCAATTATTTCTTCAGACACTCTGTTTTCGGGGGGTTGGGTTTAATGGGAGGAATAGAGTTTACACTTTGGAACCAATTAATTAAATGGCTAAAAAAATGAGTTTGATGGGAAAAGTGTTTGTTTCCTCAAGTTTTCACTCAAACTGATTTCCAAATTGCTGACTGCACAATCTGCCATAGACTATGTAATTAGACTTTTTTAAAAGCTGTTTTTATTTGGAAAATTCTTGCTTTAAAACCATTTCTTATTATATTTTAACTGGTAATATAAAATGGCTGAACCAGGTTTGTCACAGAAAGCTAGCATTTTCAATCAATGTCATTCCATAATTTAGAAATAATTGCTTTTGAAATTTCCAGAAATTCCTTTCATAAAAGAAAACTCCCTGCTATAGGGAAGATGTTGTGAAACTTGAAAGGGTTCAGAAAAGATTTCTAAGGATGTTGCTGAGTTTGGAGGGTTTGAGCTACAGGGAGAGACTGAATAGGATGGGGGTATTTTCTCTTGAGAATCGGAGGCTGAGGGGTGACCTTATAAAAGTTTATAAAATTATGAGGGGCATGGATAGGGTGAATAGCCAAGGTCTTTTCCCCAGGGTAGGGGAGTCCAAAACTAGACGGCATAGGTTTAAGGTGAGAGGGGAAAGATTTAAAAGGGACCGAAGGGGCAACTTTTTCACGCAGAGGATGGTGCGTGTATGGAATGAGCTGCCAGAGGAAGTGGTGCAGGCTGGTACAATTACAGCATTAAAAAGGCATCTGGATAGGTACATGAATAGGAAGGGCTCAGAGGGATATAGGCCAAATGCTGGCAAATGGGATATCTGGTCGGCATGGACGAGTTGGATCAAAGGGTCTGTTTACGTGCTGTACGTCTCCATAACCCTATGACTCTAAGCAAAACTAGTTCCTGGTTAGAGAGAACTGCAGATGCTTGAGAATCTGAGATAACAAGGTGTAGAAATGGATGAACACAGCAGGCCAAGCAGCATCAGAGAAGCAGGAAGGCTGACGTTTCGGGCCGAGACCCTTCTTCAGAAATGGGAGAGGGGAAGGGGGTTCTGAAATAAATAGGGAGAGAGGGGGAGGTGGATAGAAGATGGATAGAGGAGAAGATAGGTGGAGAGGAAACAGACAGGTCAAAGAGGCGGGGATGGAGCCAGTAAAGGTGAGTGTAGGTGGGGAGGTAGGGAGGAGATAGGTCAGTCCAGGGAGGACAGACAGGTCAAGGGGGCGGGATGAGGTTAGTAGGTAGGAGATGGGGGTGGGGCTTGAGGTGGGAGAAGGGGATAGGTGGGAGGAAGGACAGATTAGAGAGGCGGGGACGAGCTGGGCTGGTTTTGGGATGTGGTAGGGGGAGGGGAGATTTTGAAGCTTGTGAAATCCACATTGACACCATAGGGCTGCAGGGTTCCCAAGTGGAATATGAGTTGCTGTTCCTACAACCTTCGGGTGGCATCATTGTGGCACTGCAGGAGGCCCAGGATGGACATGTCGTCTGAGGAATGGGAGGGGGAGTTGAAATGGTTCTTAACTGGGAGGTGCAGTTGCTTAGTGCGAACCGAGCGTAGGTGTTCTGCAAAGTGGTCCCCAAGCCTCCGCTTGGTTTCCCCGATGTAGAGGAGGCCACAACGGGAACAGCGGATGCAGTATACCACATTAGCAGATGTGCAGGTGAACATCTGCTTGATGTGGAAAGTCTTCTTTGGGCCTGGGATGGGGGTGAGGGGGGAGGTGTAGGGGCAGGTGTAGCACTTCCTGCGGTTGCAGGGAAAAGTGCCGGGTGTGGAGGGGCTGGAGGGGAGTATGGAGCGGACAAGGGAGTCACAGAGAGAGTGGTCCCTCCGGAAAGCAGATAAGGGTGGGGAGGGAAAAATGCCTGGTGGTGGGGTCGGATTGCAGATGGCAGAAGTGTCAGAGGATGATGCGTTGGACCCGGAGGTTGGTGGGGTGGTACGTGAGGACGAGGGGGATTCTGTTTTTGTTGTTATTGCGGGGAGGGGGTGTGAGGGATGAGTTGTGGGAAATGCGGTAGACACGGTCGAGGGCGTTCTCGAAGTTGCGGGGGAAGTTGCGGTCCTTGAAAAACGAGGACATCTGAGATGTACGGGAGTGGAATGCCTCATCCTGGGAGCAGATGCGGCGGAGGCGAAGGAGTTTGGAATAGGGGATGGCATTTTTGCAGGAAGGTGGGTGGGAGGAGGTGTATTCTAGGTAGCTGTGGGAGTCAGTGGGCTTGAAATGGATATCGGTTTCTAGGTGGTTATCAGAGATGGAAACAGAGAGGTCCAGGAAGGAGAGAGAGGTATTAGAGATGGTCCAGGTGAACTTAAGGTTGGGGTGGAAGGCGTTGGTGAAGTGGATGAACTGTTTGAGCTCCTCGTGGGAGCGCGAGGCGGCGCCGATACAGTCATCAATGTAACGGAGGAAGAGGTGGGGTCTTCTTCTATCCGCCTCCCCCTCTCTCCCTATTTATTTCAGAACCCCCTTCACCTCCCCCATTTCTGAAGAAGGGTCTAGGCCCGAGACATCAGCCTTCCTGCTCCTCTCATGCTGCTTGGCCTGCTGTGTTCATCCAGCTCTACACCTTGTTATCTTAGTTCCTGGTTAGATTGTGTTAGAAGTCAATTCCTTTGTAAATATTATTTCTCATTCAAAACATATCTTCTTTTCACTCTGGTATGGGATGTAGGTGTTTCTGGCGAGGACAGCATTTGTTGCTCATCTCTAGGCACCATGGAACTGAATGGTTCCCTAGGGCCATTTCAGAAGGCTGTCAAGAGTCAACCACATTGCTATGGGTCTGGAAGCATGTGTGAGCCAAACCAGCTAAGGACAACAGATTTTCTTTCCAGAAAACCATTATTGAACCACTTGGGTGATTATTACAACCAGTAGTGGCTGCATGGTCAGCACTAGACTAACTTTTCATTCCAAATTGTGTTAAATTTAAATTTCACTATCAGCTATGTAGGGATTTGAGTCCACGTCCCCAGAACATGAGATTGGGCTTCTCAATTACTTATCTGGTGACATTACCAATACACCACCACCTCATTTCCAAATGCCTGAAAAATTAATTGTCGAACCATCCTCAAAATCTTGCAAACCAACACACTTCATAGTTTGAAACAAAAACACCGAATGCTGGAGAAACTCAGCAGATCTAGTGACATCCATGGAGAGAGAAGCAGAATTAACATTTTGGGTCGAGTGTAACTCTTTGTCATAGAAACATAGAAGATAGAAGCAGGAGGAGGCCATTCCGCCCTTCGAGCCTGCCCCACCATTCATCACGATCATGGCTGATCATCCAACTCAATAGCTTAATCCTGCTTTCTCCCCGTAACCTCTGATTCCATTCGCCCCAAGTGCTATATCTAGTCACCTCTTGAATACATTCAATGTTTTGGCATCAACTACTTCCTGTGGTACTGAATTCCACAGGCTCACCACTCCTTGGGTGAAGAAATGTCTCCTCATCTCCGTCCTAAATCATCTACCCCGAATCCTCATACTGTGACCCCTGGTTCTGGACACACCCACCATCAGGAACATCCTCCCTGCATCTACCCTGTCCAATCCTGTTAGAATTTTATAAGACTCTTTGAGATCCCCCCTCATTTGTCTGAACTCCAGTGAAAACAATCTTAACCTAGTCAATCTTCCCTCATACATCAGTCCCGCCATCCCTGGAATCAGCCTGGTAAACCTTTGCTGCACTCTCTCACGAGCAAGAGCATCCTTCCTCAGAAAAGGAGGAAAAGAACCAAAACTGCATACAATATTCCAGGTGTGGTCTCACCAAGGCCCTGTACAACTGCAATAACACATCCCTGCTCCTGTACTCGAAACCTCTCGCAATGAAGGCCAACATACCATTTACCTTCTTTACCACCTGCTGCACCTGCATGCTTACCTTCAGCGGCTGGTACACAGGGACACCCAGGTCCCACTGCAGAATTTGTCAGAACTGTTCTGAAGAAGAGTCATGCCAGAGCCAAAACAGAGCTCTGTTTCTCTCTCCACAGTTGCTGCCAGACCTGCTGAGTTTCTCCAGCATTCTCTGTGTTGGTTTCAGATTTCCAGTATCGAGCACTATTTTGCCTTTATATTTGAAGGTTTTGTTTGCAGGGGCTCCTTCCAATGCAATGTTTATAAGACTTGATTCACACTGAATGCAATTTGTACTTAAAATTCCACAAACATGGGGATAATTCTTCAGGGATTAAATGGTTGGGTAGAGTCCATAACCTATTCTACACGGTGGACTAAAGGAGCAGGTTTAATGATGGGATTGAACTTTCTTCTTCTGTGTCACCTAATGCCTTCTTCGAAGCAGTCCTTGACTGCTTTGACTATGAATTGTGTGTGGCTTTTCAGCAGATACAGCTAAAATGGAGTTTTCATTTAGCATGCAGTTGTGAGCAGCCTTTTCCATTACCTGCCCTGAAATTGAAGTGGTGTTGGGTGGAATGTGGGTTTTAGCTTGTTTTAATGGGAGCTATTAGGAGTGTGGAAAGACCCTTACTTTATTTCATCAGAGCTGCCTCTCCTCTCACTCCAGGGCTCATTGATCGGATCACCTTCCTGAAAGTCTCTGAAATGGGAATTTGATATTCAATTTTTCAAACTGCCTCAACCCCAAAAATTTTTAGAAAAGCAAAATGTTCTGAAGAATTAGTATGTTAAGCAGAAATAACAAGGTGTAGAGCTGGATGAACACAGCAGGTCAAGCAGCATCAGAGGAGCAGGAAGGCTGACGTTTCGGGCCTAGACCCTTCTTCAGAAATGGGGGAGGGGAAGGGGGTTCTGAAATAAATAGGGAGAGGGGGGAGGTGGATAGAAGATGGTTAGAGGAGAAGATAGGTAGAGAGGAGACAGACAGGTCAAAGAGGTGGGGATGGAGCCAGTAAAGGTGAGTGTAGGTGGAGAGGTAGGGAGGAGATAGGTCAGTCCAGGGAGGACGGACAGGTCAAGGGGGTGGGATGAGGCTGGTAGGTAGGAGATGGGGGTGGGGCTTGAAGTGGGAGGAGGGGAGAGGTGGGAGGAAGGACAGGTTAGGGAGGCGGGGACAAGCTGAGCTGGTTTTTGGATGCGGTATGTTAAGTTATATGTTAAGCAATATGTTAAGCAGTTGCTTTTAAATGGGTAAAAGCCTACAATGAAGTCTGAGGTAACAAGGTGTAGAGCTGGATGAGCACAGCGGGCCAAGCAGCATCAGAGGAGCAGGAAGGCTGATGTTTCGGGCCTAGATCCTACTATCAATGAAGTCTGAGGCACTGTTTCAGGGAAGGGCACCATTCTAATGTGACAATCCATCCAGTTTCTGGCTTCAGTCATAACCCTGATTAAACCAACGACTGAAAATAGTTGAACTACTTAACATTTCCATTCTTTCGTTGCTGCCTCAGGAGGTTAGTTTAAAGGGTCTGTAAATTACCCTTTACCGATACAATCCAGCCATTTACATCATCTGTACATGATAAATGCAGTAACCCATGTTGGGCAAATGATGCTGTTAATCCCTACCATTGGCACTCACACCCCTCTTCCCCATTAACTTCCTTGGCTGAGAGGTCAGTAATGATTGATTGATTAATTTATTGTTACATGTACTGAGATACAGTGAAGAGTGTTGTTTTACATGCTATACAGCAGGTCATACCATACAAAGTGCATCAGGGTAGCAGAACAGACTGCACAATATGGTGTTATAGCCAAAGAGAAGATGCTTTCTACGGTGCATGTATAAAAATTGGTAAGAGTCCTTGTGGACATAATGAATTTCCTTAGCCTCCTGAGGAAGTAGAGACATTGTTGTGCTTTCTTCACCATCGTGTCAATGTGAGTGGTCCAGGACAGATTGTTGGTGATCATCATTTTCAGGAACCTGACGCTTTCGACCATCTCCACTGCAGCACCATTGATACAGACAGAGCATGCCCTCCACTCCACTTCCTGAAGGCAATGACCAGCTCCTTCATTTTGCTGAAGTTGATGGAGAGATTGTTGTCTTTACACAATGCACTGAGCACTCTATCTCTTCCCTGTATTCTGTCTCGTTGTTGTTTGAGATCCAACCTACAATGGTGGTATTGTCAGCCATCTTGTAAATGGAATTGGGGCGGAACATAGCTACACAGTTGTGAGTGTATAAGAAGTAAAATAGGGAGCTGACTACGTAGCCTTTCAGGGCACCAGTGTTGAGAATTATGCTGGAGGAAGCGTTGTTGCCTATTTTTACTGATTGTGGTCTATGGATCAGGAAGTCAAAGATCTAGTTACAGAGGGAGGAGCTGACACCCAGTTCTTGGAATTTAGAGACGAGTTTGATTGGAGTTATACTGTTGAAGGCCAAACTGTAGTCAGTAAGTAGGAGCCTGACATAGCTACTCTTGTTATCCAATGTTGCAGGGATGAATGTAGGCCAGGGAGATGGTTTCTGCTGTGGACCTGTTGAGCCAGTAGGTAAATTCGAAAGGATCAAGACAATTTGGTAGGCTGGAGTTGATGTGAGCCATGACTAACCTCCTGAAGTGCTTGATAATTATGGGGGTCAGAGTGACCGGGCAATAGTCCTTGAAGTACGCTACATGATTTTTCTTTGGTACCAGGATGATGGTGGTCTTCTTGAAGCAGGTGCGGACTTCAGATCGTAGCAAGGAGAGGTTAAAGATGTCTGTGAATACTCCCACCAGCTGGTCTGCACAGGATCTGAATGCCCAGCCGGGGACTCCGTCTGGGCCGATCGCTATCCGTGGGTTCACTCTCAAGAAGATCAATCTGACATCTGTGGCAGTGACTGAGGGAACAGGTGCATCCGAGGCTTTTGGGGCAGGTGACACAGTTCAAAGGGGGCGTAGAATGCATTGAGCTCGTCGGGTAGGGATGTGCTATTGACCGCGATTCTGTTCAACTTTGCTTCATAGCCCGTCACGTCGTGTAAGCCTTGCCACAAACAACAGGTGTCCGTGTGGTTGGTCTGGGTCTCCAACTTAGTCTGGCATTGCCTCTTTCAGGACAACCAATTTAATTGATTAGCATCCTGTGCATTACCTTAAGAACTGACTTCCCCTCCCTACTTTACTGACAAGTAGTGGCAGCATGGATATAATCGACAAGCATCATGCAGCAACTTTCAAACCTGTGTCCTCTACCATCTAGAAGGACAATTACAGCACATAAATGGGAACACCACCACCTGCTAGTCACCCTCCAAGTCACACACCATCCTGACTTAGAAATATATCACTGTTCGTTTAGTGTTTTTTGGTCAAAACAATGGGAGTCCTTCCCTAAGAGTGCCCACGTGACATGGACTGCAGTGGTTCAAGCAGGCAACTCATCACCATCTTCTCAAGGGCAATTAAGGATGGACAATAAATGCTGGCTGAGCCAACATGCCATAAAAACATAATAAAAAAGAGCCATAAGGAACTGAGTCTTCCTTTTTCTTCTGATGTCCCACCACTGATTAGTTATTCAGAACTGCAGATGAAAGACCCATCAAAGTACCAGAGAGTGCCTGACATTGGAAGGACGTCCCAATGAAAGCAGGCAAAGTCCACTCATTGTCTAGTGGATAGTGATTAAAAGGATATCTTGGCAAGATGATCAGAAAACACAAAATGAAGTTTCTGGGAGAGAGCAGAAAAACACTGAAGGGAGTAAGAATACCGAGAACACATTGCTGTTTAATTGGCATTTGAAAATTTCAGTCTGGAAGAGCGTGTTGCCAAACCTCTTCAAGCACTTTGCGATGTAATTATGACAGCCGTGGTTGACAAATCTAAATAGTCTGCTCTATCAGCAGTAAGGAACTTTCAGGCAGAGTTCATGCAAATCTGTTTTACTTGCAAGCAGGAGAATAGATTGCATTGGCAAGGGGACATTAGTGGAGAGCAGTGCAAAGAGTAGACCAGTCAACGCCAGATAAGCTATAAGTAATTTCACAGCCTGTAGCCATTTACATTGTACTTTGACAACATCTTGTTTTTTGGATCGATATCAGCTCCAGGAGGGTCCTGTGCTTTGTTGATTGAACTCTTTCACACAGTGCCTTTCTTCCCACCTTATGTCTGATGCTCAGGCATGACAGCAAAATGCATACCTTGCATTCAGTCAATGCATCTGTTGATAGCAGATGAATAAATAAAGAGGACAAAAGACTAAAATCTATCAGGACCCTGATCCAGAACTAATAGGCTGCATTCTTGCCCAGGATGAGAGAATTTGCTTGGAGCTGAAGGGAGCAGACGGTCATGAATTTTTGCGAAAATGAAACAAAGCCAGAAAATTGCTAATGTTTAGTTAAGGCTGGTTGTCCAGACAAAAGTGGAGACTCAGTGGGAATTGCGGCCACAGTTTGGCTGATGTCTCACTTTTGCAAGTTTGACAAAGCTTAGTCTCATTACTGTAGACAGTGAGAGGGGAGAGGGGAGACTGAAGTGATTTGCCTGCAATTCTCTTGCACTTTGCTGCATTCTGTCACACTGTCAGTAACACTGAGCGTAACTCTACGAGAGTGCACTTTCTATCTCGAGTGCTGTTCATCAATGAATTGTACCAGCCCTTCATGTTTTTGAATCTGAAATGATCCTTTGTGTGCACAAACAGCTATAAATAAGTTGACATTATTCTGTCCTGATCGTGACACCTGACGTGTATATTTTATTGCTGTCATGATTTATCCTGGCAGAGACTTTACCAAAAGGTGCACGCGCAAAACCTTGTGCACGCACAATGAGAATCTTTCGATGGTGTCAGGTGGCACAGCCTTATAAATAATATTTTAAGTAAGAAGGCCCCCAGCCATCTTCTGAAGGGAAAGAAGTGCCCATCCCTTGTCTATCCAGTGCAGTAATGAGGGAGCACTGCACTGCCTGGGATGTCACTTTTCACACAAGGCCCTGTCTGTTCTCTGCAGTGGACACAAAATATCCCACAGCAATATTTAGAAGAAGAGCAAAGGAGTTATCACTGGTGTTCTGGTCTTATCCTTCGTCAACAGCACTAACATAGATTATCTGCTCATTACCGTGTTGCTGTTTGTGGGATCTTTCTATCTGTAAATATATCTAAAGTTAGCAACATATTTAAGACGAGCAACTCTTACTCAAATTGGGTATCATGGAATTCCGACAGTGTGGAAACAGGCCCTTCAGCCCACCAAATCCACACTGATCCTCAGAGCATCCCACCCAGACCCGTCCCCCTATAACCCACCTAATCTACACATCCCTGGACACTACGGGCAATTTAGAATGGCCAATCCATCTAGCCTGCATATCTTTGGGCCGTGGGAGGAAACTGGAGCACCCGGAGGAAACCCACGCAGACACGGGGAGAATGTGCAAACTCCACGCAGACAGTTGCCCATGGGTGGAATCGAGCCTGGTTCTCTGATGCTGTGAGACAGCGGTGCTATCCACTGAGCCACCATAAAGAAATGAAGAAATCAAAGGCACTACTTTGCTAAATGCTGCTCAAAGTGCCTGTATCTTGGGAAATGATGATCTGAGCGAGCTACCACCATTACCATCAGCCGAGGGAGCTGAGCTTGAGCAGCAGAGGTCATTGCCATTGCAGACCTGGAGTTTCATTTCTAAATGTCGCTCTTGTCATCTGCTACCTCCCCCGGCCTTCACAACTGTTCTGCCTTCAAGACTGATGGTGGTTTCTTGTCAAAGTCTGAGTGATTTGGATGTGTATCAGCATCTGGAACCATCTTTAGTTCCTTTTTTAGAAGCACTTGTTCAGTCACTACACCAAAAGTGGAACTGCACCTTAGCAAACTCTTTAACAAAGTTAGAAATTGCTGGTGAAACTCAGCAGGTCTGGCAGCAGGGAGAGAGCAGAGTTAAAGTTTCCAATCCTGTGACTTCATCAGAACTGAAACCTCTTTGTTGATCAGTTCTGTCAGTGGGCTTCATGGCAATGCCTCTTGTACCCTTCTAGCTAATTTGCACTCACTTTACATCGTCGCCCATGGAGGGTCTGTCACTAAATTTGGATCCATACTCCAATGTGACATTTTTCAGAGAGGGAGTTGGAAGAATTGGAAGAAAAATTGCCAGTTGCTTGCTATTTTCTGCTTAATGGAGAATGTTAAATCTGTGTCGCCCTCCACTATTACCAGTGTCATAGCGCATGAATCTAGAGGGGCCTTTGTTTATGCATTAGGATCTGGGTGAACCATAGTAACCAAGCAAAGTATGCTCCCCACCACTCTTTCCCACCCCCCGCCTTCTGCCAATCCTCTATTCCCAGGATGCAAAATATATCAGTGTCCTTTCTCAGTCCGAGGATGAAAAATGGCTTTCCTGAAAGCGGAATTTGTTTTCCTAAAGTAAGATTAACTGCCCGTTTCCAATGTAATCTGCTGCTTTCACTTACTGGAGTATAGTCCGGTTCACTTGGGGCTATGCTCTGGAAAGTTTTATGACTGTAATCAATGTAGCTCGTGTAGCAAGCTACATAGAATGGCCTCTCTAAGCACAAAACAAAGGCGGCAACTATTCTGTGTGCATTAAAGTTTATGGACTCATTATTAATTTTATTACTAATTAAAATATTTAATGAAAACAGGACATGAATAATTTAATTCTCCATTAGCTAAACAAAAGTTATATCAGCATATGCAGCTGATTCAATAACTGGTCAGAGCCTGATCTTCTCTGGCGTCAAAATTCCCGTCAAATGGAATTCTGGGACCTGATCTTCAGACTTTGACTTCCATTTTAACCTTATTGTTCTAGTTCAGGGATTTGATCAGAGAACAATAGAACATAAGAAATAGGAGCAGGAGTAGGCCATCTGACCCATCAAGCCTGCTCCGCCACTCAATAAGATCATAGCCGATCTTTTCATGGACTCAGCTCCACTTACCCACCTTCTCACCTTAACCCTTAATTCCTTTACTGTTCAAAAATCTACCTATCTTTGCCTTAATAACATGCAATGAGGTAGACTAATGTAAACTCCTTTTTCAACTCCTTTGCTACTTGCCAATTATTATTTCCTCAGCCTCTTCCTCTAAGGGCCCCTCTTCTTTTTAGATATATTTAGAGAAGCTGTATCTGATTTTATCTTACTTGCCAGTTTGCCCTCAAAGTTTATTTTCTCCCTCTTTGTTACTATTGGAGTCATCTTGACTGTTAAAACTGACCTAGCCCTTTAGTTTACCGATAGCCTTTGTGGCATTGTGTATTTTTTTCTTTCAACTTGATTCTAGCCATAACTCCCTTGGTTGGTTTATCCCTTTCTTAGAATTCTTCTTCCCCACTAAGGCATATGTTAATTAGTGAGTGATGAACTGCAGTAGGGTTAGGGGTTTTTTTTGTATTCATTCACAGGATGAGAGCATCACTGGCTAGGCAGCATTTATTGCCCATCCCTAATTGTCCAGAGAGCAGTTATGAGTCAACCATATTGCTGTGGTCTGGAGTCACATGTAACAATGGCAGTTTCCCTCCTTAAAGGAGATTAGTGAACCAAATGGGTTTTTCCTGACAATCGACAATGAAATCATGGTCACTATTAGACTTCTAATTCCTGACTTTTATTGAATTCAAATTCCATCTGCCATGGCGGGATTCAAATCAGGGTCCCCAGAACATTACCTGGATCTCTGGATTAACAGTCTAGTGATAATAGTACTGTGCCATCACCTCCCCTTGAAAGACTCCCATTGCTCATCAACCATCTTTTCTCTTAAATCTCTTTCCCCATCCACTGCAGTCAATTCTGCCTTAATTCTTTTGTCATGACCCTCATTTAAGTTTAGCACAATTGTTCCTGACCCAAGTTTCTCACACTTAAACTAAATGGTAAAAGACAGCAAGAGGAATGTCTTTTTAATGGGAAAGTTGTTGTGATCTGGAATATGCTGCCTGAATAGTTGGTGCAATTGGATTCAAGAGCAACGTCAAAAGAGCACTTGAAGAGTAGCAAGAATTAGAGAATTGTGATGAAAGAGCGGAAGAATGGAATTATAATCATAAAAGAACCAGCATAGGTACCGTGGGCTGAATGTCGGATGCTGTTGTTCGAAGTGAAAGCTGTGTGAAAGTGGTTTCCAATTCACGATTCTTCATTGTGTGGAGTTTCTCCCATAAACCCATTTCAGCCCCAATCATGTTCTTGGAAACCACTTAACAAGGCAATAAACCACCTTTCCACTCACTCCTTAATCTGATGGTTAGGCTTTTATTTCAGATTAACTATTTGGGCTAATTTGAGTGCTTTGTGCTCCCTTATCTTTTATGATCCAGTTGCTTGTGTCTTTAGACTATTCCCCTTCCAGATGTATCAACTTGCTTAGTAAGCTGCAATATTCTTCTGTCTCTGTCAAACCAGTCTGATCAAGTTAGACAAAGTTGAAATTGGAAACACAGCAAGGTCTTCATTAATTCATGCTGGGATAAAAGAGTTTGCTACCTAAATTTATCTGAAAAATGGAAATGATTAAACAACAGTGTATTGATGCATAGGTTGTTTTCGGTAATTTGAAGCTGAATTAAAGTAGACTGGACAGAAAAGAACACCATCTCCTTGGAAATAAAACTACACTTTATATGGCTAATTAACAGTGATCTTTAGTTTATTCGACTTGGTCACCTGAAATAAGGTGTGCTCCAGAGGAGCCATCTCCGCTCTCTGATTAGAATGTGCTGTAAACAGCAAACAGCTACAACTTTCTGGCTCCTTAGTTCTGCAATCAAGAACTGTAATTCCACATTACATCTTTCCTGAATCCCCCAACCTCAGTTCATTGTTTATTCTTATTTTTTTTTTCCCTGTAGCTTTTTTAACATGCTAATTGTGGCAGAGTGTAAAGTCAGTAGAGTTAGTCTGTTTGGAGAAGGTGAATCCCCAGGTTTGAGTCCTGCTCAATGCTAAGGGAGCTCAAGTGGCCTCTGGTTCCCATGGTTGTCTGGCAGTGTCATTTCTGTTTAGAATAATATGTAAAATCTTGAAAGAAATGAGTGCAATTGGAGAGACACCAAATTGCATTGAAGGCTCTCCAATTGCATTGCGTATTGAGATAATTAACGGAGTGCTGTTTCTTGATATGCAGGCAGATATTGGAAGGTGCAGAGCTAAATCAATATGTTCATTTCTGTTTCAGTAACTGTTTAATTGATTTGTTAAAAACTTAGAAAATCCTATCCTGGAATTATTAATGTTTCTGGACATTGTCTGAGTGGCATTCGTGTTTTATTTTGTTTAACTGTGATTGATTTAGAGACACCTTGGTTCAATAGTATTGTGTGGCGATTAAATTTTCTGACTGCTTGAGTCACTTTTGATTCCTGCAATTGAAAACACAAGTGATGTTTGGTTCATGAAGCTTTGTTTAGTCTTCCACCCTCTGTTCCATCTGGTGGTAGGTTCATTGGATTAGTTCAGGTTAAGATTGAATACATTTTAAAGAGCTTAAAAGTTGGGTTATGCAAGTACATGTTATTAAGGGGGTTAACTGGAGAAAAAGGCTATTTAACAGTTATTCTGTTCTCTGGCATTATGAACTTAAAGTCAAGAGGCAAAGGAATACACAGGTAACCACCTGCTAGAGGGAGAAGCTGGCATAATGATAAAGGCACTGGGCTCATAATCGAAAGGCTCAAAATAATGCTATGCGGACACAGGTTTAATTAATAAATAAATCTGCAAAATGAAACTATTGCCAATAATGGTGATCATGACAACTGTCATGAATTGTTGTAAGAGCACACATACTTCACTGACACTTTCTGAGGAGGGAAAACTTCCATCCCCACCCAGTCTGGCCTACATGTGACTCCAGACCCAAAGCAATGTGGTTGATTCTTAACTGACCTCTGAAATGGCCCTGAGAGCTACTCAGTTCTCGGTCAGTTAAAGGATGGCCAACAAGTCTTGCCACATCCCACGAAAAATAAGAAAAATTCTGATTATATTTCCCCTGAGCTATGTAAAGAGCAGCCTGGGGCAATTGTTTTTGAGTATTTCCCTCTGTTCTTGTGGGACACATCTCAGTTTAGCAGCAGTGATGTGGGAGATCAACAGGATTGGGACAATTTGAAAATTGCAGTCTCAGAAGTTGTCTCCAGATTGCAATGCCTCAGGGATAGTTTACAATTTCCAAAGTGCTGGTAGAGGGAGCCTACATGCCTTTGATTTAATGACCTATTAAACACTTATAGGAGCTTGTTGCTAAGTACAGAATGGCAAGAGCGATATTTTCAAAAGAAAATTGGCAAACCCAAACTCTTGTGCATGCTCACGCTGTCAGGTTTATTTCAAGGGCATCTGAATTTTTTTTTATCAATTGAGAGCTACTGCCTCATGAGCCTATTGATGCCAGGAGGTTGAACGCTGTAACTCTCTCTTTCCTTGCATGGGCACTTCCCTTTATCTTGACCTCTGAGGAGCTCGCTCTATTTAACAAGGCATCGCTGACCGTCCCAACACTTATTCCCCATCCCCATGTCATCTTAAAGTGGTGGTAGTGAGCTGTCTTCTTGGGCCATGCCAGTCCATGTGGTGATGGTGGTTCCACAGTGATGTTTGTCAGGATGTTTTATGCCAGTGTAAGGCAGCAGCAAGCCCCATCATGGGCACCACCTACCTTTGCTATTTGTGCCAGGTATGCCCACTTCCTGAATGTGCTTGGTACTACATAAATGACACAATTGCAGCACAGGTTTGGGACCTGCGATTTATCCAGGCATTGAGTTCCCTACTGTTCTTTTAAAGGCTGGCCCATGATATCCACTGTTGTAAAAATTGGAACTTGAAACTCTTTCCCTTGTGATATAGTTTCCTCCAAGTCACACACCATCCTGACTTGAACACGTATCTGTCGTTCCTTTATTATCATTGGTTCAAAACTCCCTCTCAACAGAGCTGTGGAAACATGAATTAGAGTGATCTGAGAAGGCAGCTTGCTACCAACCTGGGGAAGCATGGTGGCTCAGTGGATAGCACTGCTAGCGCCAGTGACGTGGGTTCGATTCCAGTCTTGGGTGACTGTCTGTGTGGAGTTTGCATAGTCTCCCTGTGTCTGCGTGGGTTTCCTCTGGGTGCTCCACTTTGCTCCCACAGCCCAAAGATGTACAGGTTAGGTGGATTGGCCAGGATAAGTTGCTCATAGTGTCCAGGGATATGTAGGATAAATGGATTAGTCTTGGAAAAGGTAGGACTATGGGGATAGGGTAGGGGGCTGGGACTGGGTGTGATGCTCCCCAGAGGGTCAGTGTACACTCAATGGCTGAATGGCCTGCTTCCACACTATAGAGTTATATGTTTCAAGGGGTTCTAGGGAATAAAAGTAAATGTTGGAATTAACAGCAATGCCTACATCCTACAAATAAATACATGTATTTTGTTTAAAAAGAAATAACTTAGCATCCAACTGTGTGCAGTTATACTCTTGACTAATGATAGTGACACTAGTTTAGCCATTCATAGGGTTATGGTCAGTTTGTGTACTCCCATTACGTACTTAAATAGGGTCTCTTTCTTACTTTGGCTTTAATGATTGTGTCTTTCTTTACCCTAGTCCCAGCAATGATTACTTCCCACCCCAACACCACCATTGCTATTAAAGGCCAGAACAAGGAACTGAATTGCACTGCCCGTGGAGAGCGACCAATCATTATTCGCTGGGAGAAGGAGGACACTGTAATTGACCCAGACAGAATGTTCCGGTATTCAGTGGCTACGAAGGACAATGGCGAAGAGGTTGTTTCAACACTGAAGGTAGGTATTTTTAATTGCTCATGTGATGTGTGATTCACTGGCTGGGGCATCATTTATTGCCCATCCCTAAGTGCCCTGGAGAAGGTGGTGAGCTGCGTTCTTGAACTGCTGCAGTAATTGGTGTATAGGTACACCGACAGTGCTGTTACAATGGGAGTTACAGGATTTTGACCCAGTGACAGTGAAGAAACAGTGATATAGTTACAAGTCGGGATGGTGCATGACTTGGAGGGGAACTTGCTGGTGGTGTTCCCATGTATTGCTGCTTCTCGGTGATGGAGGTTGTGGAGTTGGAAGGTGCTGTTGATGTTGGCAACCTCATGCCGCACTTCCTTGAAGATTGTGCACACTGATGCCACAGTCCAAAGATGTGCAGGTCAGGTGGGTTGGTCATGGGAAATGCAGGATTACGGGGATACAGTAGGGGTTGGGATGCTCTTAAGAGGGCCAGTGTGGATTTATGAGCGGAATGGCCTGCTTCCGCACTGCATCTGTGGTGAAGGGAGTCAAAGTTGAAGATGGTAGATGTGGTACCAATCAAATGGGCTGCTTTGCTCTGGATGGTGCCAGGCTTCTTGAGTGTGGTTGCACTCATCCAGCCAAGTGGTAAATATTCTATCACACTCCTTACTATGTCTTGTCTGTGGGCACTGGTGAGACAGGATTTATTTGTCAAGACTCCCTAGTCTTTTATTTGCTCCTGTTGTCACAGTATTTAAATGGCTGGCACTTCAGTTTCTGGTCAATGGTAACCCTCAGGATGTGATAGTGGGGAATCAGCAACAGTAATGCCATTGAACATCAATGTATTGATTCACTCTTTTAGGAGATGGTCATTGCCTGTCACTTGTGTGACACAAATATTACTTACAAACATTACTTCCAGGCCTAGATCTTGCTGCAAGAAAGGCACAGATTGCTTCAATTTTTGAGGAATTGTGAGTGGTGCTGATTATTCAATGAACATCTCCACTTCTGACTGAATGGTGGAGGGCAGCTCATTAATGAAGCAGCTGAAGTTGGTTCGGCCTGGGGCACCACACGAAGTATTCTTGCTGTCATGTCCTGGGACAGAGATGATTCATCTCTAACAACCACAAACATCTTCTTTTGTGACAGGTACAATTCCAAACGGCAAAGAGATTTCCCCCTGATTCCCATTGACACCAATTTTACTTGGATTCCTTAATAACATACTTGGTCAAATGTCAAGGGCAGTCATTTTCATCTCACCTTCAGAGTTCAGTTCTTTTGTCCATATTTCGACAAATGCTATAATGCACTCAAGAGCTGTGTGCCCCTGGCATAAGCGAAACTGAATGTCAGTGAGCAGCTTATTCAAGTGCATTCGATAACAGTGTTGATGATGTCTTCCATCACTTTGCTGATGATCAAGAGTAGATTGTTGGGACAGTAGTTGATGCTGGTTGGAATTGTCCTACTCTTTAGTGCAGAGACCACACTTTTGCATGTTGATGGGTAGGTGCCAGTGTTGTCGCTGTACTGGAACAGCTTAGCTAGGGTCATGGCTAGTTCTAGAGCAGGGACCTTCAGTAATATTGCTGGAATGTTGTCAGGTTCCCTAGCCCAAGCAGCATCCAGTTATAGTTAAACTGCTCATCTAATACTTCAAAACAAAGATTTATTGATATCATGAAGCCCTACACTACAGAAGCAGGCCATTTCATAGAATAGAATCATAGAATTCCTACAACGTGGAAGCAGGCCATTCAGCCCATCAAGTCCACACTGACCCTCTTAAGAGCATCCCATCCCCCTACCCTATCCCTGTAATCCGTCATTTCCCATGGCCAATCCACCTAACCGGCACATCTTTGGACTGTGGGAGGAAACTGGAGCACCCGGAGGAAACTCATGCAGACACGGGGAGAATGTGCAAACTCCACACAGACAGTCGCCCAAAGATGGAATCAAATTTGGGTCCCTGGTGCTGTGAGGCAGCAGTGCTAACCACTGAGTCACCGTGCTATGGCTGTACAATGATGTGGAGAAAATGTTTCAATAGTAGGAGAGTCCAAACCTAGATGTTACAGATATGAATTATTGTCACTAATGAGTCCAACAAGCAAATCAGGAGAAATGCCTGTGCCCACAAAATGATGAAAATGTGGAACTTAAATGGAATGATTGAAGTGAATAGCTGTGATGCATTTAAAAGGATGCTAAATGAACATGAGATAGAGAGTGGGGTTATGCTAATAGACCCAGGTGAAGAGCGATCAGAGAAGCTTATGTACACCATAAATACTAGCATACATCAGTTGGGCTGAGCGGCCAGTTTCAGTTTTGTCAGTTCCATACTGTGTGAAATGTTACCCACGTTTGCTATGATTAAAACATGTGTCTTAATGATTTTGACACCAATACTGCAAACTGCGCCCTTTGTTGGATAAATTCATTACGTATTTTTCTGTTGTTTGAGTCCATTCATCAGAACTATTTAATATTGTGATATCTAAGTAAAAGGTCAAAGTTCAATGTGCAAAAACCCCTGAGGTTATAAATGAGTTATCCTAGAAGGTGAAGATAATCAAAAAGGAGTAATGCCAAAATTGGGTTTTAAACCCCTTGGAGAATGGAATGGGTTCCATAGTTTTGAGGATGCAGAAAATAGAGTTGATTTAAAGGGACATCACCGCACCAATGGGATATTTTAAAACAGACTGACTTCCGATGTCTTACGTTCCTAAACTTTCATCCCCAAAGCCATTGTCTAATGGTTGTGGCAGCCATTTTAAGGGGAAATCTTTATCAGTGACTGAAAAAATGGCATTTTAAATATGTAAAGGTTAGTAGAGACATGTATGATCAGCAAAACCATGAGGAAGTCAAAATGTTGGCCAAGACACTGCAGCCTTCCCACCGAAAAATGATAACAAATGGCAAGTCACACAGTTTACATCAACAGATGGAAATCTTTTCATCAAGTGGCCAAAACCACAGTTGAATATTTACCCAAGAGTCGTTTTAACTCCTTGGCTAGAATGAAACATTGCTTCTATAACTCTGCTGTCTGTGCACCGTGGGAAGGAACAAGAAGCTATTGTTGAGAAATTTGCTCCTTAGCAGTAACCTACAGTATCCTGCTGAAGTTCTGTCCTAATCAGCACAGAGCTTCCTAAAGTTGTAAGATCTGATTAAGACTGAACAAGAATCACGAGTGAGAAATGCCTCAGCACTGATTAGAATTGATCCGAGGCTTTCAATGGACGGAGAGTTCCAATGCTGAAGATGAATTGACCGCATTAAATGTTTAATCCAACTATCTGACAACCTGATATGTAACCAATTGTTTTTGCCTGCTCTGTGATTATTTTAAAAACTCATTTCTATTTTGCGAGACTCTCAAAGGTGATGTTCTAAATGGGGTCACTCCTGCTGCACTTGTAGCTGAGTTGTCATTTATCTTTGAAAATGGAAGGGTAACTATCTGCAAAATGATTGCTTTGAAAAATAAATGATCTCCATATGCAGATTTTAAAGGAGCTGTGTGCTAAGCTGAAGCACATTATAGACTCATCCCTAACGATGCCCTCAGTGAAAACTTTGCTAGCTGCAGGCGGTCTTCTGTATTATATTAATGAACCACTTTCAAGATCTTTTTTAAGGGGTGGTTTGATGGCAGCATAGGATACAGGAGCATGGGACTTCCTAACCTCCTGATGTTTGTATGGCTGTCTCAATAGCTTGTACCAAGGAAGCTAAAAGTCTTTAAATAAATAAATCTGGAATAAAAAGCTAACATCAGTAATGGTGATCATGAAAACTGCTGGATTTCTATAAGAATCTATGTGCCTCATGATATCTTTCTCACTCAGTTTGTTCTCCCTGTGACTCTAAACTGACAGCACTCTGATTGGATTCTTCACTGGCTTCTGAAATGGCCAAGCAAGTCACATTGTTGTATCAACTCACAATAGAAAAGTACATTATAATCTAGCAACACTATAGTTATACCTCCACAACATGGATTCAAGAGGGCACCTCATCAGAATGTAACTGCTGACTTTCTCGCTTTCACCCAGACCCAACACATTAATTTTTTTAAAATTGCAGGATGCTCCTCCCTGGGGACGATGACAGAGGAGCATTGCTTTCTATCCATATCCATCAATCCTAGAGGGACACCTTGTCTTAAATCATTCCACTACAAAGACTGTTGAAAGCCTTAATGCAAGGAAAGTTATACATGCAACTGTGGGCTGAATAATAGATTTAAACCTTCCTACTTCTGAATGACAAATCCTGACAGCATAGAGTCTGTACAGTGTGGAAGCAGGCCATTCACCTCATCGAGTCCATGCTGACCCTCCAAAAAGCATCCCACCCAGACCTATCCCTGTAATGCTACAGTTCCCATGCCCAGTTGACCTAACCTGCTCGTCTTTGGACTGTGGGACGAGACCGGAGCGCCCAGAGGAAACCCACACAGACACGTGGAGAATGTACAAACTCCACACAGACATTCACCCAAAGGTGAAATCAAACCCGGCTCCCTTGCTATGTGAGGCAGCAGTGCTAACCAAGCCAGATGCGTTTTTGCTCTGAAAATTGACAGTGGATTCATGTTCGTCATTAGACTCTTAATTCCAGATTTTTAAAAAAAATTGAATTCAAGTTCCACTAACTGCCATAGTAGGATTTGAATCCAGGTCCCCAGACTAACAGCCCCAGTGATAACACCGCAAGGCCATTGCCTCCCATAACTAGAGCAGGTAGTTACAAGGAGGTGAGCAAAGGATGATCAGACACTTTAGCCTAGAATTTTCTCAAATCGCATGCTGAAGCAGCAGGGTACATATACAGAGATAACAAGGTGTAGAGCTGGATGAACACAGCAGGCCAAGCAGCATCATAGGAGCAGGAAGGCTGACGTTTCGGGCCTAGACCCTTCATCAGTACATATACAGAGGTTAGTTTTCAGTATAAAGGATCCAAGAGATTTGGAAATAAATAACTTATGTACATTTTTATGCTACACTTGAATGTCCTCAATCTAGCAGCAATTCATTGAACTGTACACCACCATCCCCTGCCATTCATTGATTGTATAGCTCTGCCCTTATACAGGAGGCCAGAGAATTTGACTTTTCTGTATCTACTCCAGTTCTAAATTTAATTTAATCCCAAAATTTTAGGTACAGCAAGACCCAAGATCATGTGTTTTAAGGCAAATTCTGTTTTAAATGATTAAATTTTTGGATATCACAGCTCTGAGACATGCACTGGATTTTCTGCATCTATGTATGCAATTTTACCACAAAAGAAAATGATTAGATTACAAATTTCAAGGTCTCCATGGTGCCTTTTCTTAAAAACACTGTGCCTACTGTGCCTAAAGAAAGGCTTAATGGCTCCAAATTTTCATTTCTTGGCATAAATAAGGTTTTTAAAGAGGGAATCTGACATGACTTCTACTCATGTTTTTCACAGGCTCTCATAATTAGATGGATTTTTGTTTATTTTGCCATCGAGATTTTGGGAAATTTTGTTGCAACTTGCACTGGTTACATCCATGCAAGAAATTTCAGGCTTTCCTCTCAAGACGAAAGTGGGGAAAATAGGGTGGCATGGTGGCTCAGTGGTTAGCACTTCTGCCTCACAGCACCAGGGACCCCAGTTCAATTCCACCCTTTGGTGAATGTCTGTGTGGAGTTTGTATGTTCTCCCTGTGTCTGTGTGGGTTTCCTCTGGGTGCTCCATTTTTCTCCCACAACCAAGAGATGTGCAGGTTAGGTTGGTTGGCCATGAGAAATGCTGGGTTACAGGGATGGGGTAGGGGGATGTTTGGAGGTTTAGTTTGGACCTGATGGCCTTCCCCCTACAGGGTGGAAAATCAGTGACGTACAGAGGAAGCATTTCAGGGCTAGTGTGCAAACCCTCTTCAGTGCCAGTTAATTAAGAGTGGTAAATGTCTCTGCTACTGCACAGGAGCTTCAAAGCCCTAATGCAGTGTGATGCCAGCTAAGGGCCCATGAGTCCAACAATAGGGAAGGATAGTAGTGGCTGGCAGCAGCCTAACTGTTTTAATGTGAAATTCTTCTCCTGTCTCCACAATTGATCCTTTACAATGCTACCTTTTTGCCCCTCTAAGAATTTCTGGTTAGGCCACATGTAGGCAGGATAATCATAATAGTAGCTGGCCCCAAAGCTTACTGCATTCAAGGCAAAGTAATTTCTTGATTACTTCTACAGTTCTGATACCAATTTGGCATCTGCTCTGCTTCCACTGCTGTAAGGGAACAGGATATTATTTCCTTAAGTTGGACTTTCCTTGAACATATTTTCCACCCAGAGCATGAGTGTAAAGTTCAATTTTAGCTCCAATCTACAGCCTACACACATTCCACATCCAAGATTTTGCTGTCTGTTGCAGAATTCATTTTGGATGAGATACTTGGTCAAAGTTGGTGCTGACTCTGAACACTTCATGCACCTTTGGACAGAGCTGGTACTCAGTGTTTGTCAATAATGTTTTTAGACACAATGCACACATTATACATTGTAGTCTGTGCGAGGCATCTTTTTTTAAGTGTCAGAGCATGCAGTATGGTATAATGATAAATTTCGCCTGATTACTTGCTTGCCTATCTCCCTGTAGATCACGCCTGCTGACCGAGGCGATTCTGGCTTCTTCTCTTGCCATGCAATCAATTCCTATGGAGAGGACCGAGGGCTCATTCAACTCACGGTTCAAGGTACTCCATTTGTTATGTTTACACACATGCCTCGCTTGTTTGATGCATTTCAACAACACAGGAAGGCTGTTGATATTCACAACAGTAGGCACAGCATGTTTACACTCTTTCAATTCCGTTCCCTCAGCACAATTTCAGCTTAAGGTGAGAAGTATTTTAATCCAACTTCCTATGCAATGTAGCTCCTCAAGAATCTGCACCTAATATTTACAACCACTCAATTGGTTTTGTCCAGAAGGGCTCAGGGAAGTCATTGAGAATATCACCAGAAAATGTGCTCAGATTGTTGAAAGAAGTTCAAAATTGAAAGCATGTATTTGAGAAAGCTACATTGAGACTTCACTATTGCAATAATACATAACCCTAGTTATCAACTTTTTTTGTCACCACAATTATCAATGGTTCTAATGCATGCACATGCATTGTGTTATCAATTTCCTTGCAATTGCAACCTAGATTTATTTCTGATTCATAAGCTTGTATATTATTTCAGCACTGTGTTTACTGAGGTAAGAGATACAGTTACTTAAAAGTTAAAGGTCAACTGTTCATAATATTTATCCATGTCTCAAATTTCTTGATAAGCAGAGGTTAGTAAAACAACAGGTACACTTAAAGTCACCGTAGTCCTACTGGACCATAGGGCTGCTCTCTCAGTATAGAGAGAGAAGACTTGTGGTGGTTTAACCTAAGGGTCACCATGCCTCAGATGTGGGGAGAATTTAAGAAAAGTCTTTCGCAGTAACCTCAGCCAGTGCAGGAATTGAACCCACACTGTTGGTGCTACTTTGCATTGAAAACCAGCTGTCCAAACCAACTGATGCCAACAGTAAAACAATAAACTTCATTGCTTTTCATGATCACCTAAGGTCTGACCCAGGAAAGTTGGGTTCATTGGCTTTGGACCCGAGGTAACAAACTGTGGCGTGTACATTGAATATTGTAATATAATTTACCGGTTTTAGAATGTTTCAGCTCATGGTGGAGAATGAAAAGTGCTGTGGTAGTTTTAGCTTCTGTATGCTCAGTGTGGACTGGTCAGGTGGGCAGGAAAGTGGCAAATGGGATTCAATCCATTCAGGTTAAACAAGGTGAGGGAGTATGCTATGATTAGGAGATACTGAAGTGTGTAGACAGAGCATCCGTAAAGTGCGAAGTATAGATATCATAGCTAGGCTATTAGCAGAAACAAGAAAGTTTGGCATGAAAGAGTTAACTAGCTCGTACACTTGTTTAACTTTTCTTTCTGCAGAGCCACCTGACCCACCCGAGCTGGAGATCAGAGAGGTGAAGGCACGTAGCATGAATCTCCGCTGGACTCAAAGATTCGATGGAAACAGTCTGATCCTTGGCTTTGACATTGAATACAAGAATAAATCAGGTTTGGATACTTCCTGGAATCACTGGAATGACTCTTGCCTGTCCTATCCTGCAGTGTGTCTCCTGTTAGCATCAAGTGTCCATTTCATTTCCATCAATTCCACCTCAGCCTGACAGTTCACAGCCTCAGTGTTCTGAACTAAGCTTTCACCACGGGGTTAAGTAAACTCTATGAGGGGACACAGAGTTGAGGTTTTGGGCCAGACCTACATTGTGATGGAACGTGTTACTCCTCACTGAGGTAAGCACACTGGAAACCCAGCCCCATTACTCCTGAAGTTATCACAAAAATTAAAGAATTTATCCAAGTATTCAAGGTCTCCAATTTACCTCTCAGGTAGACTCAGGTTAACAGAAATGATGACCAGGTTTCTGTACTTGACAAGAACTAATTTGCTTACAAATAAGTAGATTTGTAGAACTGTCGACATACAATTACACCAGTTAAACGCTGACTCCCTTCTGATACCCCTACACACACATACACAGACTGACAGAGAGAAACAGAAACACAATGATGTTATAAGTGGAAGGAACAAAACTGGGGAAGCAGGTCAATGATGCCAGTCCATAGGGTTTGCTGAGATGATCCTTTTGTTTGCCGGGAGTTGCTGTTCTTCCATCTCTTTTCTTCAGCACTTTTTCCACTCCTTCACAGGAGTACTGCTTGTATTGCAAAGTCTCTCAATTACTGGTTAAAGACCACAACTTTCTGCAATTGGTGAGGTAAAATAATCCTTCTTTAGACTTTAGGTATTTTACTGGAGAGAAAGACACACCTTCTGTCCTTTACAGCAATCCCAAGGCTTCTGCCAGTATTGTGCATATCCACAAGCTGTTAGCTACCTAGGAGCCAACCATATACTTATAGTCAAGCTGATAGCCTGTAGCATCCACAGCTGGTTACAACTCCAATGCTATTGTCAGCTGAGTCTCACTTTGTATACACCCCCTGGTGCCAGCCCATCTGCAAACATCTTCCCCAATGCTTGAATAAAGCAACAGTATAACACCATATGCAATAACATTCAGTAACTTGCTTTTTAAAAGGACAACAATTACTTCCACAATCGTTGGTTTTAAAACAGTCCTTTTCCACTTTTAGTCCACAGTCAAAAATAAAACAAATAGAAAGAGACAGTCTTTACAAAAGAAGAATGTTTTACACAGCGAATGGTTGTGAAGGTGTACGAGAGTGGTGGTAAAGGAAATCAGTAAGTTTCAAAAGGGACTTGTCACTTGAGGGACTCCTGGGTAGAAGGGGTGAATGGAAATGACTGGATTGCTGTACAGAAACTGACATAGTCTTGATGGACCAAATGGCCTCTTTTTGTGCCCAATACAGCACAATGACACTACATCATCTCCATCATCAAGACCACCTACTTTCACCTTCTTAATTTATTTCAGTCCATGTATTTCTTATCTTCAATTTCAACTTTTTCAATATTTTCCTGGCAATCACACAGCCTGTATTTTTCCATCAGTGCAAACTGAACCACTACTGTTCTGCAGTTTTCCTAATTTGTACCCACTGTACTCACTGAACGACATTCATTCCAAGCGCAGTGTATGAACCCAGCTGATGGTAATACCAGACAAGTCAGATTCCAGTGTAAAACCTGGCTTGATCAACCATAAATTTTATTTTTGTGATTTGGCACCATGTTGGTCAGTTACGAGATCAGTGTACTTTTAGAGAAAGAATAGGAGTTTATTACACAAAAGGAACAAACTCTATATACAAAATATATAAAACCTCTTATCACAAACAGAAAGTGCGAGAGTCACCTCTTTTTTTCTCAGCAATAATCTTTGCAGATACTCAACCCATTGAATTATCAGTCCTAACTTCACTTTAAAATGCATAATCAACCAATGAGGTCACAATTTTTTAACTTTCTGCTCATTCGCCAGATGTAATTCTCTCTGTCTCACCCACATATGCTAACCCATTAACACTTTCTCAATGAAGTGAAGGAAAATCCAGCCCTATTGTCTAGAACTGCTAACCCAGCATACGACATCTTCCCAGTTCTGTTGGCCTGAAAACTTGCATAAACTAATAACAACTGCCCTTCTGCTAGAATTTCTTCTGAATTCAAACTACTTGTGGCCCCTGGCCATCTGTCTCTTTTGTAGCTCATAGAAATTCCACTTAATAATTATCCTGGTAATTTTCTCCCCGCTAGCTTGCTAGTTGTTTAATTAAGTTCAAATGCATTCTTGAAAATGCTGTTTTGTACTCTGTGTTCAAAATATTTTTTAAAATCATTTGTGGGATGTGAGTGTTGCTGACTGGGCCAGCATTTATTGCCCGTCCCTAGTTGCCCTTGAGAAGATGGTGGTGAGCTGCCTTCTTGAACCGCTGCAGTCCACATGCTGTAGGTTGACTGACAATGCCATTAGGGAGGGAATTCCGGGATCTTGACCCAGCAACAATGAAAGAAAAGCAATATATTTCCAAGTCAGGATGATGAGTGTGTTGGAGGGGAACTTGCAGATGGTGGTGTTCCCATGTATTTACTGCCCTTGTCCTTTTAGATGGAAGTGGTTTTGGGTTTGGAAGGTGTTGTCTAAGGACCTTTGGTGAATTTCTGCAGTGTATCTTGCTGATAGTACACTGCTGCTACTAAGTTGCATTCATCCAGGCAAATGGGAAGTATTCCATTGCATTCCTGACTTTTGTAGATGATGAACAGACTTTGGGGTGTCAGGAGGTGAGTTACTCACCACAATATTCCTAGGTCTGTCACCTGTTCTTGTCACCACTGTGTTTATACGTGAGTCTAGTTGAGTTTCTGGTCAACGGTAACCTCCAGGATGACGATAGTGAGGGATCAGTGATGGTAACACTATTGAATATCAAGGGGCGGTGATTAGTTTGTCTCTTATTGGAGATGGTGGTGGCCTGGCATTTGTGTGGTGTGAATTACTTTCCTTTAAAAATATCAGTTGCCTTCACAGAACTAAAAACAAAAATCCATTTGAAATCTACTTTAGAAACATGTATCCAAACAATAATATGTTATAAACTTTCATCATACTTCTCAAACTCAAATCCTCCCATGATTTGCCCTTTTTTTAAAATCTCTGTAACCTCTTTCAACCCTTCAAACCTTTGAGAATCATGCATTTCTCTAATTCTGGACTTTTACATATCAGCTATTACCTTCACTGTACCAGTCGTGAGCACTCCTTCACTGCATGTGCACTAATCTCTGGAATTTCCTTGATAACCCTCTCTGATTCTCTACTTTTCTTTGTTTTAAGATTCCTCTTCGAACCAATAATTGAGTTAGCTGCTCTGGTTCTTCCAGCTTTGGATTGATGTGAAATTTTCTTTGTTGGTGCTCCTGTGAAACATCTTGTAGCCTTTCATTATGTAAAAGGTGCTAATAAATGCAGTCTTACCTATGTCCGTGACACCACCCACACCCTCCACCTCCTCCAGAACTTCCAATTCCCCGGTCCCCAACACCTCATCTTTACCATGGACGTCCAGTCCCTCTACACCTGCATTCCTCATGCAGATGGCCTTAAGGCCCTCCGCTTCTTCCTGTCCCGCAGGCCCGACCAGTCCCCCTCCACTGACACCCTCATCCGCTTAGCCGAACTCGTCCTCACACTCGACAACTTCTCTTTCAATTCCTCCCACTTCCTACAGACAAAGGGGGTGGCCATGGGTACCCGCATGGGCCCAAGCTACGCCTGCCTCTTTGTAGGTTACGTGGAACAATCCCTCTTCCGTACCTACACCGGCCCTAAACCCCACCTCTTCCTCCGTTACATTGATGACTGTATCGGCGCCGCCTCGTGCTCCCACGAGGAGCTAGAACAGTTCATCCACTTCACTAATACCTTCCACCCCAACCTTAAGTTTACCTGGACCATCTCTAACACCTCTCTCCCCTTCCTGGACCTCTCTGTCTCCATATCGGGCAACCATCTAGAAACCGATATTCATTTCAAGCCCACGACTCCCACAGCTACCTAGAATACTCCTCCTCCCACCCACCTTCCTGCAAAAATGCTATCCCCTATTCCCAATTCCTTCGCCTCAGCCGCATCTGCTCCCAGGATGAGGCATTCCACTCCCGTACATCTCAGTTGTCGTCGTTTTTCAAGGACCGTAACATCCCCCCCTCGGTGGTTGAGAACGCCCTCAACCGTGTCTCCCACATCTCCCGCACCTCATCCCTCACACCCCGTCCACGCAATAAGAACCAAAAAAGAATCCCCCTCGTCCTCACGTACCACCCCACCAACCTCCGGATCCAACGCATCATCCTCCGACACTTCCACCATCTGCAATCCGACCCCACCACCAAAGACATCTTTCCCTCCCCACCCTTATCTGCTTTCCGGAGGGACCACTCTCTCCGTGACTCCCTTGTCCGCTCCACACTCCCCTCCAGCTCCACCACACCCGGCACTTTTCCCTGCAACTGCAGGAAGTGCTACACCTGCCCCCATACCTCCTCCCTCACCCCCATCCCAGGCCCCAAGAAGACTTTCCACATCAAGCAGATGTTCACCTGCACATCTGCCAATGTGGTATACTGCATCCGCTGTACCCGGTGTGGCTTCCTCTACATTGGGGAAACCAAGCGGAGGCTCGGGAACCGCTTTGCAGAACACCTACGCTCGGTTCGCAATAACAACTGCACCTCCCAGTCGCGAACCATTTCAACTCCCCCTCCCATTCCTCAGACGACATGTCCATCCTGGGCCTCCTGCAGTGCCACAACGATGCCACCCGAAGGTTGCAGGAACAGCAACTCATATTCTGCTTGGGAACCCTGCAGCCCAATGGTACCAATGTGGATTTCACAAGTTTCAAAATCTCCCCTCCCCCTACCGCATCCCAAAACCAGTCCAGCTCGTCCCTGCCTCCCTAACCTGTTCTTCCTCCCACCTATCCCCTCCTCCCACCGACTAACCTCATCCCGCCCCCTTGACCTTTGTCCTCCCTGGACTGACCTATCCCCTCCCTAACTCCCCACCTACACTCACCTTTACTGGCTCCATCCCCGCCTCTTCGACCTGTTTGTTTCCTCTCCACCTATCCTCTCCTCTATCCATCTTCTATCCGCCTCCCCCTCTCTCCCTATTTATTTCAGAACCCCCTTCCCCTCCCCCATTTCTGATGAAGGGTCTAGGCCCGAAACGTCAGCCTTTCTGCTCCTATGATGCTGCTTGGCCTGCTGTGTTCATCCAGCTCTGCACCTTGTTGT
>NC_063363.1:8532559-8553382 GCF_021869965.1 Rhincodon typus
CCCCCTTTTCTGATGAAGGGTCTAGGCCCGAAACGTCAGCCTCTCTGCTCCTATGATGCTGCTTGGCCTGCTGTGTTCATCCAGCTCTGCACCTTGTTGTCTTTGTGTATGTTCAGTGTCCCCCTCCAGCATAAGAAACACTGACCTTTATGGTTTGCTAGCAAGATGATCTCGTTTCCTGGACCACCGTGTAGAAATAGAGATCCAATACAGCAGATATTGTTCATCGCTCCCTGAATTCAGAGAATCCCTTTAAAATTGCCATTTAAGCCATGTTTAAAAAAACTCAGTCTGTCTCCAGTGTTTCATCATTACTCAGAATGTCTAATTGAAAATTTTAATTCATTGCTAGAAATTTAAATCCTGTTGCTGCCAAACTGGGAGAGATTAAAATATGATTAAATTTAGCAAATTAATATTGTTCAAGAACTGCAAATATTAATTATATGCAGTGTACCCTACGAGAGTTTGATAAGATTTGTGAGCCTTTCATTTATCATGCTTGTGCATAATAAATTCTAATCTGGCAAGTTATTTTGTTGTGGTTAATTCATGCATAAATGTAATGCACTTCTATCATGCATATTGGTGTAAATACATCAATTTAAGAAAAGTCTTTGGCTGTGAGATTTCCATTGCCAGGATCTATATCTGTTGGATTTGAATAAAATTACTGTTAGTTTGTATAAAGATAGTTGATGAGGCATTGTTTCCTGATAGTTCTCAGATACCTTGTTCTTAATGCAGCCATTGTCAGTTTCATCTGAGGGTCAGGACAAGTGTTAAATTAAACATAGGGACAACTTTCTTTCCTTTTACATATTATAATGTACCTGTAGAAACTATTGTGGACTGAATTGGGGAAAGGACAGTTTTACAATAAAGGACTGAGGAAGGAATTGCTGTACTTTTAAAAAGCAAGTTACAGAATCTCATTGTTGGTCAAGTTTGCACTACTGCTTTGTACAAGAAGATGTTTGTCAATCGACTGGCACCAGGGAGTATATGCAACGTGAATTTTGGCTGGCAGCAGGTTGCTGATTAGTTTGTGGAGCTGTTACCAGTGTGGATGACAAAGGGTATCAGCCAACAACAACAGTCTGATTGGCTTCTGGGTGGTTGAACATCTTGTGGGTGTGAACAATACAGGGAGAAGCTCTTGGACCTCTGGGAGGGAGATTCGCTGTCTCTCTCTCTCTTTCTCTCTCTCTCTTTCTCTCTCACTCGCTCTCTCTCTCTCACTGTCTCTCTCTCTCTCTCTCTCCAGTAAAATACGTGAAGCTAAAAAGAGCCAGATTTTTTCTCCCATCAGTTTCTATAAGCAGTTACCTCTAACCTATAAGTCAGAGATTTTATAATTTGTGAACTAGTCATTCTGTGCCTCCCATGAATAAATGAAAGAACCTGAAAGAAAAGCTTAGAGATCTGAAGGAATTGGGAAACAAAAGGAAATCCTCCATTGAATCCTGACAACTGGTGCCAATGAACTGTATCATCAGTATTTTTCCCCCTTCATCCATAATATCAATGTTTGTGTGTGTGTGTGTGTGGACACAGAGAGTATTACAAAAACAAAAACCAAAATAACTGCAGATGTTGTAAATCAGGAACAAAAGCAGAAATTGCTGGAAAAGCTCAGCAGGTCTGGCAGTATCTGTGAAGAAAAGATCAGGGAAGTTCTGAGGAAGGGTCACCGGACCCGAATCGTTAACTCTGATTTAATCACACCTGTAACAACTCAGTTACAGCACATAGAATAAGCTTCAAAAGATGTTGATCCAATCCCTATGCCCAGAACAGCATCAAAGCATTGTGGGGCTTGCATTCTACCCTGAATTTGCAATGGAACAATGAGCAGATCTGCTCGCATCCCCATCCTACTGCAGGTGTGCTGTGCAGTAAAGGCAAGTCCTTAGCTCACTGTCTCCTGATATTTCCTGTTAGCTTTAACCAGACAGAGGAAGCGTTGCTCTCTCAGACATCTCGCTGGAGATTGTGGACGGGAGAATATGAAGACAGGTTTCCCTAATAGACTGTCCTGTTGATTTAATGCTGGTTTTCACATTAAAAAATGGAAACAATCAATAATTGGAATTGACAAATGTGAATAATTCAGCAGAATTGAAACCAATTGCTTAAAAGGTTGAATTAGCAATGAAGTTGAATTATCAATGGGTTTGAATGAAGCAATTTGGAATCTGCTGGAGTTGATTGTAGCAATAAGCAGCAAAAGTTCATTCTTCAACAATTTAATATACATGCAAAGTAATGGTGATAATATAAAAAAGACCTCAGGACATCCTGGAGGACTTAAGTTCCAATTTCATACTTTAAGGTGTAATTACAATGATGGTAGAATCTAAAGGTGACGTATTCTCTTTTGACTGCAAGTCTTTAAGATGAAAATACCTTTTGCTCAATAGCTATGAAGAGTGAATGATTATCTCTTTCAGCCTTTCTTTGGTTTTCATGTACAGTCTCTGATGGCAAAGACATTTACAAAAAAAAATTAAAAATACTTACTTTTTTCTTCTGCAGATTCCTGGGATTTAAAGCAGAGCACCCGAAATATCAACCCAACCATAAACCAAGCCAACATTGTTGATCTGCATCCAGCCTCTGTTTACAGTATAAGAATCTACTCCTTCAACAAGATTGGCAGGAGTGAACCCAGCAAAGAGTTAACTGTTAGCACAGAGGAAGCAGGTACGGAGTGTGACGGGGATAGGGCAACCATCTTTCACCATTAACAGATAACCAGAACCTACAAATTGCACACTTTTGGTTGAGTTTGATTGCAGAATGACCTAATGAAAAGCAAGAGAGTTCACCTCATTGGCCAGGCTTAAGTGTTAATTCCAGGCACCCCTCTCTGGGAACAAACTTAAGGCCTTTGAGAAACATAAACACGACTTGCTGGAAAAGCTTGGCAGGTCTGGCAGCATCTGTGGAGAGAAATCAGAGTTAACATTTTGGGTTCAGTGACCCTTCCTCAGAACTGTCCACCTGCTCTAATGTTAACTCTGATTTCTCTCCACAGATGCTGCCAGACCTGCTGAGTTTTTCCAGCAATTTCTGTTTTTGTTCCTGATTTATAGCATTCGCAGTTCTTTCGGTTTTCATCAAGGCCTTTGAGAGGTTGCTGCTGAAGAGTTTTACTGAGATAGGGACAGTGATGGTGGCATGGTTAGCACTGCTGCCTTACAGCACCAGGGACCCAGGTTTGATTCCACCCTCAGGTGACTGTCTGTGTGGAGTTTGCACATTCTCCCCGTGTCTATGTGGGTTTCCCCCTGGTGCTCTGGTTTCCTCGCACAGTCCAAAGATGTGCAGGTTAGTTAGATTAGCCATGCTAAATTGTCGGTAGTATCCAGGGAGTAGAAATGCAGGGTTACAGGGAAAGGGTAAGAGGGTGGGTCTGAGTGGGATGCTCTTCAGAGGGTTAGGGATTCTATGATTCTATTCTATGAGGGACTTCAGTTCATTAAGAGATTGGAGAAGCTGTGATTTTCCTTTTTAGAGTAGAGAAGGTGACAGACATGTTCAACATCTTGAAAATTGTTATGAAACAGGGAGAAATTCTTTCCAGTGACAACTGAGGACATAGATTTATGGTTGTTGACAAAAGAGCCAGAGGTAATATGAGGACTAGAAAATTGTGCAGTGAGTTTGAATGATTGGATTCACTGCCTGAAAAAGCAGAGGAAATGGATTCAGTCAAACTTTCAAAAAAGAATTCGACAAATATCTGTAAGGAGAAGAAACAGTGATAGGAGGTGGGGAATGTTGGGGGATTGGGACCAATTGCACTGCTCTTTCAAAAGCCAACACAAGAACAATGGGCTACAATGCCCCACTTCTGCATTGTGTTGTTGTATTCTTTAAATATAAAGTTCTGAGTAAGAACATAATAAGTAGAAATGGGTATGGGCCATTCAACCCGCAAACCCACCCCTCCATTTAATAAGATGATGTCTGATCAGCTGCAGGCTTTAACTGTTCTTTTGTGCCATCTTATCATAGCCCTCAGTACCCAATATTTAAAAAATCTACCCACCTCCTTAGTGATCTAGCCTCTATAACTCTCTGGGGTAGAGAATTCCATGTACACACTATTCTCTAGGAGAAGAAATTCCTTTGTTTCTCATTTTTATTTGAGTATCCCCTTGTTCTGTATATATATCACTTAGTTTGAGCCCCCCTATTAATGGAAACTTCTTCACAACATCTACTACCAAGCAACCCCTCAGAATCTTGCATGTTTAAATAAGATCACTGCTCATTCCTCTAAACTCTAATGAATAAAGGTGACACCAGCTCAGTCATTTATGGTAAGCCAACCCCTTCATTCTAGGATTCAGCTTAATGAAGCTCATTTGATCAGCTTGCAATGTTAATGCTTCCTTTCTTAAATACAGGGACCAAAACTGTACACAGTACTCTAGGTGCAGCCCACCACTATCCTGTACAGATGAAACAAGGCTTCCCTGATTTTAAACTTCAACTCCCTATCAATAAAGGCCAAAATTCCATTTGCATTCCTAATTACCTGCTGCGCTTGTGTACCAACCTGTGTTTCATGCACAAGTACATGCATGTTCCCCTGCACTGCACTATTTTGGTGTCTCCCTCTATTTTGATAACAGTCTACCTTTTAGTTCTTCCTACTAAAATACCTCATGCCTTTCTGCATTAACGTTAAAACATGAATGTTTTCAAGAAGTTGGATTATTTCTCAGGGCTAAACAGATCATTGTGTTTGGGGAGCAGATGGGAACAGGGTACTTAGATGATCAGCCATGATCGTATTGAATGGTGAAGCAGGACCAATGGTTGAATGGTCCACTTCTAATCCTAGTTTCTTTGTTTGTACATTAAAGTCTATACGCCAAGATTTTTGCCCAATTAATCAACCTGTCTAAATCTCCTTCCACTTTCATGATACCGTCTTCACAACATGCCCTCCCATGTATTATTGTACTGTCAGCAAATTTGGATACATTACACTCTACCCCTTTTCCAAGTCATTAAAATAGATAATAAATAATTAAGGACCTAGGACTACCCCTTGTGGCATTCACTAGTTCTGTTTTTCTAACCTGAAAAAGGCAATTAATCCTGACTCATTTTCTTCAGTGTGTTAGCCAGTCCTCAACCCATGCAAATACATTGTTCCCTAACACCAAGAGCTTCTATCTTGTATAATAACCTTTTACATGGAACCTTATTGAATGCCTTCTGGAAATCTAAAAACACTGTATCTACTAGTTTCATTTTTATCAATTCTTCTTGTTGTTTATTCTCAAAGAATTCTGGCAAATTTGTGACATATGATTTCCCTTTGACCAAACCATTTTGACGGTGTTAGATTGCAATCAGCTTTTCAAAACATCCTGGTGTTTCTTCATTTGTAATGGTCTCTAGCATTTTCCTGATGAGTGATGTTATGCCTCACCAGCCTATAGTTCCCTGCTTTCTGTCTCCCTCCCTTCTTGAACAGGGATGCTATAGTTTTCTAATTAGTTATCCTCCTGGAATTCGGTAAGTTCTGGAATGTTTTGACCAATGTCTTACCTTCTCTGCAGCCACTTCCTTTAAAACACTTGGATCATGGGATCCTACTTACTTGCATGATGTAATGCTATTATTGAGACATTGGTGAGAACTTTGATTTTATCTTGATTATTTTTCAGGTGGAACCTGTTTTTAACAACCAGAACTTGTTGTCATGTAGTCATGTAGTCACATGAAGTGTCTTTCTTGTACATTCACTGATGATGTGCGACTCTGAAAAATGTTGTAATGCCGTTGTGGCGTTCAAAAAAAAACTATTGATTGTTAAATGAAGAGTGTAAGTCTTGTGACCTATTTGTGAGAGAGAATTTAGCTCTCACTCGTAGTGTGTGAACACCTGCAAATCAATGGACGAGAAAACACCATGCTGCATATATCTGAGGTCACTAGAGCATCACAGTCTGTACAATTACACCCCACCATGCATTCTCCCTGAAGAAGGGAGAAATTTTGCTGAAAACCTACACAAAGTAGGGGAAAAGTAAATAATCTCCAACCCCCTTGGGCAATAGAACCTCGTCCGGAAGGTCACTTTGACCTTGATAAAGGTTCCGTGGTACCCACCTCTTCGACATCTCTGCCCCATCCAGAAAAAAGTCCAGTTCGTTTTTGAAAGAATAAGTGCTCATTGCATAACTGGCCGTCAGTTTCTCTGCTATAGTTTTGTATGCCACTGTCATCTATATTGCACTACCCTCACACATGATCTACTGGCGCTTGTTAGTAGTCACTGTGTAGTTTCTGTCATCAAACTACGTCTAGGTCAGCCCCTGTTTTGCTGCTCTCCACTTTGCCTTTAAAAAGAGACCTTTGCATCTTTTCAGCTCGGATCAAATGGCTAAAATACTGGCATTTTCTTTGGGTGGACATCACCTTTTAGAGTTCTTTTTACACTTGCAATTAAAGTACCTTTCTCCTAGCATCTAGTTTATTTCTGGCCCTACACAGCCTGACATTGGGAACCCTGCTCTTTGCTGATTTTTTTTTGAAACTGTCGACAAATCTTGTTTAGGCTAACTTCAATTCTCCGTAAGTAGTATTGGCAATAGGTAGGCCTTGGGTCCTAGAGACAACAGGGAGCTCTCCGTGGTGCTGATTAAGTACCAGGGGAAATTTATCCGAATCTGTTATTGTTAAAAAATGTCTGTTTGTTGTTGTAAAGATGTGCTCAGGGTTGTTTAATATATTTATGGACTCATCAACTGGTTCAAGGTGAATGCAGCTGAATCACTGTCTCAAAAATGTAGGTTTTATTAATTACCTTCAGTTTGTGTTGTAATTGAAATATTTTTGGTAGTCACGTAAGACCAGAAGACCACATCAATTATGATATACCTTTTGGTCAATTCTCAACAAGTCTTTGCACCAATAATAGCCCACATATTGAGAGCTATATCTCAACTATTCCATTCTAGGAAATCATGTTTCTTTGCTTGGAAAGGAAGGGAAACTAGGTCCCTGAGTCACTTATAGGCCAGACCAGGTAAGGATGACAGTTTCCTTCCCTAAACAATATTAGTGAACTGGAAGAGTTTTCTTTTTAACCACATTTGACAATGGTTTCATTGGTCATCATTAGACTCTCAATTCCAGACTTTTATTGAATTCCATTTCCAACATTTGCCGTGGTGGAATTTAAACCCAGGTTTCCAAAACATTAGCTGCATTGCTGTATTAATAGTCCAGCAATAATGCCACTATGCTATCACCTCCCCAAGATTTGCCTCATCAAATTTCTGAGTCTCTGATGGCCTGTCACAGTGCTAATGGTTCAGAGTTGGTTCTGTTGATTGGGATTAACACAGAGTGACTCCTGTTTAACATACCATACAAAGGGCAGCAATTTCAAAGACGCAACATTCCTCAGTTGTGGAATAGGATTTCAAACTTTAACTATTGATCCAGGGACAAGTACAACTAAACTCGCATCCATCCATGCATATGACAATAAATTGTTTTTGTGAAGCATAATTCCCTTTGTTGCTCTGGATGTATCACAAGTAGCTACTTTAATTGTTTTTTCTTGGTTCTCCAATCAATATACAGTAGCTTAACTACGAGGGGAACTTTTGTTGTTTGATACGAATACCCACCAGTGCTAGTGTGGAGGCAGCAGCTGTTGAACTATGAACAATAAGTGTAATCTATTTCACCAAAATATGAAATGGAAGTATTCTTTAAAAATTGGATCGTTGGTGAATGGTGTAAGGATAGACATAATGTAATAAGATCCTTTACGCTGCCTGTAAGCTTAATTGCCTTTGGGTCTGTGCTGTCATATTATTATTTTCAATAAATTTAACAATGTAATCTTTGACTGCTTTTAAAATATGTTCCTCAGTTCCCTTCTTGAAGATATTGACTTTTTTGAGTCCCTACCGCATCCCAAAACCAGCCCAGCTCGTCCCCGCCTCTCTAACCTGTCCTTCCTCCCACCTATCCCCTCCTCCCACCTCAAGCCCCATCCCCATCTCCTACCTACTAACCTCATCCCGCCCCCTTGACCTGTCCGTCCTCCCTGGACTGACCTATCTCCTCCCTAACTCCCCACCTACATTCACCTTTACTGGCTCCATCCCCGCCTCTTTGACCTGTCTGTCTCCTCTCCACCTATCTTCTCTTCTATCCATCTTCTATCCGCCTCCCCCTCTCTCCCTATTTATTTCAGAGCCCCCTTCCCCTCCCCCATTTCTGAAGAAGTGTCTCGGCCTGAAACGTCAGCCTTCCTGCTCCTCTGATGCTGCTTGGCCTGCTGTGTTCATCCAGCTCTACACCTTGTTATCTCAGATTCTCCAGCATCTGCAGTTCCTACTATCTCTCAAACTAAATGTCACTTTGATTTAAAAGTCAGTTCCTCCTTACCACTGGTGGAAGGTCATTGATTCCTGCCTCAGTCCAGCACACAATCTGGCTGAATGTTTTTGTGCAGTACTGAGAGAGTGCTGTACAATTAGTGGTGTTATTCTGGTATAATGTTAAACTGAGGCACCATCTCCTTCTTCAGGTGGTCTTGAAAAATCCCATAGATTTTATTTTGAAGAAGAAGAGCAACATCCTGGCCGATAAGTATCCCGTACACATCATCATTGAAAATAACTGGTCATTTTTCACCATTGTTTCTGAGAGCATTTTTTTTTTCTCTTTATTCATTCACGGGATGAGGGTGTCGCTGGCCAGGCAGCATTTATTGCCCATCCCTAATTGCCCAGAGGGTAGTTAAGAGTCAACCACATTGCTGTGGGTCTGGTTTTCACATGTAGGCCAGACCAGGTAAGGATGACTGTTTCCTTCCCTAAAGGACATTAGTGAACCAGATGGGCTTTTCCAACAATCAACAATGGATTCACGGTCATTGTTAGATTCTTAATTCCAGATATTTATTGAATTCAAATTCCACCATCTGCCATGGCAGGGTTCAAACCCGAGTCCCCAGAACGTTATTTGGGTCTCTGGACTAACATAATACCACTAGGCCATCACCTTGCTATAATGAATTGGGTTGTAGGGAATTTTTTGAAAAAGTACCAGTGTCTATAAATTGAAAGTAATTAATTGGCTGTGGATGCACTTTGGGAAGAGATAAAAATTCTGGATCTCCCTTCTTTTGGCATATTGACTTTTGCTGTTGCTTGCCTTCTCCTCTCTCAAAACTCTTGAGACCAGTTAGAAGCTTCAAGACTGAGGTTGTTGTATTTTTGTTAAGTAAGGTAATTGAGCAATGTGAAGCAAAGGTGGATAAACTGAATTGGGGTACACAGCAACCTTGATTTAACTGAATAGTAGAGCAGGTCCAAGAGGATCTCCTGTCCCTGGTATTCCAAATGATTTGTCCATGGTTCATTGGACTTTTTCTGTACCTACACATGGGGAGCATGAAAAAGCGAAAAATGAAAAGGAACAACAGTGTATTGGAGATAACAAGGTGTAGAGCTGGATGAACACAACAGGCCAAGCAGCATCAGAGAAGCAGGAAAGCTGACGTTTCGGGTCTGGACCCTTCTTCAGAAACAGTGTATTTGTTGCCTGCCCATCATAACTCCAGAGACTGTACCTGTTCACAAAGCAGAATTGTTGAACAGAGAGCTTCAAAGGCTGGATTCTGGGATCTACAGTCTCAGTACTTGGTCTTGACCATTACTGGCTTCTGCTCTAGTTCTGTGATTGCTAAATAGTTGTCATGTCCAATGTACAACCTTCAGATTCTGCCAAACGTGGGACAAGTTGTGCTCAAAGCGTTAGTTAGAAGGGTTGTTTGCGGGTTCGTGTGCTCCGTCTCTTGCCTTGTTTCTGGGATGTCTCTTGACATGTTTTGAGGTTTCCTGAATTGAACCTTCTCCATCATGACCAGTCAGAAACAATGGTTTAGCATGCGTTGGCAGACATGATTGATAACATCCCTAAGAAGTTTCTGCTGTCATCCTGGGGACCTCCGGCTATGACTACACTCTGAGTAAAACAATTGCTTCATGAGTCTGGCATCAGGAATATAAGAAAGATGGACAAGTTGGACCAAATGGTCTGTTTGTGTGCTGTACAACTCTGACTCTATGCCTCAAAGGCCCACAGGACTCTCATGGTCCAAGCTGCCTTTGATTTGCAGACATGCAATGTTGCTTTAGTTGACTGAAACAAGAAGGAATATAGTGAAGGATTTATCTCTTGTATTTTAATCAATAAATTAAAATAGGACAAGTTTTATTTTATTTGAATATAATGTAGGGTTACTGAGATGAGGTTCAGAAACAGATGATGATAAATCCACAGGATTTGACTCAAATGTGGAAATTGAAATGAATAAATGTATTCTCTCTGTCAGTGAGTCCAATTTGTAATTTCTGAATGTTTCATCTGTTCATCATGTACTTCAAAAACCAAATAAGTGCCATTTTAGAAGCTTTAAGACAGCATTTTAGACAGGCAAAGCAAAAAATACATTTATGACAAAAATGCGCTCCACGAGGTTAAGATTGAAGTGTATCTGAACTTTGGGAAACAAACGTGTAACCAGTAACTAGATTTGGATTTCTTGTAAGAATATAAGTGTGATGAAAGTCTCAAGCTCCAGAAAAGTTTAAACAAAGAAAGAACTTGCACTAATGAAATAAATTTCATGTCCTTGTTTGATATAAGTTTTGCAATTTAAATATATTTTAATGAAATCTATTTGAGAGTTTGGATATGAGCTTCCAGCATGTGGGTTTTGATTTATGTGTCTGAAAGGGTTTAATGATTTATTTCTAAGTATTCCTGTAGCCATGGTGATTTAGTTCAAAAACAAAACACGGTCAAAGAGAGAGTTCTTGGGAGGTTAGTAGGAATTTCTTTGCATTAGGAGAGTTTTACTAGCAAATAAAGTATACAGTTGTGCATTATGCTTTAGGTTTGGAAGGTCAGAGACTTTATTTTTATGTTAATATGTCAAACACCCATTTAGAAAAAAGCTTTTGGCTTTCAGTTGGCACATTTTGTAGAGTCTTTGTTGAAGCCCGATGTGTAAAACAATTGTTCTTGATGAAAGGAGATGATTTAGAATTATTGACAAATGGGCTACCTCAGTTTAAGGAAGTTCGTTTGAGAGTTCCACACCAAAAATGTTTGGTTACTTCTGTTTTACTGTTAAAATCAAATCTGCAGCTTTGCATGTTTGTACTTCAGTGAATTAAAAACCATGAGATTAATTTCCTATCAAACCAGATTTCAGTCTACAATCTAATTTGTCCAGTAATAACATCAGCTGAGATAATAATATTCAGAATATTCCAAAGTACTTCATAGTCAACAGAAGCCACTGTTGTGATGATCTAATTTAATGGAACTCGTTGAGGGACAAATGTTGATCAGGACATCAGGAGCTCTCCCTGCATGTCTGCAATTAATGGCATAGTTCTTCTACTTTCATTTCAACATGTAAATGGGGCCTCCATTTATGATTTCATCAGAAAGTATTTCTAACAGTGCAGTGCTCCATCAGTACTACACTGATGTGCCAGCCTAGAACTGTGTGTTTAGGTTCTGTTGCGTTACATGAGCCCATAGCCTTCTGACTTAGAGACAAGAATATAACTACTGCTGGCACTAGACTGGTAGACTATCGAAGGGAGGTACCTTCTATGTTAAGGTCCATGCAGCAGACTTAGGAGCTTATTGCCTCAGCTTCTCCATCCGCTGAACTAATCAGACAACACACAATTTTCCAAAGTACATGCTGGGGATTTGAAAACTTAAGCCTGAAATGCAGCATTAAAATAATTTATGTGAATGAAGTAATGACAGATTGAAGAAGCAAGGGTTATTCTCCTCAGAGAGAGAATGTTGAGACAAGATTTGATGGAACTGCTCAAAATCACAAAGGCCCTTGACAGAGGAGATAGTGAGAAACTGTTCCCAGTTGGCAGAAAGGCTGAGAGTCAGAAGACACAGATTTACTTTGATTGGCTAAAGAACCAAAAGCAACGTGAGGAAAAGAAGTTGTTCCTTCAGGGAATGATTACAATATGGGATGGACAGCTTGTGAATGGATTTCAAAAGGACATTACATAAGCCGCTGGTAGGAAAAATATTGCAGGGTTATGGGGAAGAAGTGAAGAGACTGGGAGGAATTAAGTTGATGTTGTAGGGAGCCAGCGCAAACTTAAACATGAATTACTGGAGAAACTCAACGGGTCTGGCAGCATCTGTGGAGAGAGAAGCAGAGTTAACATTTCCAAGTCCCACTCTGAAGAAGGCTTCCCGGATGAGAAATGTCAACTCTATTTTTTTTCTGTACAGATGCTATCATACCTGCTGAGTTTCTCCAGCACTTTATGTTTTTATTTGTTTCAGATCTCCAGTATCCGCAGTTCTCTGTTTTATTTTATTCCAGCACAAACTTGATGGGTTGAATGGCATCCTTCAGTGTTATCAGTAGTCCAGTATTTGTGTGATCATTATAGAGGATCCAGTGTAAACACCTAACATTGCACCACCATTTTCTCTCTTTCAGCTCCAGATGGGCCTCCTATGGATGTCATATTACAACCCGTCACATCCCAGAGCATCCGAGTAACTTGGAAGGTAACGTTACTCATTGTCATTACAAGCTGTCAAGGCTGTGAAATTCCTGGTCAAATCTCAATTTTAACCCCTCATGCAAGACATCTGTGATAACATTGTAATGTTTGTTTCAAAATCCTTTGTGAATTTTCCAAACTTTTCCGTCCGAAAGGCGTTATCTCTTTTTGCTTTCTACAGCCAGCTGTAGTACTCGGGTGCCTTACTCAGAATGTCCCTTCTTCACCTGTCTGAGCTGGCACACATTGCAAGGGAGCTTCCTATTCAACCATGGGAGGCATCAGTCAATCCTGAACTCACCCTTAATAGTTATTTCAAATTTGGCTGAGGTCAAAATCTAGAAGGTGCCAGTATCAGGTAGACATTGGACCTTAAGGTCACCTTCAGTTCAAAACTGGACCTTTTTAAATTTATTTTGATCTGACCAGTTGCTGCCACTTTCTCTCCTTTAGGTGTACACTCTCCCATTGGTGAGAAACTCTCCCATTGATCACCATACGGGTCTAAATGTTGACTGTCTTTAACATGGTTGGTTGTATTCAAGTCCAATTCCATTTTCACTTAATGTCACAAACACACATATACAACACCCAAGAGAGATAGTAGGAACTGCCGATGCTGGAGAATCTGACATAACAAGGTATAGAGCTGAAGAAGGGTCCAGACCCGAAACGTCAGCTTTCCTGCTCTGCTGATGCTGACTGGCCTGCTGTGTTCATCCAGCTCTACATCTTGTCATCTATACAACACCCAAGATGGTTTACAGGAAAATGAAGCCATGACCCTTACCAAAACGTATCAAGTTTATCTCTCATCGTCTTGGTGGTTGTATTATTAGAGAATAAGAACGTAAGAGATGGGAGCAGGAGTGAGCCATCTGACCTCTCGAGCCTGCTCTGCCATTCACTAAGACCAGGGCTGATCTTTTCGTGGACTCAGTTCCATTTACCCGCCCACTCACCATAACTTTACTATTCAAAAATATATCCATCTTTGCCTTAAAAACATTCCATAAGGTAGCCTCAGCTGCTTCACTGAGCGGTAATAACAGTTATTGATGAGCGATATGAACCAATGACTGTTGGAAGAGGGGCTTGTATTCATTTAGCACCTTTCATGACATGCCAAAGTGATGTTGTTTTGAAGAGTATTCATTGTTGTAGTGTAGGTAATGCAGCAACCAAGGGATGCGAAACAATCTCCCACGTATAGCAATGTGATAATGATCATCTAAACTGTGGTGTTTACTGAGGGATACATTTCAGCTAGGACAGTTGGAATATCAGAGTATCTGCATACTGTGTCCTGGGAATTTTCTTCCTCAGTGAGAAGGATCTTAGTCGAACCCCTTATTCAAATAACAGCATCTTCTGAAAGCTACTGCCCCAAAACTTCATGGAAGTACCAGCCAGGGTGAAAGTGCTGAGATCTGTGGGAGTGGAAATTGACTGAATGACATGAAAGTATTACCCAAGCTGATCTTTTCTGTTCAAAGCCCAATAACACCGATACTTACCCCAGGTGAGATCGGTTAGTGCAGCATGAACCAAGGATCAAAACAAGACCCTTCCTGATCCATGTGATGCTGTTCATTAGGTGGATGGCCCAGCCTGAGTCTTCAACTGTTGCCTTTGGCTGGGTGTTGTGGGAAGGTGGCAATGATGAGATATTGGGAAAAGGAGAATTGGAAATGCAAAGAGAAGAAGTAAAATTCTCGAACAGTTAAAGTTAAAAAAAGAAAATCTTAGCAGGCGAAGGTTATCTAATTAATTTAAGGCATTTTTAAATAAGATTTCAATTAAATAAACCAAAACCTCAATCAGAATTGGTGAACGGATTTTATTCCACATGTGAATCTGCTTGGTGAATAATAAGTGAGCAGTTGCAGAGTTAATTTAAAGTAAAACTAAAACAAATGTAATTTATCTTTAATGGGACATTACAGACTCAGAGGGCACGCACATTCCTTATTAGACCATGAATCTTTGCAGAATTATATGAGTTAAGGAAGTGTTTGCACTTAACCTGTGCAAATTAAAACTGAGAGGATGTTTTGTGTCTGATTGCATCTTAGGCACAAAACAAATCAAATGATGCTTAATAATGTTGGTATATTTGTAAAATAAATTTAAATCTTCTGAAAAATCCCCTGATGTCTTAGCAGATAACTTTTTCTTATTTATTCATTCACAGACTATTAGTATCACGAGCTAAGCCAGCATTTATTGCCCATCCCTGATAGACGTTGAGAAGGTGGTGGTGAATGGCCTTAACTAGTTGTAGTCCCGCGGTGCAGGTACACACACAGTGCAGTGTTTGGATTTTAACCCAGTGATAATGAAGAAACAGTTGACATTATTTTCCAAGCTGTGAGTTTGGTGACTTGGGGTGGGATGTTATCAGGCTCTGAGCAATGTAGGCTGTTATCAGATGGGTGACAGAAATGGTGAGCTGTTTCATCAGCCCCATCTCGACACCAAGAACATCTCATTGCATCTTGTATGATTTTTTCAAGTGGTGTGATGAGCTTGTCACTAGGATAGTAGCAAGTTCCCAATTGGTGCTCATTAAACATCTTGTTGACAGCCCAATTTACCGCTAGCTGCAATCTTACTGAACTCACTACAAACAAACCAGCAATCAGCAAAACGTGGCATGGAAATCAGATCCAGTTCTCAGCAGCTTCAACTTGTGCTTGTCCATGGTGGTCACCTGGCATCAACATTGCTGCCACACTCCATGGGCACAGGCTACATGCACCCCAACTCCATGGCCATTGATATTAGACCTGTGCCAGCCTCTGAACCCTCATGGTACATCTCCAATGCATTTCCAGAGCACTGCTGCACTTCAGTGTTACACCTCAGGCTTCATGGTAATGCTGCAGCAAGGACACTGTGGTATATATATAAGACAACTCAGGTATGTGCACCCAGCTCATGGACTTGTCCAGGCTGTATCTCTGGACTCTTTACTTGCCATCATACTGCTCACTCACTCTGAGCCTAACTGGTTGCTCACAGTGTCCTTGCTTTGCCTTTTTTTTACATTGATCCCTCAGCCAGAGATACCAGGTTCATATTACTATTGCCCTGCCATGCAACTTAGCACAGTCATAAAGCCAGAATGGCAGCAGACTTCAGTTCAGTTCAGGGAGATGGCCTTTGCTCAGGGGATTCCAGCACAGGTCAACGCAGCCTCTGATACCAGTTAACACCCTGTGTCGGGCAGTCAGATTCAGGATGCTGTCCCCATAAGGGGTGAAGAGCCCATGGACATTCTGCCCACCACCCGACTTGACTCTTTCTGCCCCATTGCGGGCTGCTTTCCCCCTGGAATGGGAAAGAGAGGCAGGTATTAGTGGGTTGGCACTGCTGTCAATGTTGGCACAGATGGGGAGATTTCCCACGCGAGTGAGTAGGCAGCGCAGCAGGCATGCAGGGTCAGTGGTATCACAGTTTGGGATGGGCAAGGACAAGTGGGGAAGATGTTGCATGTATTTGTGAGGGTGGCAGAGCATGTGCCTTGGAGGAAGGTGGGTCCAGAAGCAGAGATAAGGTGAGTGTGAAATATGAGAGAGAAGATGTTGGTATTTATGCTGGCAGTTCTGCTGAAAGGACATTGACCTTCTTTCTACAGCAGTGGGCATTCCTCCATGTGAACGAGACTGCTGTAACGTAGGTGACAACCTCAGACCAGGCTGGCATGGTCCAGTATTGTGGCCTCCACTGCTGGTCGTGGGAGAAGAGGAAGTCTTGCCCATGCCCCACCCAGGCCAGAACCATGCTCACAAAGTAGGGCACTGATATCTCCCGAGCTGCCATGGGCAGAGCAAATGTCAGGAACTGTGCTGGAAACTGTGGACCGGCAGTGTCCGGGTACACAAAGGGTCTTTCTCAGGATGGCAGCTGGTGACAAGTGGTGTCCCGCAAGGGTCAGTGTTGGGACCACAACTTTTCACTTTATACATTAATGATCTAGATGAAGGCACTGTGGGCATTCTGGCTAAATTTCCAGGCGATACAAAGATAGGTGGAGGGACAGGTAGTATTGGGGAGGTGGGGAGGCTGTAGAAGGATTTGGACAGGTTAGGAGCATGGACAAAGAAGTGGCAGATGGAGTACAACATGGGAAAGTGTGAGGTCATGCACTTTGGTACGAAGACTAAAAGCATGGACTATTTTCTAAATGGGAAGAAAGTTCAGAAGTCTGAAGTGCAAAGAGAGTTGGGAGTTTTAGTCCAGGATTCTGTCAAGGTAAACTTGCAGGTTGAGTCAGTAGTCAGGAAAGTAAATGCAATGTTGGCATTTATTTTGAGAGGACTTGAATACAAAAGCAGGGATGTACTACTGAAGCTTTATAAGGCTCTGGTCAGGCCACATTTGGAGTATTGTGTGCAGTTTTGGGCCCCATATCTCAGGAAGGATGTACTGGCCCTGGAGCGGGTTCAGAGGAGGTTCACGAGAATGGTCCCAGGAATGAAAAGCTTAACATATGAGGAATGTTTAGGACTCTGGGACTATACTTCTTGGAGTTTAGAAGGATGAGGGGGGATCTAATTGAAACTTACAGAATACTGAATGGCCTGGACAGAGTGGATGTTGGGAAGATGCTTCCATTGGTAGGAGAGACTAGGACCCGAGGGCACAGCCTTAGAGTAAAGGGAAGACCTTTTAGAACAGAGATAAGGAGAAACTTCTTCAGCCAGAGAGTGGTGAATCTATGGAATTCACTGCCACACAAGGCCATGGAGGCCAGGTCATTGAGTACATTTAAGACTGAGACAGATAGGTTCTTGATTATTAAGGAGATCAAGCGTTACAGGGAAAAAGTGGAAGAATGGGGTTGAGGAACTTATCAGCCATGATTGAATGGCGGAGCAGACTCGATGGGTCGAATGGCCTAATTTCTGCTCCTATGTCTTACGGTCTTATGGTCTTACAATGTGCATTTAAATGTGGTGACGGCCCCAGGGATGCCATTCAATTCCAGGATCTCCAATAAATGCCGAGCTGCTCTAGGAATGCTGTGCAGTAAGATTGGTTGGAAATCAGACATGATACTTGCCACAAAGGCTGAAACGCCAATAAGTATGACAAATTTGCCCAGATGTGGCAAGAAATCATGCTCAGCCTCACAGTGAGGAACACTCTATTAAACTCAAGGCGACTCGAACTTAGCCAAAAACTGTAAGACTCAGCCTTTGGAGAAGCAATGTTCATATGCCCCTGCTGCCCTTATACTTCGAGGTTGTAGAGGTTGTGGGTTGGGAAGGTGCTGTTGGAGAAGCCCCGGTAAGTAGCTGCTGTGCATCACATAGGGGCAACAAATACTGGTCTTGCCAGCAATGCCCACATCACAGAAAGTAAATATATTAAAGACACAATGCAGCTAAGGTGCAGTGAGTGAGTATTTGAGGTGCTGGATGGGGAATTGATTCAGCGTGCTGTTACATCCTGGATGGCATCAAGCTTGATTGTTACTGGAGCTGCATTCTTACAGCAACTAATGATCTATCACACTTGTGCCTTGTAGCTGCTGGAGTACCTTTGAGGAGTCAAAGGTCAAGAGTTATTCACAGCAGAGTGCCCAACCTCTGGCTTTCTCTTTGAGCCAATGTATTTATATAGCTAGTCCAGTGATATTTCAGGTCAGTGATGACTCCCATGATGTTGATGGTGGTAGCTTCAGTAATGGCAATCCCTTTGAAATTCAAAGGGAGATAATTAGACTGTCTAGTTGGAGGTCTGCTCCTGATTGTGCTACTGAGTTCCACAAAGTGAGAAAACTGTTTCATCCCCCAATCTACACTGGTGGAAGAGTGTAATTACCATTTGATGAGTTTATGTAGCATGGAAAAAATATTACATTCGCTGGACTGATACCTGGGATGAAGGGGTGATCGTTAGGATGAAAAGTTGGGCAGGCTGGGCTTACACCTATTGGAGTTTGGAAGAACTGACCAAAATGTGTAAGATCCTGATGGGACTTGATGATGGATGTTGAGAGGATGCTTTCCTTTGTGGGAGAGAGTGGAACAAGACAAACAGTTTAAAACTAAAGGCTCTCCTATTTAAATCAGACATGCGGAATTTCTTTCTCTGCATCTTTGGATCTTTCTTCCCCAGATAGCAGTGAAGGTGGGTGTTTGAATATCTTTAAGGCAGAGGTCTATAGACTCTTGAGTAACAAGGGGGCTCACTGGTTATCGGGGTTAACCATGAATATAGAGTTGAAGTCACAATCAGATCATTCATTACCTTAACAAAATGGGGGAAGCAGGCTGGCAGGTATCTACCTTTGCTGCTAATTTGGAAGTACGTATGAGATTACAAATACATTCAAGTCACCATAATCCCAAATAACTGTAGGGCTGATCTCTCATTAAAGAAAGAGAACTGGTGGTGGTTTAACCCGAGGGTCACCATGCCTCAGCCAAGGGGAGAGGTTGAGAAGGGGGGCCTTTCATGGTAACCTCAGAGCCAGTGCAGTAATTGAACCCAAGCTATTGGTATCACGCTGTATTGCAACCAAGCCAGCCAACTGAACTAACCAAAGCTCAGCTCAGCTCTCCTGTCTTGTACTGTCCTGTTCTCTCCTCTCTTCTCCTCTCCTCTCCCCTCCTGTTCTTTCCCCTCCTGTCCTCTCCCCTCCTCTCCTCTCCCCTCCTCTCCTCTCCCCTCCCCTCCTCTCCTCTCCTCTCCCCTCCTGTTCGTTCCCCTCCTGTCCTCTCCCCTCCTCTCCTCTCCTCTCCTCTCCTGTCCTTTCCTCATTGATGCAATGAAATATACAAAATATTATCAAATCAGCCATGATTGCATTGAATAGAAGAGCAGATTTGACAGGCCGACGTTTAAGGGTCTATAACACAATTTTTGACCATAGTTATAGAGTCATACAGCATGGAAACAGACCATTCGGTCCAACTATTCCACGCTGACCATGTTCCCAAGCTAAAGTAATCCCACTTGCCCGCGTTTGGCCCATATCTCTCCAAACCTTTTCTATTCATATACTTATCCAAGTGTCTTTCAAACGTTGTAACTGTACCTGCATCCACCACTTCATTTGGCAGTTCATTTCACATACAAACCACCCTCGGTGTAAAAAAGTTTCCCCTTTTTAAATCTTTCTCTTCTTGCCTTAAAAATATGCCCCCTAGTTTTGAATTCCTCCACTTTATGTTTTAAAACTAATTAGTCTAAAAATGATATATGCAGCTTTAGGGCTTGAACTGTCTTATTACAATGTTGATCTCTCAATTGTTCAAAGATTTGGCTGAGAGTAATAAATGTCTTATTTCCCCTCAATAATCTACCTTTCCCCTTTTCTCCATTGACAGGATTGATTCCTGTTACCTTTCAGTTACAGATTTTGAGAATTTTCTGGTTCATTTTTCACAGAGAATCCATAATCTTATTGAACACCGGTATTCTCACAAAAAAAAGTGTTTTCTTTTAATAATGATGCTCCTTATGCACTCACTTACTCAAAAGCAGGTTCAAGTCAAATATTTCAATGGGTATGCTGTACACTGGTCCACTTTTTGTGATCAGTAACAACATGTTAAAAGCTGTAATTTTTTTTATCATTTTTCAATGAAACACAGCAAGGTTTTTGGAGTTTACTTTGTTACAAACTGATCAAGAAGAGAAGTAAAAAAACACTAACCAATATTTCCAGCAAACCAAGTGAAGGAAAACCTTCTATTGTTGCAGTTTGTATTGGTGATGGCTTGCTGGTATTATCACTAAGCTTATTACTCCAGAGACACAGGTAATGTTCTGAGAACTGGGTTTCAAATCCTACCATGGCAGATGGTGGAATTTGAATTGAATAATTCAACTTGTAACTTAGGGAGTTGAACATTTGTGTTTGTTATGCACTCTAGTGGGAAGGTTAATTAGGAGAGAAGAGTGATATGGCCTTTTAGAGCTGGGAGATCGTGCATTGCAAGACTTTTGCCTTGCTAAAGTTGAAGGTTACTCACAAAGATATTGTTTATACTTATGTTTAGTTAATATCATACTGAGTGAACTGGCATCAAGGAACCTAATGCACTGTGAATATTCCCACGCTCACTGCAGTCCCCATCCCGATGGACATTGATCAGTATAAGTTTGAAATCTGAGTCAAACACAGAGAATGCTGGAGAAGCTCAGCAGGTCTGGCAGTATCCGTGGAGAGAGAAACAGAGTT
>NC_063363.1:8553782-8642921 GCF_021869965.1 Rhincodon typus
CTTCAGAAAAGACATTTCAGCTTTCCTGCTCCTCTGATGCTGCTTGGCCTGCTGTGGTAAGCCAGCTCTAAACCTTGACAACAAGGTGCTAAACCTTGTTATCTCAGATTCTCCAGCATTGGCAGTTCCTACTGTCTCTGTAACGTTTCGAGTCCAGTATGATTCTTCTTCAGAATTCTTGAGTTGTGACAAAGAGTCTCAAAAAGAGACATACTGGACTTGAAACGTTAACACAACTTCTTTCTCCAAAGATGCTGCCAGACCTGCTGAGTTTCTCCAGCATTCTCTGTTTTTGCTCCAGATTTCCATAATACAAAATATGTTGTTTTTATGTAAGGTTGGAATCAGTTAGGGAGGGGAAAGGTTTGGTTAGGCCTATGATTCAAAGCAGCTGTATTAATGGAAGAGAAAGCGCAATTATGGATTATTACATGGCCAAACACATGGGCCTGAATTTGTGACACCATATGTGTGTTATCCAGGCACCCAAGAAGGAGCTGCAGAATGGGGTGATCCGTGGATACCAGATTGGTTATCGGGAGAATGGGCCTGGCAGCAACGGTCAATACAGTATTGTGGAGATGAAGGCCACAGGGGACAGTGAGGTTTACACCTTGGACAATCTGAAGAAGTTTGCACAATATGGTGTTGTGGTCCAGGCGTTCAACAGAGCTGGGACAGGTCCGAGTTCCTCAGAAATCAACGCTACAACACTCGAAGACGGTAAGATGTAGTCTAAATTAAGGTGGCAGAGTGATTTTATGCGGTTACTAACACCTGTATTTTTCATAGTGACCAGTGTTGGAGAGATGCTGAGCAGTGGTGCTCTTTCCAGTTCAGTCACTTTCAGCTCAGCATTGACCACTGACTTGACCCATTTGTGAAGTCAAAGTGAAGCTCCATTCATTTGTACTAACTACAGTTCCTCATGCCAACCTCAGAAAGGGGTCTTCTCCTGTACCAGTAAAACTATAATTACAGTCCATCAAAGTGAGCTAAAATTGGAACAGCTTCCCTTTCAGGGAGCCAGGCAATTCATTATCTTTTCCTTGAACAGATACAGGCCACAGCAAACTCTTCCTCAACAAGGTGCCTTTGTCCCAAACTTGAAAGATCACCCTCTACTGTATGTCCATGTGAATGAAGAACTGCACTCAGTATAGAAATCAGATAGAGTGTCATTTACCGTATAGAAAGGTTCCCTGAAATCAGCTTACAAAAAGCCAGGAGCAGAGTTGAGAGCCTGTTGTTTAGGGTAAGGGTCCACATGGGCTGCAAATCCAACAGGGCACAGAACCGACATACAGACACACACACAGACACATGCACGCACACACACACAGACACGCGCAGACACATACACACACAGATACAGACACACACACACACACACAGACACATACCCACACACATACAGACACACACACACACATTTGAAACATGGACAATAAAATGAAGTAACAGTTGCTGGGAAGCTATTCTTTGAGGTGATAAGAGCTGTTCACAGCGCTTAGCTCTACAATCCATTCAATCCTTTTCCAATTAAAATTGTCCATGCTGCTGGATTCATGCAAACTGAATAACTTCATTCATTTGAGACATGAACTCTTCTTCCTCACACATGGAATCCCAGGAGAGGAGTGCTTGGGTAACATAACAAGGGTAACAGGGAATGCATGCTAAGGATAACCCTGACACTGGAACTGTTGCTCAGAGAGGTCCTGACAAATAGGTTTCTGAACAGATTACATGGACCGTCAAGCAATTGCTGCAGCCTGGGTGAATTCATGATTATACAGAGCCCCTCTTCTGCTATTTGGAGGGACTTTTCCTCAGTATCTGGCTGCACTTCAGTACTTTTTGAGTGTAGACGGGAATGGACCTCCCTTACCTGGCCAAGGTGGATACCCAAAGGTCAGGACAGTGTCTGAGGTCATTAAGCCTGACTGTCTTGAATCTTCTCCACCGTTTGCCTTCTGAAACGATACCAGTCACTGCAGGCACGTCTGCTGATTTGACCTTTGTCCTGCCGGGCTTCATCCAAGGAATTGTGTTATTTTACCTCTTCAGCCCTTTATTAGAAAGGCCACCATCCAAGATGATATTTTCCCTGAATTACCTTTGCTGTCTTAACCACTTTGGCCAATATTACTTTTTACTTCCAGATTTCAAGAATTTTCAAGGTTTTTCTTCTGACTCCACCCTCCTATCTTCTTGATAAACTTATGCCTATTCCAAAAAAAAATGCGAAAGTTGATCTTACAGAAAAGAAATGACAGGTTCTCGCATATTCAGGAACACAAGTGTGACAGCATTGATGGCACACTGTCATCAACTGGAGCAGGATTCCTCCGCAAGTTAAAATAAAACACTTCAGGGAGTAAACACAGCATGGCTGGCATTTTTTTGTGATTAGTGACAATTTATGAGAAGCTATAATTTCGTTGTTGTTGTAAATGGAGGATAGTGAGACAGTCTTGAGTTCTCTCTTTTTGTCTTTCTAATTGTTTTGTAACAAAGAAGCACCAATCAGCATTTACAGGATCTCAAAATCCAAATTACAGTGGATCTGTCATCTAATTAAACTGATGTCAGCCTGGATTTACAATTCAATGATCAGCTTTTAATGAGTGTAGCACCCTGTAATCTCCCAACACCGTCATCAGGCACAGTATCTCTTAAGCCTGTTATCAGCATAATTCAGCATGGAATAATTGATGTCACACTATTCTAACACATAAAGAGGGGGATGATTGTTCTGCTTCTAAACACTTGGTGAAACCACACACACACACAAAAAAAATCAGCTTTGGATTCTTATGACAGAGCTGCATGAATTACAACTCAATGTCTATCTTACCTGGTGATTTTATTTTCAAGAGACTTGTGGTTTTGGCAGGTGTTCAGCTGAATGGGTTTTCTTTGTGTCAGTGTGTGGAAATGATGCTCGTCGGTGTCTGGGATGTCGATATGTTTGTGTTTCATTTTAATTTAATGTCTCCTCTCTGTGTTCATCCTCCCACCATCTGCTGTCCACCTCTCTCCTCTTTCTGCCTCTCACTCTCTCACCATCTGCTTCTTTTGCCTCTGCCCCTCTCCTGCTCTACCTCTCCAGCACTGTCTCTTTCCCCTCGCTGCTCTTCCTTCTCCCCCTCTTCAGTCAGCCCCTTCCCCTCTGCCCCTCTCCTGTTGTATCCCTTGAACTCTGCCTCTTTCCCCTCTGCCTCTTTCCTCTCTGCCTCTTTCCCCTCTGCCTCTTTCCCCTCTGTCTCTTTCCCCTCTGCCTCTCTCCCCTCTGTCTCTCTCCCCTCTGCCTCTCTCCCCTCTGCCTCTTTCCCCTCTGTCTCTTTCCCTGCTGCCTCTCTCCCCACTGCCTGTTTCCCCTCTGCCTCTCTCCCCTCTGCCTCTTTCCCCTCTGTCTCTCTCCCCTCTGCCTCTCTCTGCTCTACCTCTTTCCTTTCTCCCCCAACTCCCTTCTGCCCCTTTCCCATCTGCTTCTGTCCTGCCCACCCATTATCCTCTCCTATTCTGTTCTTCAACTCTGTTTCTCTGCCCTTTGACCATCTCCCATCTAGCAAGCACCCCTCCTACCGCTGCCACCTTTTGCCCATCTCCTATCTATCTGTGCATCTGACCTGCTTCTCTCACCCTGTGTCTCTCTTCCCCTCTGTTTCCCATCACCCTACTGTCTCCTCGGACTGGGTTGAGCATTGCACCTTAGTGTGTGATGCAGGAAGGCCCCTCTCCCTCACATTTAACCTCATCACTCTCCGCTGATCTGGTTTCTCAAACAGCATGGAAGTAGCAGCTCCCATCATGACTTCCACCCACCTTTGCTGTTGGCGACACGTGGCCAGATCTTGCCTCATAAAGATGCTTAGCAAGACCAACATAATTCAGGCATGGCATCAGGACCTGGAATTCTTGTGGGAGTTGTCGTCTACGTCTGCCCAATACCTTTCATTGTGGCTTCTTTCTATTGCATGTTTACTTTGCCTTTAGAGAATTCACCTTTGACGATTCCATGTGCTGAGCATACACAGTGATGTGACTGTTCCTAGCAATGCAGACACGCACATGCAGACACACATGCACACACACACACACATTCACACATGCGCGCATGTACATGCAGACACACGCACACGTGCACACATGTGCACACACGCGTGCACATGCACACATGCACACTCACACATGCACATTCACACATGCGCACATGCACACGCAGACACACACATGCACACACACACATTCACACATGCACACACGTGCACCCACACACGCATGCATGCACGCACACACTTTGCTGTAATTTCTGCTTCGCAGCTTATAATGTACTTTATTGTTTTAAATAAACTAACCTACATAGTTAATCAATCTCTGATGAGCAGTTAATGGTCATACTGTTATCATAAGCATGATCCTTCCTTTCTCTCTGTTTCTCCCTCTCACACATCGTTCTCTCATCTACAGAAATCCTGGTTGTCAGGAATTATCTGTCTCCCCAGTTTGTTACCATAGAGGTGGAGAGTGTGCTGGAATTGTCACTTTGTGATTCCAGTGCCTGCCGTTTACCCCTGGTCTGATAACTCGATCATGTTCAATTACCTGTGGTACACATAGACAGTACAATAAACATTCAATACAACACCCAAGTGGTCAAAGCTGATGTGATTTCAACCTTCAAATTTCAGAATGGACTGGCAAGTTTCCACTTTGCCTAGAGGACAATAACAAGAATGTCAAAGTCTCTTAAAGCACAGAGAAGAAGGAATAAAAAATGTATTGATTACAAGCGTGTTATTACACAAGTGTTACGATAACTGTTATTAGAAGTGAGAGATTTGCAGAGAGCATTTTCTGTTAAAGTCCTAAAAATGGCTCAATCCAATCTGGGTGATTTTCACATTTGAGGTTATACAAATCAGCAGAAAAAGCAAGAAATGATTGTAAGCTGGTTGCTGTTGTTCTGCTCTGAAACTGCTCTATAAAAGGCAGTCATTACAGTAAACACTTTGACATGGCTCAGCAATACAATGCCACTGTATAAAAATTTATTTTATGGCACACACACTTTACATTTATATAGCACCTTTCACTGAATATTTCAAGGCTCTTTAAAACCAATGGAGCACTTCTTGAAACAAACTCAGAGAATACTGGAGAAACCCAACAGTCCTTGGCAGTATCTCTGGAAATAGTATTGTAGAGTCCAGTTTAACTCTTCTTCAGAATTGAAAGATGTTGGAAAATGTGTTTCTTATACTCTTCTTGGGACAGAGGCTCAGTGCTTTTACTTTTTGATGTGCAGTTGCTGTTGGAATGTGCACATCAGTCAATTAATGCACAACAAGTTTATGCAAACAGCAGTGTGATAATGAGCAAGCGATGTTGATTGAGATTTAAATAATGACTGGGGACAAACTTCTCTTTGAGCTCTCAAATATCCACTGAGCAAGCATTTAGGGCATGTTTGAAACTTCATCTGAAAGACGCAAGCATAGAGCTGCCTCAGTACTGCACTGGAGTTTCATCATCCTTCATCTTTGCACTAAAGCCCTGGATTTGGGATTGAACCCAGACCTTCAGCGATTCTAAAGCAAGTGGATTGCCAACTGATACAATGGCTGGCACTTTCTACAGCCAATTCCTGAAAACAGATGCTAATTTGCACCCAGACATCACACTCGCTGCTCATCCTTTGAAGTAGAAGAATGGGCCGCACGGTGGATCAGTGGTTAGCCCTGCTGCCTCACAGTACCAGCGACCCAACTTCGATTCTAGCCTCGGGCAACTGTCTGTGTGGAGTTTGCACATTCTCCCTGTGTCTGTGCAGGTTTCCTCCGTGTGCTCCGGTCTCCTCCCACAGTCCAAACGTGTGCAGGTTAGGTGGATTGGCCATACTAATTGCCTGTAGTGTTCAGGGATGTGTAGCTTAGGTGGGTTATAAGAGGATGGGTCTGGATGGGATGCTCCAAGGGTCAGTGTAGACTTGTTGGGCCGAAGAGCCTGTTTCCACACTGTAGGGATTCCATGAAACAGGAATTGACAGAGAAACTCAGAGGCCTGGCCGCATCTGTGGAGAGAAAGAGAGGCATTCATTTCTATGAAATAGATATGGTGTATTGGCTGGTGAACATTCAACACCAAAACAACTACATATTTTGTGTTCGTCATTACTCGGATGAGAGCGTTCATGTTTCTGAGTCACATGTTACTGCGTTCAGGTCTCATTCCAGTGTAACTCTGAGGGAGTGTTGCTCTGTCAGAGGAGTCTACCCTTTGACAAGTTGTCAGGCCCCATTTGCTCTCTTAGGACAGAAAAGATCCTATGGCTCTCTTTCAAAAATGAGTGCTGATGGGGAGGTGTGGCATGCCTGGTGTGTTGGCTGCCATCTATTCTACAGTCAACATCTCACACAGAGATTATTGCACTGCCATCTGTGGGATCTTGCTGTGCATCTTTGGCCTTTGCATTTCCTAATCATGACAGGGAATCCATTTCAAAAGCCCAACATTGATTGCAAAGTACTTTGAGATGTCTAATGGTGGTGTTGAAAAGGGCTTTATATTGATTCATTCCTGGGACAAGGGCATTGCTGGCTAGGCCAGCATTTATTGCCCATTCCTAATTGCCCAGAGGGCAGTTAAGAGTCAGCTGCATCGCTGTGGGTCTGGAGTCACGTGCAGTCCAGACCAGGTAAGGATGGCAGTTTCCTTCCCTAAAGGACATTAATGAACCAGATGGGATTTTTCCTGACAATTGACAATGGATTCATGGTCATCATCATCATTAGATTCTTAATTCCATAAATGCATCCTTTGTTTTCTTTCCAGGTAAACAAGAAATGAAACAATAATTAGTTAATAATCTGCTCTAGGCAATAATTTAAAAGCATTTAAATTGCAGTAATTAAAGCACCCTATCTGATTGTCAGATTTGAAGCATAGTTGGGAAAATTATTAATAATTATAAAGAACAGTGAACACAGTTGAGGTTTTCAAGTGTAATCCTGTTATTTTTTTCTCACACACTTCTGGGCGATTCTTTACTTTCAGTTTCAAGTTTGAGGGAGGTTGGTGGGGAGGGTGGTTGTTTCAGACTTTCTCAGGGAGGCCAGTTTCCAAGCAAACTCTAAATGTGGGACGGTAGCCATCAATCAGAATTGTATGAATGAATCAGATTAAAAGGGCACAGCTTGCCCAGCTGATTATTAGGTGGACACACCATCCAGGGCCACATGTGTTGGAGGATAGAAGCTACTACACTCTCTGGGCACAGCAGTTGTAAGACTGCGGAGGTTCCAACAAGACAGCTTGCCACCACTTCCTCAGGGGCATTTAGGGGTGGGCAATGAAAACAATAGCCCTGTCAGTGGACATCCCACATCCCATGAGCAGAAAAAGGGAAAAGTTAATACCAAGCAAAGTGGACAAATCTGGGAGTGATAACCAAAAGCATGAACAGTGAGGTTAATTCACTCAAACGTATTGCTGCTGGTGGTCTGCCATCTCAGGGCACTTTGATTGGATTCAGTTCTGTAGGGTAAGGGGGGGAAAGTGTTAAGCACCCAACCATGATCGCTCTTCAGTGACAGTGACCCCTGCTGCCAACAACAAGGGAGAAAACTAGACTGAGCTCAGCTGCAAATCCTGTTTAGTTATATACAGTTAGTTATTCCACAGTGTGGAAACAGACTGTTTGGCCCAACAACTCCACACCATCTCTGTAGACCATCCAACCCAGACTCCCCCCATCTCAACTACCATATTCCCTATAACCCTGCATATCCCATGGCCAATCCACCTAGCCTGCACATCTTTGCACTGTGGGAGGAAACCAGAGGAAACCCACACAGACACGGGGAGAATGTGCAAACTCCGCACAGACAGTCACCCGAGGGTGGAATCGAACCTGGGTCCCTGGTGCTGTGGGGCAGCAGTGCTAACCACTGAGCCACCATGCTGCTTTTTGTTAAAAAGTCTTGTGAACACCCTTTGGCGAGAACCTTAGAAAGAGAATTGCCCTTTGTATGAACTGTCTCAGTCCTTACGGTGCAATTGTTCTCCAACACTTTGTATCAGTTGTCTGATTAAACTCCATGGGGAATGTAAATGCAAGTTGTTGTTTTCAAGTAGCACATGGTTGATTGGATTTGATTTGTTATTGTCACGTGTACCTAATACAGTGAAAAGTATTATTTTGTGTGCTATCCAGGCAAATCATAACTTACATAAGTACAATAGGGTAATAGAACAGAATGCAGACTATAGTGTTACTGCTACAGTGAAAGTGCAGATAAAGATCAACGCTAATATATGAAAGGTCTGTTCAAAAATCTGATAGCAATGGGCAAGAAACTGTTCTTGGGTCTGTTGATAACAGGTTGTTATATTCATAGAATGCTTGCTCAGTTTATTATTAATTACAAGCAATGGCAAATGCACATTATAGTTTTCCAGTGTTATTCCATCAACCAATCTTTGACTCCGTTTCACAACCGGGTCCAATGATTGGTGGTACCTGGACTATGGGTAAAGGGGGAATTGGGAGAAAATGTTGTTGCAAGATTCATTATGGATTCCAGATACCTCAACAATCAGTTTTTACAGAAGAATGTAGATGCTGAGGGAGTGAGAGGAGAGCAAATAGGAGTTGGAGGGGAGACAGGGGTCAGCAGCATGATTGAAGACATGATCTTTGGGTCTTTTGAGTGGAAGGAAGTAACAAGATGGAGCTGCTGAGGGAGTAGAGGTCCAGCAGACAGGAGGTCACTGAGGAAAGGTGTGGCGAGATGAATTGTGGAAGTATTTTGAAAGCTTTGATGCAAAAAAGCATCTTTTTGAAACCTGTGGGTGACGGAGAGCATTGAAAAAAACTAAGTGTCTAAATGGCAAATATAAAAGACAAGAGACAGAGCGAGAGTGCAGGTATAGACCATATATTATGACTGAACCGTACATTCTCTGATCCTAGCGGGCCCTTTGCAGATATCAAGAGGTTAGGTAGGAAAGCAGGACCTAATATATCTCACTGCTATTCTACAAATAGAGTTATTGATTTCTTTTCTAAAAATCAATTGAGAGGATTCAGTGTTTTGACATCTGACAGGTTTGATATACAAAAATACTAGTGAGAGCAGAGCAACAGGGAAAGGAGAAAGTCCGAGAGTGAGAAAACGCTGAAATAGCAGTGCAGGCTACCAAAGATTTTTTTTTAATGGGATGAGGCTGTCGCTGGCCAGGCAGCATTTATTGCCCATCCCTAATTGCCCAGAGGGCAGTTCAGAGTCAACCATATTGCTGTGGGTCTGGAGTCACATGTAGGCCAGACCACGTAAGGATAAGAGTTTCCTTCCCTAAAGGACATTAGTGAACCAGATGGGTTTTTCCTGACAATTGACAATGGATTCATGGTCATCATTAGACACTTAATTCCAGATATTTTTATTGAGTTCAAGTTCCACGATCTGCCATGGTGGGACTTGAACCTGGGTCCCTGGAATGTTATCAGGGTCTCTGAATTAACAGTCTAGTGGTAATACCACTAGGCCATCCCCTTCCCATAAACAAGCATCAGTGTGGATTTTGCACCATCAAACTCAGGTCTTTAATGAATTCTTACTCTCAGACTTTCAGATTATGAGGATGGGTTCAATAAATGTGGCTCATATTCCAAATATATTTGCATTTTAGTTTAGATGGATGATTGAACTGAAGTGTTTAACTTTATATCAAAAGGATTTGATGGGGTAGCAACAGGGCTGAGCAGTTTGGTGGTAGTTATTTCCATTGGACAAGTGGCTAGGATGTGGTTCAGAATTATGCCAGCTGCAGGGATTTGATCTCCCATTCTAGCTGGGGACCCTGCCCCTCAGACTGGAAAGCATTGGTTATTCACCACTGCCAAAACTTATTGAGGGAAGGAGCCCAAACGATCTGCCTTAGGGCAGAGCAGCCATGAATAAAGGCTCACTACAGAAACACGACTACCTCTAATGAGGTGAATCCAGATCAAAGAAAGGGGCACAATTAAACAATGGATTACTCAGGAGTCAAATGAGGCAGCTTTTCCAAATGAAAGGTAATGGAAATCAGGAATTCTAACATCACAGACAGTGAATACTCATGACCCAAATTTTCAGGACTGAGATTGATAGAACTTTGTTTTTACTCAGGATACAGATCAAATGTAGGTGAGGTACAGTTCAATGGGACCAGCTGAAAGGGCAAAATGGCCTACTCTTGCTCCTAGATTCTCCACAAATCACAAAGTGGCTTTATGCGAAAGCTTGTAAATGTAGCATCATCCAGCAGTGTGTTTCGGAATTTCATGGTACTATCACCAGCTAATGAATCAACATGAACTCTCTTTATTGAGGTCAGAAGCTCACAGGAATAAACGCTCATCAGGCAGTGTGGCTCAGGTTATAAAATGCAAATTGAAGTCATTAAATGTAAAGTGTAGATAACAGCAAAACATCAAAAAGGCAATTTCATCTGGTAGCAGATTGTTTAGCTTGTCCCTCCTTGGATATACAAAACAAATAATAAAATGAAACAACCCTTTGCTAACTCTCTTCGTAAGACTAAACCAAAACCAGCATCCATAACAAAAAAAAGCACAAGGCCCCATCTAACCAGCATTGAGTATTCCAGCCTCCAACTCAAAGAGTTCAGAAGAGCTGAGAGAAGGAACTATCTTTCATTGTGTCCATAGGCTGCTCCTCAAATGTAGATAAATGGACAGCTCAGAAATCCGTGGTCATCTTTCATCTGTTCTCAAGGCAAAGCAAAGCTTTGAATTTTTTGCCTCAGGATACCCTTAATGTGATAATCAAGTTTCACTGACTTGGTTCTGCACCATGTGCCCAGGCAAACATCATTGACTGATTTTATCACCGCACACCATCCTGTGTTCCCCTTAATTTAGACATTTCTGAAAACAGTGGAGGTCATCTGTCTTTGCGTTGATGCCTAATAAGTGAACAACCTTCTTCATCCCCTCCAACATGGAGGACACACAGATTGCTGGTAAATAGTTTCTTCAAGATGTGAAAATGAAATGTTTCCTGTCCCCAGCCAACCAATGAACTGAACTTAGTGGGATTTAGGTTTGCTCGATTCCAAAACCACAGATAATTATCAAAATGAATCCACAAAGGGAATTGGTTACTGTGAAAGTGAGAATAGAATTATAAATCCTTATCCCTTCCTTCTGCAGTTCAAGGCCAGGAAGCAATCCATGATAACAATTTGATGCTGGTGACAGCACTAAAACTAAAAGTATTTGGCAACAATAGTTTATTCTCACCTTTCTGTGGAGAAGTGCACAGTCCATTTTCACATGGGGCTCAAATAATAACGACTTATTTTTATATAGTGTTGTTCAGATAGTTACACTTTAAAATGTGGAGCAAAGACCACTTTTGAGTTTAGTTTCAGATATAAACTCCTGTTGGAGAAATAACAGTGAGTCTCAGGACCTGTTCCAAAACAAATCATTCCAAAGCTAGAGTGTTAAATTTAACTTTCTTTTGAATTGTGTCCGTTGTAATGAAAACTTCAGTATCTTGGAGCAATCTTGTGACTGTGAAGGAACTGCACATCATTGAGCATAAATAACACAGTGAGGGTGAAGTTAGAACTGGACTAGAAAGACGGAGAGAACACATGGACATGAACACACCAAAAAGATAGATTATTCCTTGCCAGAAGTGATTACAAGATCAGAGCCTGGTTTATCTATAAGTTATAATGTTTAATAAATTGTTTAACTCTGAAATTTAAAGTTGAAGATGCTTCTTGACTTTGCCTCTGCCTCCACCAGTCTGTTTTGAATCCAAACACATTGTGTGGCATTAAACCTTATGATAAAAGAGTGTGGAATCTTGGACTTTTTGCGTCCTGTCAAACACTGATGTTCTTTCTAAAGGAAAGAACAGAAACAGAGGCCCTATCGGAATTTTTTTTTTAAAGGGCTCTTGCTTCAGTAAAAAATTACTTCTCAAATAATTTTTTGAGTCTCAAGCAGAAAAGGGGTCAAACAAGAATTCTGAAGCCATTTTTGTGGGTAATGTGACCCAATTCTCTAACGCATCTCTCATTGCATGTGCCTGTGTAAGGAAGACAAGGAATTGGCATTCTCCTAAAAATTGAATCCCTTACAAAGCAGGAGAATGATTTGTGGAATGCATACATTGATTGGAATCTTATGTTGTTAAGATGTCACTTTAACAGGGCATTGTCCCTTCCCTAAATGCTCTATTACTTCTTCGTAGCCTGGGAATAACTTCTTTTGGCTTGGAGGATCGATGAAGTTTGCTTTGTGTTTTTACTTATCTTGTCTCTCCACAGTTCCCAGCCAACCTCCAGACAATGTGAAAGCCGTTTCGATCTCATCTGACGTTGCCACCATTATCTGGTCACCACCTCCTCGAAGTACCTTAAATGGAGTGCTGAAGGGTTTCCGAGTCATATACTGGTCCGTGCACCAAGATGGAGGTCAGTTGCTAGCTGAGCATTACTTTTATTTCTCCATCTTTTCAATTTTTTTCTCTCACTTTCTTGAAGGTGCTTTCTGTGAACCGGTTAATGCTCCTGCTCTAACTCCATGCTCAAGTTGTTGTTGTCCTTTTTTGACCTTTAACAATGATCCAGTTCTCAAAGAATCATAGAACAGTTGCAGCCCTAAAGTCTATTCGGCCCATCACACCTATATTGGCTCTTCAAAAGAGTAACTCAGTTAATCTCATTGCCCTGCTTTCTCCCCACAGGCCTTCTTTATCCCTTTTCAGCGAAACAATTCCCTTTTGACTGAATCTCCAATACACTCCCAAGACGTGCAGTCTACATCTCAACCACTCACTGGGTCAGAGAGGAAACACCGGTCTAAAATGAGCATGTGAAGCGAAAGGACTTAGACACTGTACTAGAGAGCTAGATTTGGTCGCCTGCAATGCACAGCTGTAAATTAAGGAGTGTTTCAGTACATAAGGAGTTAAAGAACTTCACTTAGTGGTAAGGCGTGAACAGCCTCAGGGACAGTGTATATGCAGAAGTTCAAAGTCTGCGGTGTTTCAAACCAGTATCTCAACGTGCAGATGGCATGATAAAGCAATCTGGTTCCGAGCCCTCCTATCCACAGGAACAACTTCTCTCATCTGTTCTGTCCAGCTCCAACATGATTTTGAACCTCTATAAATTTCCTTCTTTAATAATCAGCCATGGAAATCTACGACACAAAGAAAGACTCTTCAGCCCATCGAGTCTGCACCAGTCAAAAACAAGCACCTAACCATTCTAATCCCAATTTCCGCATTTGGCCCATAGCCTTGTCTGCCTTGGCATCACAATTGTGCATCTAAATGCTTCTTAAATGTTATGATGGTTTCTGCCTCTACCACCCTTGCAGGAAATGAGTTCCACATGTAATTATGTAATAATCTGGATCTACCTCTCCCAGAACATGGGGCTCTGAGGCTTTAACTCACAGTTGAGATCTGTGAACCCAACATAAATCAGGAAATGAAATATGTGCCTTTGTATGGTGCAGAGACATGTCTCATCTCCAATGTGTTCCAATGTTGGTGCCATCATGCAGCATTGCAGGAAGAAAGAGGGGATGTTGGGCAGAGCTGAGAACTTGTGAACTGGGAACCAACAGGTTCTTCATTGAGCTGGGGGGATTCCCACATTTGTTGTTGCTGCTGCATGTGGTAGGGGGTTGATGTTCCTACAGATTGAATAAATGGTGGGCACAGAGTGGCTTGGCTAATAGCTGGGGGGAAAAGGGTTTGAGTCCCACTTTGACAAGTGGTGAGATTTGAATTTAATTAACTAATAAATGCATTGGATTGATTATTTTTTTAAAGATCAGGAATTCAGAACCATTGTAAATAATGGTGACTGTGCAAGTATCTTAAAAACACATCTGCTTCACTGGTGCACTGTAGGGAAGTAAATCTGCCATCTCTTTCTTGGCCTTCTCAATGTGATGCTAGAGCCACAATAATATAGTTGACTCTGAACTACCCTCAGGAATGGCCTACTGAGTTCAACAGTAGTTAGGGATGGGCAACAAAGGCTGGAATGGGCAGATCACATGAAAAAATGTGGTAAGAATGAGGTAACCGTCATCTCTGTTGGTGTTATTGTGGAACTCGGTCCCAACACATGACCATTAGTCTGCAAGTCAAAGGGAGAAGGAAAACACTTGTTTTATTTTTTCTCTCTGTGTAGTCACATTGTCCCAAGATTTTCTGTGTTTTTGGGCAGCAATGGAAACTTACTAAAATGAAAGGAAGGTGATTGACACATACTACTTACCTATAAGGTCACATTGCAATTAGGCATCATGATCATCAATGTTGCCACCCAAGTACAGCCATTTAATCTCCCAATTGGATTGGAGATTAGCAAATTTCCTTTTAAACAAAGTCCAGCTGCGGGAAATAAAAATCCTTGGAAATTTCTCTCAATCAAAATACGTTCAAAAAAAGTTGATCAAACTGAGTTCCAGGAAGTAAAGGTAAGGTAAAGTCAGCATAGTCCCAGAGGACCATAGGTCTGCTCTCTCTTTAGAGAGAGAGATAACTGGTGGTAGTTTAGCCTGAGGGTCACCACATCTCAGGTGAGGGGTGAGGTTGAGAAGTGGGCACCTTCATGATGACGGCAGTTAGTATGGGAATTGAACCTAGGAAATGCCAATGACCCTGAATAACCTCATTCAAAATTCACTGCATACCTCCTGTACATAATGCTACCAATCTAAGCTAAGAGCTTACCCAATTCCCTTTTGAATATTTGCACAAATTCTGCACTTAACCATTCTAGCTCCTTGATCTGCTGGCTGACCCATACTGTGAACCTTTCCCACTGCTTTTATTTCTGATTTCTAGAATTTGTATGGTCTCATGCTCACCAGCATCTTTTATTCCAAAGTTCCCTGCCCGTCAATGTGACTATTGATGTACCACTAGTTGTGCTCTGCCCCCTCAACCAAGTATCTTCAGAGATTTGCTGCTTTGAAGTGACACCAAAGAAGTGTCCTACAGAATCTCTTCCAACTTGTACAAAAAAGACTGATGTTTAAGTGCTGCAGCCTTCCTGTGATCCGTGTGTGTGTGTGTGTGTGTGTGTGTGTGTGTGTGAGAGAGAGAGAGTGTATGTGTGTGCGTGTGTGTCTATGTGTGTGTGGGGGAGAGTGTGTTATGTGTGTCTGTGTATGTCATTTGGAGAATGTGTGTTTGGGAGAGTGTGTGTGTGTGCAGGTGTGTGTGTGTGTGTGTCTCTAAATGGGTGCGTCTGCATGATCCATATCTATGTGTGTGTCTAAATGGTTGCGTCTGGGTGCATATGCATGTGTGTCGGGGAGACTTGTGTGTGTGTCATTGTGGATGTGTGTATTTGTCAGATTGTGTCCATGAGTATCAGATGTCTAAATAGTCCTGGGAATGGGACATTCCCTATCACCTACCTGGTGTAAATATAAAACATTCCCAAGTCATGTTCGATATCAGAGTAAAGCTTCCTATTGCCTGTCCTAATAATGTGACTCAGTCACAATCACATACAATTGCTTCCTTTCGCACTTTTTCCAATTCTTACAACAGCTATCTTGTGCTAATTTATGTAAGTTTTGTGAGGTGAATTGACTCTTTTCAACTTCATCTGACATAGAACCCTCACAGCCAGTCAACTTCCATCTGAAATAAACTTACCGGAATCCAAAGCCTAGCTCAAGAATTGAAGCAGCAGCCATCCAGCAAGTAAAACTAAGTCTCTTGTTACACTGCCACACATTCAGTCCAGTTTTGCTCTTGTGCTTTGGTCTAGACTGGGGAGAGATGCAGAACATCACCACCATGGAAAACCGAGTGGAGCTGAAGGGATTGGAGAAATTCACTAATTACAGTGTGCAGGTGCTGGCGTTCACGCAGGCGGGAGATGGCGTGCGTAGCTTGGTGCTCTATACCCAGACAAAAGAAGACAGTAAGAACTCTCTCTCTTTCTCTTCCACCGTAGAAGTTGAGCAAGTTTTGATTTTCAGGTTTTACACAACGCGACCGGGTCTTCAGCGGCACAATATGAGCAGGGTCAACAAAACAAAATGGTGCTTTCAATGAGGAATATTTCTAGAATTAAGTTGCCAGTACAGGCCTTCAAACTCACAACTCATATATGTAGCATTCCTTTGTCAACTGTTTTAACAATGTTCTTTTATACAGGTTAACGCCTCCACCAAAATAGCAGGGAAATTTCTCTCTTGTGGCCTTTTTGTCAGATGAGAACGTTCTGTTCTTTGGGCTTTAACATTTGCTGTCACCTTGTTTTTATCTTCTCATCTAATCTTTTTAATCTCAATTACATCCTGACTTTTGGGCCGTGGCTTCTTCTCGATTAAAGGGAATGTTGAAATTGGGCTTATGTAGAACTATCAATTAAAACTCTCCATCTGTCAATTGATGCTTATTAATTTGTATCTCCTACACAAATTGGATCCAAGTGTTTGGTTTTGGCAGACATGACAGAGAGTTCAACATGTCCTCTTGATGGCACTGGCAAGATTTCCAAATCATACTCATGGCTGAGACATGTTAGGGTTCCATCGGTGAGCTGCTCACACTGTTGAAGGGGCTCATCAATTGGAGAGGATCAAAGATCCTGGACCTATGGCAGGCAACCTGGCTGATCCCGCAAAGTTGGAGGCTGAGGAGGCAGTAGCCACAGAGGGTTTTGAACATCTTGGATCAATGCTTGTTCATTTCAGGAAGACCATTCCTCACACCCCTGTCAGATTCTGGGGTGCACTTTAACTCTAATTGTAAGACATAAATTAATTACATTTATCGACTGAATTTGAAGAGAGCCAGTCTGAAGTTTAGTCATCCTGATTATTAGCAAGATCCATTTCAGGTACAAATATGTTTTCACAAGTTTTACAGAATATATTCTGTTTATCGAAACAAGCACAAAAGAATTGATCCTTAATAAGGAGCAACGGTTTTCAGCTTGTCAACGCTGGGATATCAATTTGCAAGACAGGTTGACAGTGCAAAGGTCTCTTTTTCTGTTCTTTTCACGAAAGTTCTTCCTCTGTCTTTGATCTTCCTTGATGTGCATTAAACCACTAAGACCCAGGACTTATTAACTCTTGCTAGCCATACCCACTGTGCATGAGTGAAGTCATCCTGAACTTGTGTTAGCTTATGATTACAGGAACAATTCATGGACAATTTTGGCTTGGTTATGTAGTCTGTGCCTATTCCTGGTTGATTTCTTTAAAATTAATGGTCAATTTAGCGATATCACTTCCTTCTGTCTCCTGATTAATTCTTTAAGACACCAATTATGTTTGTAAGATTATCTCTTTTATAATAGCTTGTCCCTCCAAGCTTAATAACTCCACAGATCGTGACCAAGGTAGGGCAACACCAACAAAAAATTAATGCATCTGTTTAAAGCGTGTAAGGATTGATTATCATCCCCAATTGTCCCAAATGGTGCATGAGTTTTCCATCAACATCTTTTCACCACAAGAACCATATGAGACTCCACAATAAATGTTAATGCTTACAACAAATTAAAGCTCAAAATGACCATACAAACTAACACATAGGCTCATTATATGCATTAAGTTACCATTTTAAAACATAACTGCGTTGTTGAGTAGAAGCCTTTTACTTCAATGCATTCTCACAAGTGTTAGCCTGAGTTTACATTAGTCTGAGCCATAAAATAGAAATAAAATGAAGTATCTTTTACACATCTATATGTCTTTCTTCCCTCCAGAAATTAATACAACTAACCACACTCAAACAGAACACAATTTAATTCTTCACTTGCTTAATCAAGTTGACATTTATCTTTGAAAGATAACTCAACCCTACAATTCCAACATAGGTCACCTACAAACTTTTTTAAACTTTCCTTCTGTGACTATAGGAATCCATTAAAGCTAATTGGTGAAATTGCTCGACATTTAACTGCCAATGGATATTCACGAGCAGTGTGGCCAAACAGTGCTTCAAATTTACATTGGTGTTTCATTGACATAATCCTACACTGACCTTAGGTGAGCATCACCTTGATTTTAAAATTCTCACCTTTGAGTTCAAATCCCTTGTCCCTCCCTATCACTGTGACTTCATCCAAAATTTCTGAGCTCCTCCAATTCTAGCCTCATGGCTGCACTCCCAGTTTTAATCACTTTACCACTGGTGACTGACTTCATCTGGCTAGATCTTGAATTGGAGTACCTTTGCTAAACCTCTTTGCTTCTTCTTTTAAGACTTTCATTATAACCTGCAGGACTGGATGATAGTCGTGATACCTGCTGCGGAGTTTTAAAGGAGGGTCTGGGGCACTATCCGGACAGACTTTTCACATCATTGATAGGATAGGCTACGCAATTTAAATTTCTGTTTTAACACGTCTGGCTCAGAGTTAGTGAACAGCCATCAGCCTTCCATCCTGCTTTCTATTTTAACCCTGGCAGAGTTACTGATTAACAAAAGCCAGTCCCAACACCCAATGCTGTAGCATGGTTTGGAAATCAACATTGCTTTTCCCATGTACACTATGCGGTCAAGGACGACTGAAGCGATTGGTTTCTGGTTGTACTAGAAATTGAGTTGAGAAGCTGCCACGTTTAATGAGTAAAAAATCAATCTATCATTTAAGGACCCAAGTTTCAGCTCTTTTGATAATTAAGATCAACCTTCTTTAACGCTTTCAGGTTTGGACTGTTCAGATTTACCCCACCAAAATAATCAACCACTGGACCACGTTTGGCCAGGGAAATTTTGTGGAGCAGTGGGTAATGTCTCTGCCTCGGAGCCAGAAGCTCCAGGGTCGAGTCCCACTCTGAGACTTGATGGTCACAGAGGAAATGTTCATTACACAGCCAAACAGATTGGTTCTCAAATCATTTCAGTACATCAGTGGTTGGGTGGGAGAGATTCCTGAACAGACAGCAGTGCAGCAGCCTCTCCACATGTGAAGATTCCACACACAAACCCTTGCTCCTGGCTCCATGACAAGCACATACCACCCTTTGAGGCACTGCTGATGCTGAGGCTGAACATGGTGTCCTCAATCACCAGAGGAAAAAGGTTGTCCATTCTCTTCTATATGACCAAACCAATTGGACTGACACAATTCGCCCTGGCAAACAGTGGTATTAAAGTAAATGCTTCCTCTCTATTGAAAGAAATAGCCCACATTTGCCAATTCTCTAACAACTTACTCTGCTCACTCATTCCTCACTTGAATAATGGGACCTGACTAACTGGTGAACGCCATTGGTTTACTGATGGAGAACAGCGTACCTTAATTGAGTGAGGACAGTGACATCATGGCAAATTTCACAAAGAGGGCTGCAATGATATAAGTGGTTCATTTACTGAAATAAGAATCATAGAATTGTACTGGACAGAAAAGGCCCTTCAGCCCATCAGATCTGTACTGCCATAAAAATAGTTAAACAGCCTTTATTGGTAATCCAATTGAACATGACTCAAACCCCACCACTTGTAGTCTGAGAATTTAACCCTTTCTAATTTAGAGAAAATGTGTTATGTCAGAAAAAGTGACATTAAAGCAGATTTATTGACGTCCTTTGGGGTGGAAACCTGGTCAGGCTGATATATGACTCCAGCCTGGGGTGGGTGATTCAGAAGTGGCACAGCAGATCATTCACAAAAGCAGCCACAAATGGGCAACTAATGCTGATGCCACCACCTGCAAATTCTTGCAACTGGTTTGGTGCTTAGTGCTCTCTTCACTTCTAAGAACTACTGCCTACCATGATGGGGATTTGTGAATGCCGGCAAGGAATGTAAGAAAGTAAACCACCCCCAAGGATAAATGCAATCCTTTTACAGTTAGGATTCCAGGCACCAATACAGCTGGAGAAAAGAAATGAGAATGTGAAGAGATAATATCATAAGATTATCATAAGATTATCATAAGGCAGCACAGTGGCTCAGTGGTTAGCACTGCCGCCTCACAGCGCCAGGGACCCAGGTTCAATTCCACCCTTGGGTGATTGTCTGTGTGGAGTTTGCACATTCTCCCTGTATGTCTGCGTGGGTTTCCTGTGGGTACTCCGGTTTCCTCCCACAGTCCAAAGATGTGTAGGTTAGGTGGATTGGCTAAGCTAAATTGTCCATAGTGTTCAGGGGTCTGTAGATTAGGTGTGTTATAAGGGGATGGGGATGGGTGGGATGCTCCAAGGGTAGGTGTGGACTTGTTGGGCCGAAGGGCCTGTTTCTACACTGTAGGGATTCTATTCTATTCTATGATTTAGGAGCTGAACTAACCATTGAGTCTGCTCTGCCATTCAGCGAGATCTTGGTTAATCTGATAATCCTCAGCTCCACCTGGCCTGCCTTTGTCCCCATAACCCTTGATTCCCTTACAGATTAAAAATCTGTCTCAGTCTCGAATTTACTTAATGACCCAGCCTCAACAGTTCTGTCCAGATTCAAAACCATCTGAGAAAAAAAATTCTTCCTTATATCTGTCTTAAATGTGCAATCCCTTATTATGAGATGATAAACTCTGGTCCCTAGATTCTCCTACAAGGGAAACAACCTTTCCGCATCTACCCTGCGAAGCCCTCTAAGAATCATGTATGTTTCAGTGAAGTCATCCTTCATTCTCTTATTTTTCAATGAGTACAGGCCAAATCTGCTCAACTTCTCCTGATAGGATAGTCCCTTCATACCTGGCATCAGCCTAGTGAACCTTCTCTGGACTGCCTCCAATGCCAGTATATCTTTCCGTAGATTAGAGAAGCAAAGCCGTTCGCAGTATTCCAGCTGTGGTCTGACAAGCATCTTGTATAGTTTTAGCAAAACCTGCTTGAACTCCTTCCTTCATCCAGTTTACAGTTTTGCATTTGGTTACTCTGTATTATGTAGTGAACATGCTGAGATATTCAACGATGTCACCAAGATCCAAAATACTGCAGCCTTGCCAGTGGAAGTGATAGTTACTAGGAGAAAAAAATTGTATTTGTACAGCAGACGAGTTAGAGACTCTGACTGGAGCCGGACGTGGCTGAAACTGTATTTGTCCAACAAGCACGGCTTTTGACTGATGAAGTGATTTAACATTAAAATGTACCTAATTATAGACTGCAGTCTGAAATTAAGGCTTCAGTTCATGCCAGAACAAATCCTATTGTGTTCAGATCCATTATAACATGCCACCTCCAAGGTTATTAATTATTGCTTGATTGCAGTGGATAGTTAATCCTGATGGAATTCTGCCAGATCAATTGGATGACCCAATTTTTCCCCACAAAGTGGGATCTGCATGTGTTTTATTTAATACTGTGGGCCTCACTTATTTGCATATTTTTTCATTAACTAATCCTTTTCACATCAAAGTTAAGGGAAGGATTTGTATTTTCCAATTCAAAAGAAAATCCAAGATCCCTGAATAATTATTAGTGTATTTAATCATCTCTAGACCACAGATGATGATACTGTCATGTTTTGTTTTCAGCTGTATTTAATCCTTCTGGGGAAATAATGCATGTTGATGAATGAGCTGGGGTTTGCATGCTTCCCAGTGGCCGTTGAGTCATGAGCCCATGTTGCAGTTGAGTCCCCTCTGGGCTTGTGGTTACCTTTGTTGACTATTATTGTGTGCCTGAATTGTGGCAGATGCCTTGAAAGTAACCCTGTGCACTTTGTGCATTCCCAGCAGACCACTGGACCAGACAGGGAGCTGAACATGCCCCAGGCAGACTCCAGCATGGCAGATACTCTGACATTTGTTTCAATAACATCAACATAGATGGGTCAGCAGCTACATCTTGCATCCAAACGGGCTTTTAACATGGGAAAATGACCCAAAACACTTCGCAGAGGGGAAGCATACACTTAGAGGGTAGCTAAATGCAAGATGAAAGAGGAGTTGTTGCTGAGCCTTTTAATCCAGGTTGGGACTGCAATGTAGTACCAAAGCTTTGCTGCACTGTCAAATGCAAAATGTCAAATTTGAGGCCCCATTTTCCAACTGAAGTGGACATGGAATATTCCACAGCATTATTCAAAGAAAAGCAAGAGAAGTTTGGCCAGTAATCATCCAAAACAGCCAATCTGCTCATGTTCTTTTAGATTCATTCATGGGTATGGGGCTGGCTGACGGGGCCAGCAATTATTGCCCATCACTAATTGCCCCTTGATCTCAGTGGCTTGCTGGGCCTTTCAGAGGATAGTGAAGAGTCAGTCACTTTGCTGTGTGCCTGTTGTCACAAGTAGGCCAGACCAGATAAGGACAGCAGATTTCATTCCCTAAAGCGGGATAACGAACCGTTTTACACCAGTCACCAATGGCTACTTGACTGCCAGTCAGATGGCATTTTTATTTCTGATTTTTGTTTTCAAATTGAACTCAAATTTCACCATCTGCCGCAATGGGACTTGAATCCCTGTCCCTAGAGCATGAACCTGGATTATGTTTTCCTTGGAGAGACAGAGGCTGAGGGGTGACCTTATAGAGATTTATAAAATCATGACATGGATAGGGTGAATAGCCAAGGTCTTTCCCCAAGGTAGGGGAGTCTAAAACTAGTGGGCATAGGTTTAAGGTGAGAGGGGAAAGACTTAAAAGGGACCTGAGGGTCAACTTTTTCACACAGACGGTGGTGCATGTACGGAACGAGCTGCCAGAGGAAGTGGTGGAGGCTGGTACATTCCAACATTTAACAGGTATCTGAATGAGTACATGAATAGAAAGGGTTTGGAGGGATATGAGTTAAATGCTGGCAAATGGGACTAGATTTTTTTAGAATATTTGGTCAGCATGGATGAGTTGGACTGAAGGGTCTGTTTCTGTGCTGTACAGCTCTATGACTGTATGATATAGTGATATTACCACTACACCAGTGCCTCCCTGATTCTGGTTCCTTGATTTGTGCAAATTGGTTGCTGAATTTCTCCAACTTGTAACGGTGAGATCATTTCAAAGGTATTTCATTTGCTGGCATGTGCTTTGGGCCATTCTGATATAATCCTGATTACATTCAAGTTCTTTCTCTTAAAGCAACAGAAGAGCAATAACAACATGATGGTATTAGGTAGGGTCAGGTGAAGTTGTGGAGGGACTTGTTAACTCAAAGTGCATGACCAGCTCTCTGGGGGCAAGAACAGCTTTGGCATGGGGAGGGCACAAGGGGAATGTGGGAGCAGGACATAGTGCGGAGAGCACAGAGGTGTGTACTACACAAATATGGCAATCAAATGCTAAAAATATGAGTCAGTGGCCCTGACCCTAAATCTAATCCAGCAAACCACCAGGCAATGGGATAACTGCCTTGAATACAAGATGACCCCATAAAATCTGGTTCATTTGGGTATCCTGGGTAAACTAGGGTCGGGATTTTAAATTGACTATTTTGGGAGATGTGCAGTGGAAGTCGACAAGGACAAGGATGAATAGAGGTAAAGAATTGATGCAAAATTGAGGTTTTTGGACATAAGGTAGTTTAGATAGTGAAAGGTAAAGTTGCCAGAATCCCACTCTCTAATCAGAAAAAGATGACTGGTGGTAGTTTAAGCTGAGGGCCACAATACCTTAGATGAGGGGGTAAGGCAAGACCTTCATAGTAACCTCAGCCGGTGCAGGAATTGAACACACACCACTGGGGTCACTTGACATAGTAAACTAGCTGTCCAATCAACTGAGCTAACTGGATCCCACATTTCATGCAAATGCAGCTTTAAACATCAATCATGGCCCTACTTGTCTGTCTTTTCTCATGGTACTTAACGAGAGAGAACTCAAGCACATACTAAAAACTGAACGCAGCTCATGAACATGGGAAAAGAAGAGCTCATTAGTATAAAAATTATAGCCATTATTCACAGCTAAAATGCATATAAACCGCTAGGTAATTGTTATTTTAAAAATGGCCACTGCCAATGATTTGAGCCACATCTCCTGCCAGCCATAATGTAGGCTTAATTATTCAGTAATTTATCGTTTGAATATTTCACATAAAATCTGTAGCTTGTGCTGTAAATAGAATAGCCTGAAGTTCGAAATCAAATAAGTGGTGCTGCACTTATGCAATTTTTATGAAGAAATAAAGGATTTGTACCTACGGCCTCAGGGGCTTTGTCACAGATTAATCTACATACATAGGTCTGATTTGAACCCTGCCATCCTAAACAGGTGCAGAGAATGTGGATTAAACTTTGAACATGGATTCAATTGTGATGATGTAGCCCCTGGTAGTCTTAAATATTAGAATTTATCTTTATTGGTCCAGTCATAATGCTTTCACATTAAGGATGTAATGTTGAAAAATGGAGGCTTAAGCTCTTGGCTGCCTGTATCATCTCTTTCTCCCTGCAGTCTCCTTTGAGTAACCCCATCCCCCCACACGCCCCACCACAACAGGACGCATCGCTTAATACCTGTAAGCTTCTCAGAATACAGTTTCTTGTGGTAGGTAGGATTTCAGCAGCCTATCTGGAAATGATGATCATTATTGTCTCATCATCTGTCAGTTTTGTATTAATTATCACAACCCTTAAAGTAACAGAGACCCCTTTGTCCCCCACCGCCACAATCTTTTTTGAGTTATCAGGGTTATACTTCTGACCACAATAACTTGAGAATAATGTCGAGAATAAACCTGCTTAATATGTTCATTAGCCTATCCCACTGTTAGCTATTGTATGTAAAATATACAGACACCCCACACACACACGCACGCACACACACAGACACGCATACACACACAGACGCACACACACTCACATAGTCACACACACACACAAACAGACACACACAGACACACACACTCACACAAACAGACACACACAGACAGACACACACACACACACACAATCACACACAGACACACACATGCACACCCACACCCCCACACATACACACACACGCACACACACACACATGCACACACACACACGCACACACATACATACCCACGCACACACATACATACCCACGCACACACAGACATGCACACTCACACAGACACACACAAACACACATACAGACATGCACAAACACACGCACACACATACACACACACGCACGCACACACACAGGCACATACTCACACACACACACACACAGGTTCATCAACGAGTAATACCAACACTAGGATTCTGGGATTTATTCAAAAATGCTGCAATGCCTAAAGGGGTGTTTTCTCATTTTTCACGTCCCTGCAAAAGGAAATTCTCATTTTCCACTGCAAAGATTTAGAGCCTTCTCTGGAACTCTGCAACTGTAAAGAGGAAACAACATTTTGCACGTGAATAACAGTATCCATTTCAGTTCTTCGACTTTACTTCAGTGAAGGTGGAAACAGTTGTCAAATTGAATCCTGCTGACCCCCACCCTCCATCCCAGGTGAACAGTGAGCTTGCTTGCAGGCATTAGCACATTCAGGCCATTAACTGAATCACCGTTTAGTCCAACTAGCTGGGCCCGCAGTGGAAACTAAGTCCTGCTCACTCCCCCTGCAGATGCAACATTCACATCATTATGTTAATCAGTATCCAAGGGCCCAAACGTACCTTCCAGGTGAAGCAGCACTTCACCTGCACTAGACACAATCTAGTCTAGTGCATTCGCTGCTCACAATGTGGTCTCCTCTACATTGAGGAAACGAAGAATAGACTGGGTGACCGCTTTGCAGAGTATCTACATTCTGCCTGCAAAAAAGACCCTGAGCTTCCAGTTGCCTGCCACTTCAACTCATCACCCTGCTCTCTGGCCAACATCTCTGTCTCTGGCTTGCTGCAGTGTTCCAGCGAAGCTCAGCGCAAGCTGGAAGAACAACACCTCATTTTCCGCTTGGGGACCCTGCAACCCTCCGGACTCAATATCGAGTTCAATAATTTTAGGACCTCAACTCTTCCATGTCCAAGCCCCCACACCCCACACACCAGGCCTTGCTATCACTCTACCCAAGTGTTTTTAATGTACTGTTTTGTGGGAAGTGGACATCACTGGCTGGGTCAGTATTTATTTCCCATCCCTTATTGCCCTTGAACTGAGTTGCTTGCTTGGTTACTTCAGAGGATTATGAGAGCTAACCACATCTAGAGTCACATAGAACCCAGACCAGGTAAAGACTGCACATTTCCCTCTTTCAGGGGCATTAGTGAACCAGAGGGGTTTTCATGGCAATTGATCGTGGTCATATATAGTCACCATTAACCAGCTTTTGATTCCATATTTATGAAGTGAATTCAAATTTCACCATCAGCCATGGTGAGATTTGAACCCATGTCCCCGGGACATTTGTATGGGACACTGGATAGCTAACCCAATGACATTAGTACAACACCACAACTCCCCTAACTAATGTACTTAAGCTTCCACCACAGTTGAGGAACCTCATATCGCATCACTTAACGTTTTCTACATTCAACACCAGTTAACCTGTGGTTTCTGAGGGGCGGTTAACAGTTAGTGGTTATAAACAAGGCTCTCTTTTCATGTCCTCTGGACGTCTGGTTGAAATATCCCAGCGCACATGCCATCAAACCTTTTAAAGGAACTAATGGTTACAATCAAGACAGTTTCAGTCTGGGCTGCAAGCTAAAGCTAGATCAAGGAGATGAAAGACATACTGTTTTTACAGGGCCCTTCACTGTCTGTAGATTTCATTTGGCTGCCATGTCCTATCCTCAGGAGTGACATTAACCCATTGACCTTATGCCAGAGGCCTTCAGGTAAAAATAATTTTCTGAGATCATCAAATTGGGCTGATAACTGAGTGTGTACTTGGGAGATTGGGTTCATTGACAGCATCAATCTTACTAAAATAAAATTTCATCTATCAAGAGCAGATAAATGGAGTTGAGAAGCAGATCAGCTACGAACTAACTGAATGGTGATTTAGGATATAAGGATTACTGACAATGTAAATGCACAGAGGACTTGCCTACTCAGCAGGCTAATGTTGGTGTTGTATACAAGGACAAACAGTGCTTAGCAATATATCTTTTAAAAGTGCTGTGTTTTGCCATGCCTTCCATAAAAATAAACTTTGTTCGACCTTTTCTGCATACATTACAATAAGTTTTGTTTTGGGAAATAGATATTCACCATATTTTCTTTTAGATTTGTACATAATGAAATGATTGCTTCAATCTCTGTGAAAACAAGTAGAAATCAATTGGAACTTCGGCAATTATGTTTCCTGACGTGTCTTGGATAATCGTTGGTACATTTTGGTTTTGAAAAGGCAGATTTTTGTGGCACATGCTGGTCTAGGAATTAATAAGCAAGCTTGACTAAATGTTATTAAAGGTCCTTTTCTTTATTTCACGTGCTATCTATTCTTTGATTCAGTTCCAGGACCTCCTGCGGGAATCAAAGCAGTACCCTCCTCAGCTAGCAGCGTGGTGGTGGCCTGGCTCCCCCCCACCAAGCCAAATGGAATCATTCGCAAATACACCATCTTTTGTTCGAGCCCTGGGTCTGGGCAACCAGTAAGTAGCAACCATCACCTCATTCCCCACCCATTAACATTCAATATTAACAATATGCCCCAAGGACACTGGGAAACTACAAATTTTTTAACCTTCCAGTCAAACTCCAGTCTGGCAAATCCTGTGATTACAGAATAAATATTTACTGGGAAACTTTGTAAGTTTCTGTAGAACTTCAGTCAGTCTTTTCAAGAATCCATTGCTAACTATCTCACTAGTCCTTATTGATGACAGCTGGTCCCTTCATCTTTATATCATTGAAATTCACCATTTAACTATCTCCTCGCTTCCTAAATAGAGCTGATGACTGTTTTGTCAAGTTCAGGCTCTTCAGACAGGCAAAGATTTTTGTACTGCTGAGCAATTCTTCACTCTGTAATGTCCGAGATTGGACAAGACTTGAATAATGTATTCATTCATGTGACAGCTCATCTGTATCACCCTTTGTGCTTCTATTGGGATGCACTGATGGGCTCACTCTGTTCCCCTCCTCTGTCACCCACTAACATCTGTTCTGCCCATTTTTCAGCTTAATTTGGGATTGTTGCTTCGCCCTAATTTGCTTTCTGGTTCTGACCAAACTGCAAAGTTGCCATCCACATATTCTTCCTTCTCTGTATAATATCATTGTGTTAAAATGAAGATCCTTTAAGTAAATTTTCCACTTGATTCTTTCAGACCCATGACCTACATGTTGCAGAACTCTGGAACTTTCCTCTTCCAATCTCCAGATTTTCAAAGAAACTAAAAGTTGGTGTCCCCAATTATTATGTTTCATTTATTTCCTCTTCTGTGGCTCTGTGGGTAGGACCTATGCTTTTAAGTCTGAAAACTATTGGTTCAAGCTCACTCTAGAGACACAAAAGTCCAGACTGATACTCCAGTGCAGTGCTGAGGGAGCACTACACTGTTGACCAAAATGTTAAATCAAGCTCATGTCTGCCCTCTCAGATGATCGTAAAGTATCTTGAGGTGCTCTTTTGAAGAGGAGTTGGGGTGTCATTCCTAATTTCCGAGTCAATATTTACCCCCTCTACCTACATCACTGACAAAAAAAAACAGATTATCTGATCACAGCTGTTTGGGAAAGCTTGCTGTGCTTTTCCACATTGCTCTCTAAAGCATTTTATCAGCGGCGGTGTTTGCTGACCTCAGCAACTGTGCACACTCGCAAAGGAAATGTGCATATAAGTCATGTCAACCCAATAAGTCATGACATACAAGGTAGACAAACAGGAGGCTGGAAGGACACAACAGACAAGGCAACATCTGGAGAAAAGGAGCAGTCAACATTTCAGGTATTACCCTTCTTTGAAGAAGGGTAATACCCGAAATGTTGACTGCTCCTTTCCTCCAGATCCTGCCTGGCCTGCTGTGTCCTTCCAGCCTCCTGTTTGTCTACCTTGGATTCCAACATCTGCAGTTTTTTTTGTCTCTAACCAAGTCATGACATGCAATTTGGTGTCAGCAAACACAACTTTTATCAGCAGTAAATTGCTTTGAGATTAAACTAAATTTGTGAACGGCACTATTTAGATGTAAATCTTTATTGTCTTCCCTGCTGTTCTTAATCCTTGTGTCATGCATTAAGAGCCTTCACCTGGTCTTCCCCAGTGAGTCACAAGCCAACACATTGTTTCTTACTAGGACAGATGCGGCATTGTCTGTAGTTACTTTACTTTACCCATGGCAGAAATATGCAAATCTGCACAACAAATATCAGGAAACTTGAGAATATGCAGCAAAAAAAAGCCACAGAGAAACTTGAGAAGGATTTTGAGTAAATTTGACGCTGGATGATTAAATTGCTAACTATTTCAATGTTATGCTGTCGCATATTCTTGTGCTAATAGTGATGTGGTAATTATCATGAGTTTGTAATTTGCTGTGCCTCGGAATGCATCAGGAGGGTGGTATGGCTGCATGCTCATTTCTCAGTGACTAATCTGTGCTATTTCAACAGCCTGGGCTATCCTCTGTGACCAATGACTGATGTTTCCGAATTTGGGTTGCTGTGTAGCAAGCAGAATCTGGCAACATTCAGCAAGGCACCCTCCTTTGGTGAAGTGCCCTGTCAGAGAGGTTTGCCCAGTTCACATGTGCTGGAAGATGTTAAACAGGGATTGAAGACCTCAACTGCTAGATTCGTCTATCTTTCATAATGTGGCAGTCAAGGGAGTGGGGCAACTAGGCAGTAACACCTGGTTTTGTTCCCCATTCAGCTCAGGGATTATCATGATGCATTTCTGGGGCAACAGCCCATGTCACACCAGGCTGTGGGCCAAGTGCTACAAAAATGCGATTAGAATAGTTAGGTGATTTCGACTGGCACAGGCTCGATGGGCCAAACGGCCTTTTTCTGTGCACTAAATCTCTAAATGACTCTATGACCCATTCAGAGAGTTGACAACCTCCCCAGTGTGAAGTCTTATTTACCACAGTAAAACCTGTTAACAGTGTACTGATAGTAACAAGGTCAGCCGAGTGGACCTCATAGAGTATGAGTTCCCTGATTGGGGCTGTTAATCTGGTCCAATCAGGGAGCCCTGGCTGACAGATAAGGACAGGAGTGTCAGACATCTTGCTCACTCTGAGAGCTGGCTCCAAGGGAGCTGGATCAGTGTCAAGGACTCTCCATGTGCAAGTAAAGGGTAACTTGGTGATGGGATACCAGCCTCTGTGACATTATTTCAAACAGTAGCAATGTACTGTCATCAAGTGTTGGACATGTTTCAAAATCTTTATGGCAGAATTACTAAACATCCACTTTCTGTGGTGCTGTCCAGTGCCTGTACCATCATTGCTGGAGGTACATTAACCTTAAACATCCCCCCATTAACCAATAAAAAGCAAAGTTGTACAGATGCTGGAGATCTGAAATAAAAACAGAAAGTGCTGGAGGAACTCAGCAGATCTGCAGCATCTGTGGAGAGAGAAACAGAATTAACATGTCAAAAGCAATGTGATATTCAGTGGGAGATGCTGGGTGCTGCCTCTATCCTGACACATCAGGGGAGGCCTGTGTGTAGCTTCCCCATGGCTCTTATGTGGACTCAATTAAAGGCCTCCGTCATCCACAGTGGGTGGGGTGAGGTGGTCATTCCTCAGCCACGTAGGGAAAATGGCTGAACCTGTGTTGCCTGAATACTGAAGTGTAACCCATCACTGGTACAAGAAACCACTTAACACCAGTTCTGTTGGAAGATCACCAGACTTGAAACATTAACTCTGCTTGCTCTCCACAGATGCCACCAGATCTCCTGAGTTTCTCTGCCACTTGCTGTTTCTTGTTTCACAGCTCCAGCGTCCGTAGCACTTTCATTTTGTTTTGTTGATTACATTGCCGCTACCTTACTGCAGGATCTGCCATGTTGCCTTTGGGTTGCCAACTTCCAATGGAGGTTTTGTCAAGTGACCACTCAGGTCCTACCCGTGCCCTTCCCTTCTGCCCTCGATCCAGCCTGTGCCTGAACTGCCAACAGAAAGCAAAGGCTCCTCAATGAAGAGGCTTGATTATCAGTCAAACTCAATTTTTTTTAATTCATCCACAGATGTGGGCTTCATTGGCTGAGCCAGCATTTATTGCCCAGAGGGCAGCTGGATGAGTCACATTGCTGTTGGTCTGGTACCACATGTAGGCAGGACAGTCTGGATGGCAGGTTTCCCTCCCTAAAGGACATGAGTGAACCAGATGGGTTTTTCCTGACAATCAACTCATGGTCATCATCAGACTCTTATTTCCAAATTATTATTGAATACAAATTCCACCATCTACTATGGCAGGATTTGAACCCAGATCCTCAGAACATTATCTGGGTCTCTGAATTAACAGTCCAGCAATAACTCTAGGCCATCGCCTCCAACACTTTCCTCACAGCTCCCTTACATCACTGGTATTTCCAAATATATCAGTGAAAGGCTTCAGATAAAAGAACACCCCATTTCAGTTTGTTCAATGCCCCAACGATTTTTCATTCACCAAAAGTGCTCACTGTTGCATCCTGGAAGATAACCGTCAATTCCTGAAGGGTTGACAAGCCTCAGTTGTCTCCCCCAACAAGGATTCAGCTTTGTGGAAAATTGCAGGCCCAAACCCATCACTCATCCTTCGATGGCAGAGAGTACTGTCAAGGGACACCTTTCATACAATCGTTCTGCAACTCATAAGCTCAAGTGAGCTAGGTCTTCAGTCAGGAGCTCGTCAGTCTGGGAAGCAACAGTCACACTGAGTGTTGCAAACTGTGGTGGTCTCTGCTGTGAAAGAATGGTTGGTATCTGTGCATTCGACAATTTATGTCAATCTATCAAATTCTTCCTTTTCCAAGGCATTTGCATTTAAAATTCGATTATGACTGGGGCCAAAAGTGAAAGGGGGTATGGGAGGGAAGGGAAGGGGAGAGGAGTGTTTCTACTGAAAAGTATTGTCCCTAAAATTACAAGTATTGTGCCCAGGGTTATTGTAGATTTTCCTAGGCAGCTTTGACAACACGCCTGCAAATAACAGTATCAGATCCCTATGGTTTTAAACAGCCGCTTTGATGAACAGATTACATCTCCATGACAACGCATGGCTTAGATATTGAAATGAATTTGAAGCAGAGCTTTTGATAAGTAGTAATTTGTAGACCTCCTGTCTCTTTGTCAGTGGAGTGGAGGGCCAAGCTTGCGGATTACTAAAGAACTCAACTGTGGGATTCATTTTGTTCATTTCTGCTGTGGTCTCTTTGTGAACCTGTAACCAAAACTGATGGAATGATAGGCATGTAACTGGCAATCCTCCTAGTCACCATTTCCTCTATCAGACTAATCAGCAAGATATGGCGCTGATCATTTTGATTAAAGTCAATGTACCCCTTGGATGTATTGTGAACCAAGTGGAGGACAGTGCAGAACTTCAAACGGATACAGACATGATAGCGGAATGGAGAGACAAGTGGCAGAGGAAATTTAATGCAGAGAAATATGAACCATTTCATTTTGTCAGGGAGGATACAGAAAGGCAATAAAGGCAAAAACAAACTAAAGATAGAATTCTAAAGGAGGTGCATGAGCAGAAAGACCTGTGTGTATATGTGCTTAAGTCTTTGAACTTGGCAGGACAGGTTGAGAGAGCTGTTAATAAAGCATACCAGATCCTGGCCTTTATCAATAGGGGCACACAGTACAAAAGCAAGGAAGTTCTGTCAAAACCCATTTCAAACACTAGTTTGGCCTCCTCTGGAGTATTGTGTCCAGTCATGGGCGTCACACTCTAAAAGGATGTGAAGGCAATAGAAAGAATGCAGAAAATATTCAAGAGATTGGTTCCAGAAATGAGGAGCTTCAGTTACCTGGAAGGATTACTTAGAGAAGAGGAGATTTGATCGAGGCTGTTCCAAGCTTACAGCACACCAGTCCTGTTTGCACTGTGTCTTTATTGAACTCGCTATCAGATAGCTGCCTGCAGTGTTGTGGCAGAAGTCACATCCAGTAACCAGGAAGCACATTACTACAATAATACTAAACACAGTAATGCCTGTTCTGAAAGAAGAGACATATTGGACTCAACTAACTTTGTTTCTGTTGCCACAGACGCTGTTAGACCTGCTGAGTTTCTCCAGCATTCTCTGTGTTTGTTGCAGTGCATTAGTACAAGTTCCATTCAAACATTCCCCTTTTCTTAAACTACTGCAAATTTGTCTGCACAATCATTTCCACTAAGTTGCCCAAGTTACCGATGATGCAGACTGTTCCCACACATTATTAAAACTGTTTTTCTAGATAGTCCCACGTTGTCAGTCTCTTTACATACATGACATGTATGTGGGTTGACAGTTTTTCCTCTCACCTCGACTGGTGGATTGATGACATCTTCCTAGATGACTGTGCTACATTGTTTACTTAGACACCTGTTTCCTCAAATTGTATGAGTTGTCTCCAGCACATTTTGCTCTCTGACTTTGGCACCAAGTTTCCTCTGTGGTCCTGAAGGCAGACCCTTTCTGTTTCCTGCTGTTTGATTGGCATCCCATTAGTCAATGTGACCTGCGAAACACTGTAGATCTCTTCTGGCATGTTTTGTGTTCTGAGATCAAGCATTTGACCAGCTTCACCCTGAAATGAGTGGCTTCAGCTTTGTGTCCCATATCTGAAATTCCAGGTCTTCAGTACTGTCACTGCATTGGACTCTCAGACTAATTTGTCCGTTCGGTGTGAGCATCATTCTTTCACTGAGCTTCAACTTAACTTGCAAGGGTTTAATTTTTGGATTGCCAGCGGTCTGTGATACTCATAAGGTTACAAGAAGCACCATTGTCTACCTGGCACTTGATGTTTGTTCAATGCTCTTGTTTTGCTGTTTCCAATGCAATAGTTACAAATCATTCTTCCACTTTGGATTTGACAGTGCCAACTCGCCCGAAACGTCAGCCTTCCTGCTCCTCTGATGCTGCTTGGCCTGCTGTGTTCATCCAGCTCTACACCTTGTTATCTCAGATTCTCCAACATCTGCAGTTCCTACTATCTCTCGCTATAAGGTGCGGATTGAATCATCTGAATCTTCATCCAACATCTCTCTAGTAACCAAATTTGATTTGTCAGAATTAACATCCAACAAATGCCTCTACAAATTTTTGCTGGCTTACTTAAAAGCAAAATACTTCAGATGCAGGAAATCTGAAACAAATACAGAGAATGCCAGAGAAACTCAGCAGGCCTGGCAACATCTGTGGAGAGAGGAACAGAGCTATCGTTTCGGGTCCAGTGTAATCCTTCATCAGAAGGTGCATGTATGGTCATTCCATCCATGTGTAACATATTTCCAAAGTGCAAACCCATAGCAGCCGCATGTGCAGGAAGCCTATGAGTCAGAGCCTGATCTACCCCTGGAAAATTGAACTATTGACTGACAAAAACCTGCCTATGGCAACAGAGATCAGAGACCCTCGTCAGCTTGGAAACCACAACAATTCACAAGTTATACAGATAAAAGGAAGCAAGGGATGTCAAAATTTAAACAAGCATTTCTGGATTTCTTGTGAAACAATCTTTTAACAGGTTATCTTACCAAGGGTAATGGCTTGATTTAAAGGTACTACATGATCATAAAAGGTGAATTAATACCCTGTTCATTTATTACTAATACACAACATGATGCGGTGAATTGCACAATCCTGTTTAGTCATGGCTCGTTGAAAGGCATGCTGCTCCTTCCTCAACCAATGGAAAAGACACGCGATCAATGGCTTCTTTGTGAAGATAGTGGGACTTTACCTCACCAGCCGAGAGCTACTGACTTAAGTTTAATTGAGTTAATACTCTCGGCCTGGCGTGGCGGTATCTTGAGATGCGAGTGGGTCCTGCCCAGCACGTACTGGAGGCAGCAGAAGGAGATCGGGGAGGTGACAGCTTCAGCAGCAGCAATGACACCATGACCCAAAGTGAGAAGATGGAGCGGTGACAGGCGTCCCTTGGTATCTGTGGCAGCAGCGTAAGAACAGGCAGCTGAGGTCTCCCGGAGAGAGAGATAAGTGGAAGACTCATCTAAGACTGGAACTTTTAACGCTATTCCTTTATTTTTCTAGTTTATATCAAGAAGGACATTAATGTTAACTATTACCTTATCTATTTATTTGTCTGCTTATTCTATGAAGATAATGCTTAACTTTTTAACTTTGTTTCTTTTACTGCTTTGCACCTACATTTTTGTACCTGGGTGCCTTTGTACCTGAGTGTGTGTGGCGACATTGTACACTTTTCACTGTACTCCTGCACCTCTACCTGAGTACACATGACAATGAGATCTCAATCTAAATCTTGGAAAGGAAATCCAGGTAATGCTTTCCTGGTCAGCTTCCCACCTTTGCCCCCTTGGCAACATGAGGTCATTCAAAACTTTGCTTTGATAGTAGAGTAGCCCCCCGCTTTGCGTGTACTCACAAAGTCACCCCAAATACAGCCAGCCAATCACTAAAGAAGGATCAGTCTGAAACTTCTGAGTGTCGTAACTTCAAGTATGCAGACAACACAATGCTGGGTGGGAGGGTGAATGCTGAGGAGATGCAGAGCTGCTTCAGTGTGATTTGGACATGTTGAATGAGTGGGCAAATGCACAGCAGATGAAGCACAAATGTGTGTAAATGTGAGGTTTGGCAGCAAAAAAACCAAGACAGATTATTATCTGGAAGGGGATACGTTGAAAAAGTGGGAGACGCAACGAGACCTGGATGTCTGTGTGTACCAGTTGATGAAAGTAAGTGTGCAGGTGCAAACAGGCTATGAAGAAAGTAAATGATATGTTGGCCTTCATAACGAGAGGATTTGAATATGAAGCAGGCATATCTTGCTGCAATTACATAGGGCCCTGGTGAGACCGCACCTGGAGTATTGTGGGCAGTTTTGGTCTCCTTATCTGAGGAAGGATTTTCTGGCGATGGAGGGAGTGCAGTGAAGGTTTACCAGACCCATTCCTGGCTTAGCAGGACTGGTGTATGCAGAGAGATTGGATCAGTTAGGAATATATTCACTGGGGTTCAGAAGAATGAGAAGGGACCTCACAGAAACCTATAAAATTGTAACTAGATTAAACAGGACAAACACAGGAAGGATGTTGCCCCTGACTACAGAGTCCAGAACCCGGGGTCACAATTTCAGGATACACAACAGGCTGGTTAGGACTGAGATGAGGAGAAATGTCTTCACCCAGAGAATGGTGAGCCTGTGGAAATCTCTGCCACAGAAAGCGGTTGAGCCAAATATTGAATGTTTCACGAAGGAGTTGGATATAGTTCGTAGGGCTAAAGGGCTCAAAGGATATGGGGAGAAAGTGGCTAATGGATACTGATTAGCACTATCATACTGAATCGTGGAACAGGCTCAAAGGACTGAGTGGCCTACTCCTGCTCCTGTTTTCTATGTTTCTACAAATACTGCAGTTGGTGGGCTGTGGGAGATCCTAGCCTGGAAGTTAGATGTGCAAACCCCCTGCAAATTCCTCCCGACAGCATTGACCCATGTGTGCCAGGGCAGCTACCAGGTGCACCCACTGCTGTTGGTTGGCACTGACCAGACTGTTTCTCCTCACAGGCTCCCAGTGAATATGAGGCATCTCCAGAGACCCTGTACTACCGAATCCCCAACCTGAACCGTCAGCAAAAGTACCTTCTGTGGGTTGCAGCAGTCACATCAGCAGGCCGAGGAAATGTGAGCAACAAAGTCACTGGTGAGCCAGCAGCAAAGGGTACGTCAGCCTTCATCATGTATCTTGTTAGTTTTGTACTTTCTTCCCTTTTGTTCTCCTTCCTTGTCTTTTCAGATACCTGCATCCTACAGTTTTGGTAAACAGCTTTAGAGTGAATCGCGAAATGGTTAGTGTAGTTTTACTTGGGGGACAAGATAACTCCAGGTCTAAGTTCCCAAATCTCTCCATCACTGAGATTTTGTGCCTCTTCCGTCTGTTTTAATCTCATTGACTGAGACTGTTCACTGTGCTGAGTCAACCCTTGCAATGCTATTGCATCACCTTAAAGGGTTGGTGAGCCATGCACCACCTTGGAAGTTCACTCCCCTCCTGTCATCGGCTCACACAGGCAACAGTGTGTATTGCCTGTGAGATGAAATGTAGCAACTTACCAAAGCTCCTTCAACAACACTTTACAAACCTACAAACTTTACCATCCAGAAGGACAAGGGCAGCATTTGCATGGAAACACTGCCAATTGCAAATTCAACTCCAACCCGCTTAGCATCCTGATATGGAAATATATCACCATTCCTTCAGTGTTTCTGGCTAAAATTCCGAGACTCCCTTCCTAATAGTACTCTGTGTGTCCCTACACCACATGGACTGCAATGGTTTAAGAAGGAGGATCAGCAGCACCTTCGCAAAGGATTAGGGATGGGCAATAAATGCAGACTTTATGACTTACAACAGGAAGGACATGATAGCACTCGAAGGGGTACAGAGGAGGTTCACCAGGATGTTGCTGGGATGAAGAAGTTGAGCTGTAAGGAGAGACTAGATAGGCTTGGATTGTTTCCTATAGAGCAGAGAAAACTGAGGTGGGGGTCATGACTGAGGTGTATAAGATTATGAAGGGTATGGACATGGTGAATAGAGAGCAACTGTTTACTTGGTTGAGGGGTCAATCACAAGAGGGCATAGTTTTAGGGTAAAGGACAGGAGATTCAGGGGGAGTTGGGAAAAGAAACTTTTTGATTCAGCAGGTGGTGGAAATCTGGAATGCAGTGTCTGGGGAGGTGGTGGAGGCTGGAAACCTTACAGTCTTTATAAAATATTTGGGTGAGTACTTCAAATATCATAACATTCAAGGATATGGGATAAGTGCAGGAAATTGGGATTAGCCACTTTTAGTGGTAGTTACGTCAGTGCAGACTCAATGGGCCAAATGGCCTTTCTCTGCACTGTATGAATCTATGAACCTAAGAACTTTTTCTTAAATCATTTGACTCCCATGGTGACAGAAGATGACCTGGATAGGCACTGGTCTTTTATTTACTTTCCTGTACATGGCCTGGCTATCCGTTCCTTGTCCACAACATGGTAAAGGCGAGTTCTGGGATTTGGAACAGGAGATTGGAGTGTAGGAGCTGGGGTTGGAGACAGGAGGATGAAGGTATAGCACTTGTCAAAAGAAATTGTGACATCTTGACCCCCCTGTATGATGGTATTATTCAGATCAGACGTCAATGCTTTGTCAGTCACTAGGGGAAAGTGCAATTAATGAAGGTAGTAATATATTTTTGGTGGTACAAACCTAATGGGCTGAAGGGCCTTTTCTGTAAAGTATGATTCTATGGTTCTAATCCAATGTAAGTTTTCTTTTGAAACACAAACATCTGAAAACCCTTCTTCAGAATGGCCTGCCTCACTAATGTTAACCTGATTGTTTCAACTACACTATATTGCTTTTTACCTCTCTCGGGCAAAACAACAAGGAGTTTAATACTGTAAAAGTGTTCCTTTTCCTGTCCATATCCTCACTTTAATCGTGTGCATTTTGCTCATGAGGCTGTCCTTTCATACAGTTTCTTTTCAATATGCCATTCCACATACAATCTTCATCTTTTGGTCGATCTTACGTAAAAGCACATTGCCAGTTTGTACACCGCACAATTTTTATAAATGCAAGTCAAGCTCTCCTGTCTGGTGATTTATTTTCCTCCTTATTCTTTTCATGGGAGATGGATGCTGCAGAATTTGTTGCCCATCCCTAATTGCACTTGAAATGAGATGCTTTCTGGACCATTTTAGAGAACAGTTCAGAATCAACCCCATTGCTGTGGGTCGGGCGTTACATGTAGGCCAGACCAGGATAAGGAAGGCAGATTTCCTTCTATGAAGGGCATCAGTGAAGTAGATGGGTTTTTACAACAATCAGTGATAGTTGTCACGGTCACCTGACTAATTCCTGATCTTTAAATGGAATTTAAATTTTACCAGCTGCTGATGTGGGATTTGAACCAAGTTTGCCAAAGAAGTAGCTTAGGCCTCTGGATTACCAGTTCAGTGATATTAGTAGAATATGACTATCTCTACCTCATGATAAATAGTAAATGATAACACAGTATGGACTGCCACTAATTCCCTTCCTCTGCCCCTCAGTCCTGATGCGTTATGAAGAGAAGTTGATTGTAGCTCATTAGTTGTTCTCCCTGCAGCAAGTGAGATTTGATTCCCCTTTGAAGCCTGCTTGTCCTTGGGGTGTGGGACATGATTAACAAAATTCCTCATCCATAATTATTCACAAATAAGCTCGTCCTATTATCCAATGGGGTGAGTCCATCATGTCCTGCATCTGTCATTGAAGATGCTGTTAAATTGACAAGACTCTGCCACTTGTGCTGGGAAAGATGAGTGAGGACATGTCTGAGAACGACATCATTTAAGCGTTAGACTGGTATGCTGTACATCCCAGTTGTAACTCTGGTGAAGTGACATTGCCACCGGGGGATGTAGGCATCAGCTGATGTTGTGTTCAGGATGTCAATCCCTGGCCTTTCCCAAATTAACAGATCAGTCAGTAATTGGCTCTCAGAAATAGTGGGACCCACCCCAGGATGATAGAGATAGCAGTCAGCAAGGGTTACTGAGCCCTGTCACATGGTTATGGAGGTTGATTGATGGCAGAATGGGGTCTGTTTGGAGCAAATGAATAATCCCTTGCTCCTCATTATCCACTAAACGTGCAGAATCCAAGGTGCTGGGAGGCTGTGGTGCAATATCTCAGTCAGTACCTTGGAAGCAGAAATAAATTATTCCAGGTAACCATTGGAATGTTTTAGCTGTCGTTAAGATGACAGCATGATCAATAATCCACTCCTTATTTTGAATAAGATTGTAAGATATAGGAGCAGAAATAGGCTGTTCAGCCCATTGAATCTGCTATGCCAGGACTGATGTGATACTCCTCAACTCAACTTTCCTGTCTGTTTCCCCATCACCCTTGATTTTCTTACTGATTAAAAATCCATCTCAGTTTTCAATATACTTAATGGCCCTGTTTCGAACTCCTTCTGCAGGAGAAAATTCTTCAGATTCTCTACCCTCTGAGTAAAGAAATTCCTCCTCATCCTGGTCTTAAATGTGGAACCCCATATTCTGAGATTATGCTGTCTGGTATTGAGTATAGTGCCCCTGGTACGGTGAGCTATGTACTGTACAGTATACTTGTAGGGCGTGTTCTATGGATGAATATCTAAAGAATCTATGTTTTGTATTCCAGTCCCGGCAAAGATTATTGCATTTGGAGGAACAGTAACTACGCCTTGGATGAGAGATGTTTTTTTGCAATGTACAGCTGTGGGTGATCCAGGACCTACCATTAAATGGACAAAAGACAGGTAAACACACACTGTGCGCTGCAACAACCTTTTTACACCCGAATCCTTGGCTCCTAGTGGGCAGGCCCATCCCATCATTTTAGTGGCAATATCCTGGAGTATTGGGCCCAGTGGCTAATCCTCACTGGGAAGCCCAATGTTTGGAAACAGGAGGAGGATTGGGAGGATCTGGATCCCGAGCCAGAATGGCCTCTGGGGGCCTGAACTGTGAGCCAGCTCATTTTGTGAAGAAGGGTGGGCTGACAAGCCTCACAGTCCCTTCGAATTAGGCTAATTTGTTGACCAATCAGGCAAAGAGCATAGGTAGTTGCCATGGAGATGTTTGCTGTTCAGCATTCTAATGATAATCAATGAGAGCAGAAAGATAATAAAGTAGAATGATACAGCAAATAGTCTGGCAAATAATAACTCTCCAACCAAACAAAATGCCATTGCCTTGAAAGTTTTGTTTGTGGTATTAACCCCCTGAATGTTTATGCTAGGCCTCACTCCAATATCTGAATAGAGGCAACACCCATTTATTGTAAATGATGCAATTATAAGGGGTACAGTGGAGCGAGTAGCAATGTTATTTTCTTGAATTGGATGTTATTAACGCTTGGCTTTTGTACAAAGGGCTCTGATAAAACTGAGTTGCTTCAACGTGATGGTGTACTGCAGTACAGTTCTGCAGGGCTTGCACGAAGAACTGTTCTTGACTGCTGACAGCCTGATCTCAATCAGGTTGTTGGGGCAAATGCTGAGGACTGACCTCCAAATGGAACACCATCCTTGAGAGACAGAGAGAGAAAAACCACCTATTTCATAGATAATAATATGAAACAAAGAACTGCGGAAGCTGGAAATCTGAAAGAGAAACAGAAATTGCTGAAGAGTTAACATTCCTTTTTCAGAACTGGAAGGGCCACTGGACCCAAAACATTAACCCTGTTTCCGTCTCCACAGATGCTGCCAGACCTGCTGAGTTTCTCCAGCAGTTTTTGTTTTTATACCTATTTCAGGGATCTTGCTGCACAGTTCCAAAATATCAGGTTCAGAATAGCATTTTTAGAATCCGTTACAGACTACGATTGGACTTAACACTCCAGGACAAAGCAGAACAGCCTAGTCACCTGCTCCACATACACTTCAGGCTTGACCTGACATCTCCAGGAATTGAAGATTAATCTCCAGGCCACTCACTGCTGAGACCAACCAGGGAGAAAAATCATCGGGGCATTAAAATAAAAACAAACTTTGTTTTTCTTTTCTCTTTTGGTTGAGCATCATTGCTTATTAGTTTTGAGACTACTGGGGATGGAAACCAAAAAGCTGTCGGACTGAGAGTCAAGTCTCACTCAACTAGGTAACCAGGAGTTTACTCATTGATAGGGAAGCTGAGACATCACAGAGGTGGACTTGTTGAATGACCAATGGGAACCCTAAGTCCAAAAGGGTTAAAATAGATGAAACGAAGGAACGACAAGTTGCATAACAGAACATTATTTGTATTCCAGAAAAGTTACTAAGGAGGTGGCACATCAGACATTTTAAAAATTGCAGTAAGAAAACTTAATAAGGAAGAATCAAATCATAATGTTAATATCACCTTGTGTAGTTATTAACAATAAACTTGTGTTGTTTGCAGTGAAGATTCTGCCATCCCAGTGCAAGTTGATGGCCACAGAATGATCTTCAACAATGGGACGTTGTTTCTTCGTTCCGTAAGAGCAGAGGATTCAGGGTATTATACTTGTACAGCCACAAACACCTGGGGCTTTGATACCATTATAGTCAACCTTCTGGTGCAAGGTAGGAGCGGTTGTGTTTGCTCATTTCTCCCACACTGTGGGATTCTTCCCTGACATCCGTTTGCCAAACTATTGGTGGTAGAATCTCTGGACATTGATAGTCCAATCCCTGGAATTCCTTCTGTGAACTTTTCCACTTATCTTTCATCTTTCAGAACCTCATCAAAACTCATCCTTTTTGCCAAAGGTCTAAGTCACCCCCTCCTTAAACTCACTCTTCACCTCTTCTTCTTAACTATCCCAGTTTATTTCTTTCTCCCTCGCCTGGGACATTGTCTTCACTAAAGACACTGAATTATTGTTCATTTCTTTGAGGTTCATACCCTGTTAGTAGAGAATCCATATTGCAGCTGCTAAATGGGGTTCTGGACAGAATAGATAGGGAATAATTTTCTCACGAGCACAGATTGTTGAAAGTGGCAGCACAGATCATCACAGCAGGAGGTTTATCAATAGGAGCACAGAATACAAGAGCAAGGAGACGATGTTGCATTTCTACAAGACACTTGTTAGACCTCATTTGGAGTGTTATGTACAGTGCTGGATGTTATATTATCGAAAGAATGTAACCGCATTGTAGAGAGTGCAGAAGCGGTTTACAAGAATGGCTCCAGGGATAAAGAATTTAAGTTATGAGGATAGATTGAAAAAGGTGGCACTGTTCTCTGTGGAGAGAAGAAGGAGGTCTGATAGAGTTTTTCAAAATCATGACCGGGTTCAATAGAGTAGATAGGGAGAAACCATTCCTGCTTATAACAAGAACAAACTTCAGAGGACATAAACTTCAGGTGATCTGCAAAAGAAGCAAGGGTGATATGAAGAAAAACATATTTACTCAGTGTATAGTTAGGAAATAGAATGCACTGCCTGGAAATAGGGTGGAACCAGGTTCGATTGAGGCATTCAGGAGGGGTGTCAGATGATTATTTGGATAGGAATAGTGTGCAAGGGTATAAAGTAAAAGCAGGAGATTGGCACTAGGCAGTGATGCTCATTTAATGAGCTGGTGCAGGCACAATGGGCCAAGTGGCTCCTTCTGTGCCAAAATACTTTTGTGATTCCGAATGGAGAACTAGAGGGCAGTGATTTAAGTAGCAAGAGGTTAGGTTCTGGAATGCACTGCCTGCAATTGTGGTCGAGACAGAATGCATCAAGGATTTCAAAAGGGAATGATTCATTATCCGAAGAGAGAATGTTCAGGGCTACGGGAAAAAGCCAGGGCAGTATGGGAGCAGCTGAGTAGCCATTATAGAGAGCCAGCACAGACAGGATGTACCAAATGGTCTCCTTGTATGCTGCACATTTTCTATGATTCTGTACAACACACACAGTTTGGTAGATAATTAACATGTGATTCAAGGTTATGATGCTTCAGGGATTTACCTCTGCAAAATTCAATGTGTTTATCCAATAATTTGGTCGTCAGCACACTGCAAACAGCTTTGGTGTGACCCCTCATCTTTTAACATTATAACTGGTGCAATTATTACTTCTCAAAATATTTCCCCCCTTGTCCCCCCCTCGCTACATGTAAAGTGCAAGTTACCTTTTGGTAGTCCACACATACCTCTGAGTGTTTTGTTCACAGTTCTGCCATGAGAGTTTGTAAACTTTAACTTGGTGGGAATTCTCACAGTCGAGGCTGATTCTGGCTTTACCAGACACCCAAACACATAAATTCCTCAGGATGGCCACCAGACTGTGAGCAGGAGCAAGAATATTTGTTGTTTTTCTTTCTCTCATGGTTGTCCCAAAAGCATTGCCACTCATCAGTATGTTAAGTCCCTTTTTTTTAATTCACTCACGGGATGTGGGCATCATTGGCTGGACCATCATTTATTGCCCATCACAAATTGCCCTTGAGAAGGTGGTCATGAGAAAGATTTAAAAAGGAATGAGGGACAACTTCTTTATACAGAGAGTGGTTAGTGTATGGAATGAACTGCCAGATGAAGTGCTGATGCGGATACAATTACAACATTTAAAAGACATTTGGGTAAGTACATGAATAGGAAAGGTTTGGAGGGATATGGGCCAAACACAGGCAGGTGGGACTAGTTTAGTGTAGGAACATGGTCGGCGTAGACTGGTTCAACCGAAGGGTCTGTTTCCATGCTGTATGACTCTATAAAGCAGCTCACTACTACTTTCTCAAGGACAGCTAGGGGTGAGCAATAAATGCTGGCCAGCCAGTATATTTCCAAGTCAAAATAGTGAGTGGCTTGGAGGGGAACTTGCAGATGGCGGTGCTCCCATTGTATCTGCTGCCCTTTTCCTTCCAGATGATAGTGTTCGTGGGTTTGGAAGGTGCTATCAAAGGAACCTTGGTGAATGTTGTTACAATCGAGTGGTTAGCATTATACTGTCATCTCTAAGTATCCTAAACTAGGTGTCATAGAGTCCTCACTAGTAAATCCAAAAAAGACGTACAAAGTAAAATTCAAAATCCAGAGTGTGGCTAGACTACAAAATTGCTATAGTTGAAAGTGAATTGAGGAGATACATTTCAGAAGAAGCATGAGGGAAAAACAGCAAATGCTGGCAAAGTTCAATGCTCCATGAAATCAGGCAGGAAAAGACCTATTATAGGCTCACAAACATTTAGAGCACAAAAGGAGTTCATTCTACGCATAAGGTCTGCACCACTCAATAAAAATCTTAAAGGGAGGCAATGGCCTTGTGGTGTTAATGCTAGATTCTTAGTCCAGAAACTCAGCTAATATTCTGGGGTCCCAGGTTCAAATTGTGCCAGAGCAGCTGAAGAAATTTGACTTCAATAAAAAGTATTGGAGTTAAGAATCTACTGTTAACCATCAAATCAGTGCTGATTATCGGGAAAATCCCACCTGGCTCACTAATACCTTGCAGGGAAGGAAATCGGCCATCCTCAACTGGTCTGGCCTACATGTGACTCCAGATGCACAGCAACGTGGGTGACTCCCAGCTGTCCTGTGGAATGGCCTAGCAAGCCGCTAGGTTGCATCAATCACTATGGAGTCTCAACAAAGAAATAAAACTGGATGGACAATTAGCATAGATCCAGGCACTGGAAAAGACAATGATTTACCAGGATGTTGCAGGGTTTGGAATGTTTGAGTTATAAAGAAAGGTTGGATAGGCTGGGACTTTCTTCACAGATTGAGAGGCGATCTGATAGAGATTTATAAAATAATGAGGGGTATAGATAGAGTTAATGGTAGTTGTCTTTTCCCTAGGGTGGGGGGTTTCAAGACAAGGGGGCACATTTTTAAGGTGAGAGGAGAGAAATTTTAAAAAGACATGAGAGGCAAATTTTTCACACAGAGGGTGGATCGCGTGTAGAATGAACTTCCTGAGGAAGTGGTGGATCCGGGTACAGTTACAACGTTAAAAAGACATTTGGATAGATACATGAACAGGAAAGGTTTGGAGGGATATGGGCCAGGAGGAGGCAGGGGGACTAATTTAGTTTGGGATTATGTTCGGCACGGACTGGTTGAACCGAAGGGTCTGTTTCCATGCCGTATGACTGTATGACTTTGGCAGAAACGGTCCTTTTGATCCTGCAAAGTCCTCCTTATGACCATCTGGAGGCTAGTACCAAAATTGGGAGAGCTGTCTCACAGACTAGTCAATCAACATCCTGACATAGTCATACTCATGGGATCATACCTTACAATGTCCCAGATACCACCATCACCATCTCTGGATATTTCTTGTCCCACCAGCAGGACAGACCCAGCAGAGGTGGTAGCACAGTGGTATACAGTCGGGAGAGAGTTACCCCAGGAGTCCTCAACATTGACTCCGGACCCCATGAAGTATCATGGCTTAAGGTTAAACATGGGAAAGGAAACCTCCTGCTCATTACCACATACTGCCCTCCCTCAGCTGATGAATCAGTACTGTTCTATGTTGAACACTTGAAGGAAACACTGAGGGTGGCAAGGGCACAAAGTTTATCCCGAGGTGGGTGATTTCGATGTCCACTACCAAGAGTGACAGAGCAGCAGCACTACTGACTGAACTGGTCGCATTCTAACAGACATAGCTGCTAGACTGGGTCTGCGGCAGGTAGTGAGAGAACCAACAAAAGGGAAAACATACTTGACCTCATCCTTACCAACCAGTCAGCTGCAGATGCATCTGTCCATGGCCGTATGATCAGCACACAGTCCTGTAGAGACAAACTCCCACCTTCACATTGAGAATACCTTCCATTGTGTTGTGTGGCACTATCACTGTGCTAAATGGGACAGACTTTGAGCAGAACTAGTAACTCGAGACTAGACATCCATGAGGCGCTGTGGGCCATCTACAGCAGCAGAATTGTACTCCAGCACAATCTGTAACCTAATGCATGGCATATCCCCATTCAACATTTACCATCAAGCCAGGGGATCAACCCTGGTTTAACAGATAGCTCAAGAGCAGCACTAGGCAGACATAAAAATGAGGTGTCCACCTGGCGAAGCTGGACTACTTGCGTGCGAAACAGCATAAGTAGCAAGTGACAGGCTGAGCTTAGCGATCCCACAACCATCACATCAGATCTAAGTACTGCATTCCTGCTACATCCAGTCCTTAATGGTGGCTGACAAACAACTCACTGGAGGAGGAGGCTCCACAAATATCCCCATCTTCAATGATGAAAGAGCCCAACACTCTGCAAAAGATCAGGCTTAAGTATTCGCTGCAATCTTCAGCCAGAAGTGCCAAGTTGATGACCCATCTCGGCCTCCTCCAGTGGTCCCCAGCATCACAGATTATATCTGCTTGCTCCACCATTTCAGGCAGAGCATTCCTCATCATAATACCTTCACCTCTATTTAAATTCCATGTCCTTAATTACTAACCCTCTTGCCAGTGAAAACCATTGATCAATAGAGCACTTGATTTACTCAATCAAAAACCCTTCATAATTTTGAACACCTTTATTGAATCACCCAACTGTTTCCATTTTGGGAGAGTGATGCTAGCTTTTCTAGTCTCTCCACATAACTGAGCTGCCTAATCCCTGGTTCCATATCACAAATATCCTCTGTTACCTCTCCATGGCCTTGATTATAGGCAAATGTCTTGCTGAGAATCTCAAAACTTCTAACAACTTCCCAAGTCAGTTTTGTACAGGAACCGGTTGGCTAGTTGACTTCTAGCTCAGCAGTTCATTTTGGATGGAAAGAAATGATCCATAAGTGAAAAGATGTTATTTCACTCGCTGTACTCACACTTAAATTTGTTTTATATCATAATGTTGGTGAATCTGATTCTATATTGCGTTAACCATTAATTTGCCCCTTCCTAGTGCCGCCTGACCAACCTCATCTGACAGTGTCTAAGACCTCATCCTCCACCATTACATTGGCTTGGATTCCTGGTGACAATGGTGGCAGCTCTATCAGAGGTAAGTGGAACTCCTCATGGCATACCTTATGCCCATCCATCCCTCAGCAGAAACTACACTGATGTCTTTTGTTATTCGTGAGTGTCAGCTTGACCTGATTGGGAACACTTTCACTTCTGAACCAGCATTCTGATGAAACATTAAGCCAAGAGAATGGAATGTCCTAATGTTGAGTAGTTCAGATAGATGATAAAAGAGGCAAATCAAAGAACAAAATAGCATGGATTTCTCCCTGGGCATCATTACTACGAGATTACCCTGGCTTTCATTTCATTGCTGTTTCTGGGTCTGTGCTTAATACAAAATGGTTAAGACACTTTACAGCCTGAGTTGCAGTCTCTGACCTACAAAGCGACCCTTTGTCTTTTATTTATTCAGTCATGGACAGCGACACTGAAGGAATGTAATATATTTCCAAGTCGGGATTGTGAGTAACTTGGAGGGGGTGGTGCTGCCATATATCTGCTGCCCTTGTTCTTTCTGGATGTTAGTAACCTCAGCTGGTAGAGGTATTGAACCCACAAAGTAACTCTGTATTTCAAAGCAGCCATTCAGCCAACTGAGCTAACCAACTCCCCCTTAGCTGCAGGATGTATAGTATTCCTTTTTAAACTTTACTGTGGTGTTTTAGGCCACTTCCCTGTCATGTTGGAGTCCAATTTCACAGGTTTAGGCAGCTCAGTAGCAACAAATAAATGGGTGTGGCCAAGCACTGAGCCTCATTTTCCTGCTATCAGGCCCAACCTCCAGTTGCTCAACAGTTACCATCTTATAGAAGGTGGCAGCAGAACCAGAGTGCCAGTGGCAATAGTCTTCCTGTCGTCAAATAGAGACAGTAAATGCTTCCTCTCCTTCCAGTTCAGCATTCCAAAGTCACACCTTCTGAAAGCCTTGTTCCTGGCTATTCTCCTCTGTGTCACTTCTTTCGATTCCATCCATCTCTTTGGAAGCCACACCACAGCCTCCACCTTGATAGTGGAAGTATACCCTGAAACGGCAATGGTCAATGAACCCAGGAAGATTAAAAGGAGGAGGTGGTATTTGGTGGGTTACGGAAGCCCTGCCCCATTGCTTATCCTTTCACATTTAGGAACATTCATATCTTTGACAGGAAATTTCTTTGCCCATTGAGATTTGACTGTAGTTTTGCCAGATATGTCTTGCTTACGAGAGTTGACATGGTAAGCTTCAAACATTTTTCTTCATGTAACTTCACACTCATTTCTCTCTGGAGGAAGGTATGGAAGGATTGTAAAGACCTATTAACAACTTGCTTTGGATCACGTGAGTGCCCCTTCCATGATCAGCAAATTCTGGAGTAAATGGGACTTGAACTCTGATTCTGGTTCGGAGCCTGAAGGGTTGCCCTGTGCACCATGATATGGCAGCTTCCCTTATAACTAATAAAGAAGAAAACGAAGATATTTACTCAGTAAAAGGCCATTAGACACAATAAATCTTTTTGATAGATCAATCTCCTCTGCTCATTTTCTCATCATATGCCTCAAATCCTTCTTTCTCCGAAAGCCCATCCAGTTATCCCTTGAATCTATTTAGTCACCAGTTCAATGACCTTGCCCGAGTGCCACAGACTTGTGCAAGAGGAAATTCTGCCTGACTTCTTGTCTAAGTCCTAATCTGATACTTGAACTCTTTTCTACAATGAATCTTCAGCAGTGCCAATCGCCTTCTTAATCTTGTACCATCAGTAGATGTAATCGCTGTCCTCTGTTTTATCATTTCATTTTCACACATAAAACCAGCTTGATGCAGGCAATCTGTGATATCTTTTTGGTTGATATGATTCTTGTTCTATTCAGCAATTGCAAATCTAAGTGGAAGAAGAGTTATTCTGGGATTGTACATTCTGGGTCAATATAATGTTTAACAAAGTGATTTTATTTGCTCTATCTTGTAGCTGGGTAATCCTCTGACCCATTTATTGGCAAGATCATTGCTGGGAAGGTGATTTACATCTGCATTAACATCATTGCAGTCTCTGGGAATTCTTAGTGCAGTCCCTCTATGTATGTTAACAATATTTTCTAAATGACCTGTTCAGAAATGTTATGATGTACCTCTGCAGCAATTAGGCACTTGGCCTCCTGGCCGAGAGTTAGTGACACTGCCACTGTATCAGCCCTAAGCCATTAGCATAACTGGCAGCAGTGGGATTTAGTCACTTTACTCCAGAGACTGGAGCCTTAATCCAATGACTTGTGCCCTATACCACTCACCCACCCTTGATGTTATGTAGGTTTCACTTAGAGGCTTCCTTGGTGACAGAACTTCCTGGAAGGTTCTTTATTTAGACCTGTCAAAATGTCCTAGCACAAAACTTCTGTTGCTGCATTTGCAAAATTCAGAACATGTATAAAACATTTAAAATCCCAAAGGCATTTCTCCCTTCTCTTTGACGTGTTGTACCATATAGTGATTACATAAAGGTCCATAAGAGGAAGTTGGCAGCATGGTGGCTCAGTGGTTAGCACTGCTACCTCATAGCACCAGGAACCTTGGTTTGATTCTAGCCTTAGGTGACTGTCTGTGTGGAGTTTGCACATTCTCCCCGTGTCTATGTGGGTTTCCTCCAGGTGTTCCTCCTTCCTCCCACAGTCCAAAGACGTGCAGGTTAGATGGATTGGCCGTGATAAATTTCCCCAACTAAACAGGACTAAAGCCCTTGAACCCTCGATGAGGGCATGATTCTCAATCCATTTGTTTTCATTTTCAACGTCTTGGTATTGAACAGACTTAAACAACTTTAAGTACTCTGAATAGATCTAGGCACCTTACTTTCGGAAAGATAAAGTGGCCTTGGAGGGTGTACAACAAAAGTTTGCAAGAATGATGCCTGGACTTTGGGGATTATGAGGCGAGATTACACAAATCAGATCTATTTTCTCTAGAATTAGAAGGCTAAGGGTGATCTCATCAAAGTTATCAAGATACTAAGAGGAAAGGATAAAGATAAACTGTTTCCACTGGTTGGGGATCCATGAACTATGGGGCGTGGCCTATAAATAGGGGCCAGAGCATTCAGGAGAGAGGTTAGGAAGCACTTCTACACACAAGGGGTGATAGCGGTTTGGAACTCTCTTCTACAAACATCAGTTGATGCTAGGTTAATTGTTAATTTTAAATCTGAGATAGATAAAGTTTAATTAACCAAAAGTATTAATGGATATGGGCCAAGGCAGATATATGGAGTTAGGCCACAGAACAGCCATGATGTCATTGAATGGCAGAACAGACTCAAGGGGCTGAATGGCCTACTCCAGCTCCCATTTCTGGAAGTGTTACTGCCAAACAAAAATGTCATAGTGTTTTTTTCACAATACCCTGGGCAGAAACCTCACACGCAAAGTTCTGGGTTCAAATCCCATTTCAGGAATTGAGCCCAAAAAATGCAGGTTGACGCTGCATTGCAGCTCTGAAGGAGCACTGCACTGTCCGTGATGACATCTTTCAGATGAGACATTAAACCGAGGTGCCATCTGCTGGTTTGAATCGATGCGAAAATCCCAAGGCACTACGTTAAAGAACAGGGGCGTTGTCCGAGTGTCCTGGCCAATATTTATCCAACAATCAATATCTCAAAAACGGACCATTTGGTTATTATCCCAATGCTATTTGTGGAAGCTTGCTGTGCACATTTTAGCAGCTGTGTTTCCTACACTGCAACAAAAGAACTGCCTCACTGGTTCTAAGGCACTTTGAGACGTGCAATAGTTGGGAAAAGTGCTAAACAAATGTAAGTCTTTCTTTCTAAGCCTCCCTACAGGGAAATTGGATGCAAAGTTTGGTTTACGCTCAGTCTGGTTTTACACTCTTTCAGAATCATTTAATTCTGCCAGAAGGAAGGGTGCAAACTTACTGATTCACCATATCCGACCCATCCAGCTGGATTAGAAGTGTGGAGTCAAATAAAACTGATTTCCATTTTTGTACTTGTTTCCTTGTCTCTTGTGCCCAGCTGTTTGGGTTTCCAGTTCATTTCCACCTTCAGATCTCCAGGCCAGAGCCACAGCCCACTCCCCTTAGTCCTTGCCAGTCCATTTCCATCCTAGGGGGTTTCCTCAGGCAGGGAGAGCAAGTGCACTCAAATCTACTTTAATACTTCTTGACTCTGAAGGTGGTTTATCAAGCACAAACATTTCTTTATTAGTCCTCTGGTGATGAATTAGAACAAAGCCCATTCAGCAGTAATTTCCTGTGTGGTAATAACATTACTGCCTTTTTAATACACAGACCAATAAACAGTTGCAGATACGCAGCAGCAAGGGTAGAGAAGTAGACTGACCATCCCAGCAATTAATTACAAGAACACGATTAATTACCTACACCCATCACTAAAATCCCTAGTCTCTCAAATTTGCCTTGTTGATAAACTTTTCCCTCAATTGGATTATTGATGTTCAAGGATAAGTGTGCAAAAAAAAACCTCAAGTGCTTTCATCTCTATTCAGGGTATGGCTTGGGATATGAGAAGAAATGAAACATGATTCCTCGGATATTAATACTGTCAGGAGAAAGAAGCTCAATGCCAAGATTTGAATATGATGTGCGCACTGCAATTTTAACCTGCGTTTCTGTCCGCCTTGTAATATTCACATCTGTGGAGTCAATTGAAATGTGTTACATTCTGCACATCAAGTGCAGGGCCCTCCTGTCAAGAACTTGATTGGTTCAAGAAACCATGTTCACCAATTACACTTAAGGCTATAGCAGTGAAGAGTTGGTGTAAAGGTCCAACAGATCACTCTGTGGCAATTTTAGTCCTTTGTGCCTGATGAAAGTGAGATGTGCTGGGCATTATAATTCTAGCAGTTTGCCATTCATCTAATCCTTGCTGGACATGTACCACTGTGGCATTTTAACCTGCATCTTCTAACCAGCCAAAATCACCCTTGCACCTGGCAGTGGGGGGGGATAGTGGTTGTTGAAATTGAAAAGACTGTACCCTCTTGAAGTCTTTATTTTATACATTCATTCACCAGCATGTGGGCACCTCTGACTAGGTCTGCATTTATTGCACATCCCTAATTTTCCAGCAGGGCAGCCAAGAGTCAATCACATTGTCCGGGTCTGGAGTCACATGTAGGATGCAATTGTAACCTACACTTCTGTTTGCCTCATAATATTCACGTCTGTGGAGTCAATTGAGATAACAAGGTGTAGAGCTGGATGAACACAGCAGGCCAGGCAGCATCAGAGGAGCAGGAAAGCTGACGTTTCGTGTCTGGACCCTTCTTCCTTTGCTCCTCTGATGCCGCTTGGCCTGCTGTGTTCATCCAGCTCCACACCTTGTTATCTCAGATTCTCCAGCATCAGCAGTTCCTACTATCTCTGTGGAGTCAATTGAATTGTGTTACATGCTGCACATCAATTGCAGGGCTCTCCAGTCCAGGTAAGGATTGACAGATTTCCTTTCCTAAAAGGGTTTGTGGCCATCATTAGATTATGTATTGAATTCAAACTCCACCATCTGCCATGGTGGGCTTGGAACCCAGGTCCCCAGAACATTGGCTGAGTTTCTGGATTAATGGTGCAGTGATAATTCCACTAGGCCATTTCCACCCCAATGGAGCATCTGGCTTTTAGAACATTGAACATAGAACAGTACAGCACAGTGCAGGTCCTTCGGCCCACGATGTTGTGCCGAACTTTTACCCTAAACCTAAGGTCCACCCCTACCTTATACTATCATCCATAGCCTATCTAATAGCCGCCTAATGCCCCTAATGAGGCCGACTCCACTACCCTCTCCGGCAATGCACTCCACACCCCGACCACTCTCTGAGTAAAGAACCTAGTTTTGTTTTTAAAACTTGGGACTGTCATGTCTAGTTTCCGGTGTACCTCCATTGTGAAGGAGTTAAAGGTTCTGATGAGGGCTGAATCGGTAAATGGAGTCTCTGTTTGAAACATCCATCTGGAATAAGAAAACCTAGTCTCTGAGTTTCTCTCCCATGACCACAGTCAATTAACCACTCCACCACTTACACGCTGCCAATCATTGATAACTCTTGTTTCTGTTCATGATAAATATCTTCCTCCCATCCCACTTCCACGAATCATAGAATCATTACAATGCAGATTGAGGCCATTCAGCCCATTGTATGTGCACCGATTCTATCACTTTTGCCAATCTCCTGCCTTTTCCCATTTCCCTGCACACGATTTCAATCCAAACAACCATCCAATGCCCTATTGAAGGCGTCAGTTGAACCTGCTTGCCCTGCATTTCCAAGCAGCGCATGCTGTTCGCTGTGTGAAAAAGTTTATCTCTTATCGTCCTTGCTCATCTGCATATCATTTGCACTCTCTTTTGTTAGCTTTTCTGAGCAGTTTGAGTGGGGACGAGGCCATCACAGATCAAACTGAGAGACTGGCTACGCCAACATTGTAATAATGCACACAAATGCAGGGAGAATTACAACCACTAAAGCATCATTCGTTCCAAATTCACTTCACCTGCACTTCCCACAATCTAGTCTCCTGCATTTGCTGCTCACAATGTGGTCTCCTCCACATTGGGGAAACAAAGCATACACTGGGTGACCGCTTTGCAGAACATCTACATTCTGTTTGCAAAGAAGACCCTGAACTAGCCGTTGCCTGTCACTTTAATGCACCACCCTGGCGAACATCTCTGTCTCTGGCTTGCTGCAGTGTTCCAGTGAAGCCCAACACAAGCTGGAAGAACAACACCTCATTTTCTGCTTGGGGACCCTGCAGCCCTCCAGACTCAATGTCGAGTTCAATAATTTTAGGGCCTCAACTCTCCCATGTCCCAGCCCCCTACCCCACACTCTAGGCCTTGTTCCCACATAGCCTGCCATTACACACCCTCTGTTGTTAGTGTCTAATAGTCCCCATTAACAACTATTCATCCTCCCAGCCTCATCGTTATTAACTCCTTTGTCCAACTGTCTTTCTCTTTGGGCTCTATCCTATCGTTTACTCCCTGCCCCATCCTCCTCCCCTATTTTCTGCATATAAACTGACGTTTTCCCAGCCACCATCAGTTCTGAGGAAGGGTCACCGGACCTGAAACGTTAACTCTGCTTTTTTCTTCACAGATGCTGCCAGACCTGCTGAGCTTTTCCAGCAACTTTGTTTTTGTTCCTGATTTACAGCATCCGCAGTTCGTTTGGCTTTTGTTAGTTATTAATGTCCCTTGCTGGTGGCAATTGTATACTGTTAGGCTCCATAATCCGCCCTCAAATTAACCGCTTCCTCAAAATTCTGTTAAGTCCTCACTTTGTGCCTTTGTCACCTCTCGACAAGGCTCTTTCCCTGAAAACAAAAAATGCTGGAGATCACAGCAGGTCCATGAAGAGAAAGCAAGCTAACATTTTGTGTCTAGATGGGTCTTCATCGTTTTCAGTACAGATTCCAGAATCTGCAGTAATTTGCTCCTGGCTGTTCTCCTTGTCCGTCTCACACCTTCTGTTCATTCAAAACTCTGCTGATGTAAATCCAAGAGGGGCCTAGTCCCATTCCCCAACCATCTCTGTGCTCACTGACCTACACTGACTCATGTTTAAGTAATACTTCCAAAATTCTCAACCTTGTTTTTAAACTTCACCCCTCTCCATCTCTATGATTCCTCCACCACCAAAGTGCACGACCACCCCCCAACACACATGGCCTCCCCATCCCAGCCTTTCTCCCGTCCTTCTGTCTCCGTAGAACATGTCTAGGGTGTCTGAGTCCAGCTGCTGCCTTATTCGCATGCCAGCCTTTGACTCTGGGTGAGGGGCAGATTTGTATCTGGTTCCATTTAAATGAAACCTTGGAGTTAACAGGATCCCAGGTCAGTTAGAGATAACAAGGTGTAGAGCTGGATGAACACAGCAGGCCAAGCAGCATCAGAGGAGCAGGAAAGCTGACGTTTCGGGTCTAGACCCTTCTTCAGAAATGTTTCTGAAACCCTTTCTGAAGAAGGGTCTAGAAGCGAAACATCAGCCTTCCTGCTCCTCTGATGTTGCCTGGCCTGCTGTGTTCATCCAGCTCCACACCTTGTTATCTCAGATTCTCCAGCATCGGCAGTTCCTACTATCCCAGGTCAGTTAGTTAAGTTTAACCCTCTCCAAGCCCATCTCAGCCAGTGTTAAAATCAGGGTTCTGGTCTTTTAATGTAACTTGGAATATCCCACCTCCTCCAGCAAAAGACTATATTGCACTGTAAACAAAACACTTTGCAAAAGGCTGACTTGTACTTATTAATTTGAAAATTAGGAAAGTCGGCAACGACTGATAATAACAATACTTATGATTAAGTGTGCAGTTCCCTTACAGAGTTGAGTTAGTTTTCAGACATCCCTGTGCCTTGGGCTATTGGCTATAGTGGGTGGAAGGAATACAGGAAAATTTCAGGATCGGGATGGGGCGTGCAGTCAGGGTAAAGGGCACTCCCCTTTCCCAATAAAACAAAATGCTTTATTTTATATAGCACCAATTAGAAAATTCAAAGGCAGAACTAAATCAATGAAGAGTTACAGGAGAGAGATGTAGCAGTTGGTGCTCTAGACTGGCCTGTGATATGTTTGTTCTGACTTTCTAACACTTTGCCCCAGGCTTTGCCCAGGGGCATGAATACCCTTTCCAATTCTATTCAGCGCATCTCTCTGAACCAAGTATGCACATAATTTTTGCCATGAGCATTCAGAGGACAGTCTGAATGTTTTATTGCAGGGCTGCCCCAGGCTACAAAGAAGATGACTAAACAGTAAAGTATTGACACTCTCGCTTGGCTCACCTGGGCAGATGGTTTTTAGTGCCAGGAGTATTTATTTCTCCATTTAACAGTTTAACAATCTAGTCTTAGTCGGTAGTTCAGGCACAGACATTCCAGTGGGGAGATGCATTGGTCAAAGTCATCTGTCCCTTAGTCCCACCAGAATCTCCAAAGTTGGGAGTATCCTGATGGTCTTTTGTGCCAGGAGTATTCATTCCTCAGTTCAACAGTTTATTTATAATTTACACCTTCACTTTAATCTAAACACTGCCCTTCTTTAGTCTACACAGCCAAACCCAAAAACCATCGCATTTGGTTGGAGTTTCTCCTGATTCAGGTTCCAGCTCCTGGCTGTCAGTGGCAAGGGTTCCCTTCTCAGAGGCAACAAATGGCAAGGCGGGATTTTCACATCTGCCGGGCAGACCTTAACCTGGTCCAAGGGGAGGGCAGGGAGTGGGAGTCCAACTTGTATCATGGAATTGGGAGGAGGGTGGGGTGGTTTGGTGAGGTGAGACATCAGTGTAATTGTCTCAACGATGGAGATGGTCAAGGATGGCCTTCCCACCCTGGGTTTAATTGAAGCCCTTAGGGTGACCTATTAGAGGCCACTCAAGAGCATCTTTCCTCTGCCACTGGGTCGGTAAGGGTGAAGGGCATTTGCCGTATGGGGAGGCTGCCCAGTAAAATTTGTCGTGGGCCTGGAAATGGGACAAAGGACCGAGGTGAGGAGGTGGCATCCTTCCTGATGGAAGACCATATTATAGAACCCCTACACTTTGGAAGCAGGCCATTCGGTCCAGTGAGTCCACACTGACCCTCTGAAGAGGGTCCCTCTGAAGGACCCTCTGAAGACCCTCCACTCAGATCCTATCCCTGTAACCCTGCAGTTCCCATGGCTAACGCACCTAATCTGCACGTCTTTGGACTGTGAGAGGAAACCAGAGCATCCAGAGGAAACCCACGCAGACACGGGGAGAATGTGCAAACTCCACACAGACAGTCGCCCAAAGGTGGAATGAAACCTAGATCCTTGGCACTGTGAGGCAATAGTGCTAACTACTGAGCTCTGTGCCACTCAGGATTCTGCTCCCTTGACCAACCTGCCACTCACCCCTTTATCCTCCACCCAATGATGCCAGCAGGGTTGAAGAGCCCTCCCTGATTGGATGACCACTCTTAAAGGTGGGATCTCTGCCCTTAGAAGGACAGCAGCACTAAAGGCAGTCAGTGAAATGCCTGATGGGTATAGAATCAGTATGGGATTCCTGGAAACAGCCGCAGTGGGATAGCCCACTGTAAGAGCCACCACCATTATTTCAACCCGTTGGTTCTGCATTGCTCGCCGACCATGTTAACCATTTGGCTGCCGAAACACTTCGAATTCAAATGGATGATAGTATAATGTAGGGTATGCAGGGTAGTTTGATCTTAGTAGGATAATAGGTCAGCACAACATTGTGGGCCGAAGGGCCTGTAGTGTTCAATGTTCTAAATAGCTGTGACTGCAACAGATATTACATGTTCAAAGCTCTGAAGCTCAAAGTGCTTCTTTAGTTGCCCATCCACCATTTTCTACCTTTTGATGTGAGTGGGTATTATGTCATTGGTGAATATAGTGTAAATTCCCCATCAATTTCAAACGCGTCAATGGATTGGAACTGAAAGTAGAAAAACCGTGGGAGGGGTGCGCAGAAATGCAAGGGCATTAACATCCCTGAGGAGAGATGAGCCTGCCAGAGTGATCTGCCCCTTAGCCCCACCAGAGCCTCCAAAGTTGGAAGGGCCCTGTTTTAACTAAAAATGGTGACCCTCATACTGCAAGGTGAAAGAAGCCTTTTGGCCCTTTATATTGCAGGCACCCAACAGGAGGACGGGCAGGGAAAGAGGCACTGACTATGTGAGCCCTCCAATATTGCCACCTCAGCACGAATGGGGGTAAAGTTCAGTCATTCCCCCATGCATATCCCAGCATAATTTTTTTTAAAGAAAGCTCAGATTGATGGTCATCAGCTGCCACTCTTTCATGGAGTGCCCTACCATAAGGCGTGAATACGGCAAATAGATATATTTAAGAGGAAGCTAGGTAAGTGCTTCAGCAGAAAGGGGAATGGAGGATTCTGATGGTAGATTTAGATGAGGAAAGCTGGGAGAAGGCTCAAGTGGTCCATAAACATCAGAGTGGACTGTTTGGGTGGCTCGATCTGTGCAACATATTCAATATTGTGGGAGGAGATGGGGCAGTGGGGAAAGTCATCCAGACTCCCAGGCTAATGTTCTGAGAATATGGATTCAAATCCCACCATGCCAATTGGTGAAATTTGCATTCGATAGAAAGCTGGTCTAATGGCGATCATGTTAATTGTTGTTTTAAGGAACCATCTGTTTCACTAATGTTCCTAAGTCAGAATTCACATGACACCAGCTTACAGTCCGACAGGTTTATTTGAAATCACAAGCTTTCCCCTTCATCAGGCTACACTGCAAAAGCTTGTGATTTCAAATAAATCAGTTGGACTATAAGCTGGTGTCATGTGAATTCTGACTTTGGCCACCCCAGTCCAACACTGGCACCTCAACACAATTTTCCTGAGAGAAGGGAAATCTACTGTCAAAGAACAAAAGAAGATAAGAGAAGTACAGCACAGGAACAAGCCCTTCAGCCCTCCAAGTCTGTGCCAATCATCATGCCCAAACTAATCTAAAAAATAAACGTTCTGCCCTTATTCAGTAAGTTTCCCTCTATTCCCTCCCTATTCAAGTAACCGTCCAGATGCCTCTTAAATGTCACCAATGTGTCCGCTTCCACCACGTCTTCTGGCAGTACCTTCCAGGCTCCTACCATTCTCTGCGTGAAAAACTTCCCTAGCACATCTCCCTTGAACCTGTGTCCCCTCGTAATTGTAACTTCAACCCTGGGAAAAAGCCTCTTTCTATCCACCCTATCTATACCTCTCCTTACATGCTTTGGTCTGCATGCAATAGGGTTGATTCTCAAATGCTTTCTGAAAATGGGTTTCCAACCTTAGCAAGCCACTCAAATCAAGGGCCATTTAGGGATGAGCAATAAATATTGGCCCAGCCAGTGATACCCATATCCTATGAATGATTAAGAAGCAGGGATATTCCTATAATAATAAATTCCTCCTGAGTCTGCTGATGTTTAGATAAAGAGATGCCTGGTTGACATAGGCTGTTCAGATTTCTGGAATGCTATTTGACAAGATGCCACACAATACACAGAATTCTAAGGATGGTTCTGTAGCAATTTCCTTCACTGAGGGAGTTTATGACCTTGCTGTAAGGACGCTTGTTTACTGTTTGATGAATATCGTGTAAAATGTAAGGCACATCTTTTCTCCCTTAGCATTCTAGTAATCCAGTACAAAGCCGAACATTTCAGAGTGCTCCCACAGGAGTTAGTTAAATAAGGATCTCTTTTCATAAACTAAAGCCAATCAATGGGTAAGCACAGCCGGAGCTTTGTGCAAAAGCAAGGCAACTGCCCAGAGGACTAATGAAAGAAGCTTGAGTCAATTCCACAGTGCACAATGTGAGTTTCAGAGAGCAGGAATCAGAATGTCTTCGATCTGTTTGGATATTTGTGACCCCTTCTCCCTTACATTTGTATACCAAAAGTGGCTGCAAATTCAGTGCAGGTACTGGTTTTTTGAAATGCCTTTATTACTTCAGCAATCTGTTGCAGAGGTAGAATTCTTTGGTAAATAGAAGCTCATCAGAAAAAGAGGTTTGTACCTCACCAAACTAGTTGAATTCTTCAAGATGTTTACTAAGTTAGCGAATTAAGTTGGGTTTCCAATCCTCCAGGTTTGCTCTGGGGCTTCAAGGAGTCGAACATTAGTCTCTATGCAGTCTTTGGACTTAAACCATTAACTCTGTTTCTTTCACTGCAATGCTGCCAGACCTGCTGAGTTTATCCAGTATTCTCTGTTTTTATTTCAGGTTTCCAGCATCCACAGTACTTTGCTCTCATCTCCACGTTTGTTAGCTATTTATTTGCCAATTGTTGTAAAAGCCCATGGCTACATGTGACTCCAGAACAACAGTAAAGTGTTTGACTTTTAACTGCCCTCTGGGTCATGAAGGACGAGTAATAAATGCTGTCCTAGCCAGCAATGCCCAGATCCCATAAAATAGAAAAAATCAGATTTGGCATGGTGGACTGATGGTCAAGGATTATCCAATTGGTTGGGAAGGCATTGCATTGTGAGGATGGACATGCTGGGTGACCAATGAATAGCATAGAATAGAATAGAATAGAATAAAATAGATATTTATTGTCACGTGTACTTTTACATGAAAAATACAGTGAAAAGTTTTATAAGTCACCACACCACAGCGCCTATGTTAGTGACAGAAGTCATACATAATAAAAAAAAGTAAAATTAAGACAAAGTTCATCACATTTCATGACATGAGTATGGGAGGAGGATAAGTAATGACAACTCCTGGAGTCTGCCTGACCCCAGAATTGACAACTCATGGAGGAAGGCAACTTTGTTAACATGACATAGATGGATTTGTAAAAAGCTTTTGACAAGGTGCTACACAAAAGGCCAATTTGCAAAGCCAGGAGTCCTATGGGATAAGGTGGCTTAGTGGTAATATCACTGGATTAGTTATCCAGAACCCCATGCTAATCTTCTGGGGGAATGGGTTTACACCGCACTGTGGCAGATGGTGAAATTTGAATTCAATAAAAAGCTGGAATAAAAGTTTAGCCTAATGGTAACCATGATATGTTTTTTTCTAAAGAAAATCTAGATCCCTAATGTCCCTCAGGGAAAGAAATCTGCCTTCCTCAGCTGGGCATGGCCTACATAGATTCATGGAATCCCATCAGTGTGGAAGCAGGCCTTTTGGCCCATCGCAGATACACTGACCCTCAAGAGAGAATCCAACCCAGACCCACCACCTTACCCTATCCCTGTCACTCTGCATTTCCCATGGATAATCTACCTAGCCTGCACATCTTTGGACTGTGGGAGGAAACTGGACCACTTAGAGGAAATCCACGCAGACATGAGGAGGATGTGCAAATTCTGCACAGACAGTCGTCCGAGAGTGGAATCATAGATATGACACCATTTGCAGCATGGCTGACTCTTAAATATCCATTGGCCAATTAGGGCTGGCCAGTAAATTCTTGTCCAGCCAATGCTGCCCTTTACCCATGAACAAGTAAGAAAATCCTGGGGATATATAGGTAAGACATTCTCTCCACTCTCATGTACAGAGAAGACAGTGGAGGTGTGATAAAAAAAATTCATATTTAATTCTCGTGACTTGTAACGTTAGCAAGTTTTAGTTTTCCTTTATTCTTTCATGGGATGTGGCTGTTACTGTCAAGGCCTGTATTTGTTTCCTAAATCTAACTGTCTTTCGGTTGAGTAGCACACCAAGCCTGATCAAAGGGCAGTTTAGAATCAACCACATTGCTGTGGATCTGGAGTCACATGTAGGCCAGACCAAGTAAGAATGGCAGATTTCTGATAGTGGAATCCTGCAATGATCTATGTTGGAACCATACCTGTTACTATCTGTATTAATAATCTAGATGAAGGCAATGACCAAACCATCAGTGCATTTGCAGATGACATAAGGATTTGTGTTGGTCTTAAAATTTTGAATGTGAGAAAAGTATCTATAGTCCAATCTTGATTGTAAGAGCTCATATCTGACAGATGACATTTAATGTCGATAAATGTAGAGGGTATTGCCACCGAATGTTCTTTGCTAAAGTCCTTTGAACAATGTTGTAGAGCGTGAGTCTTAGGTTCAGAATCCATACCACAAGGCTCTGATAAAGGTGCAGAGAAGTTGGACAAACTGCTGGGATAATCCCAACAAATAACAAGGAAAGCTGTAACACCCGAATATAAAATATTATTTGGGCCCATTTAGAAAATAGTGTAGCTAGTTTGTCTCCTCACTGGGTGAGAGATATAGTTGGGGAATTCCCTAGTCTATGCTCCTGCTTCAACAACATTATTTGGCTATAATTATAACAGAAAGTTCAGAAAAAAAGGTCAGTAAATCCCTGGCTGCATTTTAACCATCCCTCACCCAGATCTTTACATCAAAATCCACCTTTCCCCACAGAACCATTCCCTTGGCATGCTCTTTGAGAATTTGTTTTCTGCCTCCTTTGGATGGTTAGTGAGAAATTGCCTCCAGTCCTTTTTCCTCAATTGACCAAGAGTTTATTTTTCATCTATTTTGAAGGTACAGTTAATTAATAGGTCACATCACTGGAGGTGGTGGTCGTTGATGGGGAGGGTCACAAAGCATGATAGATATGGAACAAACTCGGTGGACTAGCTATAACAGGAATCATTAGCTGAGGTACTATCATGGGAGGCATAATTACAATGTGAACACATCTGTAGACAGTCTCCATTATCCATTTGGACACAGTAACCTACAATAGAAAAGGTTGACGCAAAAGTGTTGCAAAGACGTGACAACATAATAGGGGTTAGACAGTAGGAAATGAGTGCAAATGTGACATGTTGATACAGCTCGAATGAAAATTAATTTGAAGAGCTTTGTCCCCTTGATGCTATATAATTGATCAGCACAGTGCCTAGATCATTTTCAGTATAATGTAATATTACCTTTCACCTGGAGTTGACTGCATTTAAATAATAAGGATATTTGTTGTGATTGGGAATGTTAGTGCTTTCACTGTTGAGAAATGACTTGATTCTTACTTAACTCTTCAAGTTCCTGGAACATTTGAACATCAGCTGTAACCTGGGATAAACAGCAAGCAAGTGACAAGGATGACTCCAGATCGGAGTCCCATGCAGTGGAGGTGTCAATGACAATGTATATTTAATTGCACTGATTAGTAATGTTAGGAATAGTGAGGTTTTTTTCCCCTTATTCTTTCATGAGATGTGGGTATTACTGACAAGGCCAACGTTTGTTTCCCAAACCTAACGGCCTTTGAATTGAGTGTGTCACTAGCCCATATCAAAGGCCAGTTCAGAGTCAACCACATTGCTGTGAGCGTGGAGTTACAATCAGGCCAGACCAGGTAAAGACAGTAGATTTCACTCCCTAAAAAATTTTCAATGAACCAGATGGGTTTCTGCAACAATTGATGATAGCTGTCATTGCAACCAGCTTTTTAAATCCAGATTAATGAATTGCCATGGTAGGATTTGAACCAATGTCCCCAGAAATTTAGTGTGAATATCTAGTAGTTAGTACCTAGACTAACCACTGTGCCACCCTCTCCTCTCTTCCAAGGCTAGTAGTAGAATCATAGAGTCATAGAGTTGTACAGCATGGACGCAGACCCTTCAGTCCAACTTGTCCATGCTGACCAGATACATTATTCTACATTAATTTAGTCCCATTTGCTAGCATTTGGCCCATATCACTTTAAATCCTTTTCATTCATATACCCATCCAGATGCCTTTTAAATGCTGTAATTTTACCAGCCTCCACCACTTCCTCTGGCAGCTCATTCCATGCATGCACCACCCTCTGCGTGAAAAAGTTGCCCCTTAGGTCCCTTTTAAATCTTTCCCCTCCCACCTTAAACCTATGCCCTCTAGTTTTGGACCTTGCCTGTTCACCCTATCCATTCATCACATGATTTTATAAACCTCTATTAGGTCACACCTCAGCCTCCGATGCTCCAGGGAAAATAGCCCCAGCCTATTCAGTCTCTCCCTGTAGCTCAAACCCTCCAACCCTGGCAGCATCCTTGTAAGTCTTTTCTGAACCGTTTCAAGTTTCACAACATCCTTCCTATAGCAAGGAGACCAGAATTGAATGCAGTATTCCAAAAGTTCTGGAGGACCAGAGGGCTGGTCTCTCATTAGAGAGATAACTGCTGGTGAGTTTAACCTGAGAATCACCACACTTCAGGCAAAGGGAATGGTTGAGAAGAAGGGACCTTCATGGTGATGTCAGCTGGTGTGAAATTTCTTACATAGAAAAATGAGTAGGCCCTTAAGCCCTTTGAGCCTGCACAGTGGATGAGCTGCATTTGAACTCCATTTATTTATGCTCAATATTCATCGATACCCTTAGCAAACAAAAATCTATTGGCCTCAGCTCAAATTGTCCCAAATTTTCCAGAGCCTTTTGAGAGAAAGGGCTTGAGATTTTCAGTCCTCTTTGTGTTTTCGCTGATTTCCTGCCTGAATGTCCTGGCTCTCATTTTAAGATTATGTCCTGTTGATTCCCTCACCATTGGAATTAGATTCCGAACGTGTATTGTATCAAATCCTCGTAAACTTAAGAACACTTAGATCACTCCTCAGTCTTCTATACATTTGGAAATGAAAATGAAATGAAAACTGATCTTGTGCAGTTTGCTAACAATATAGTTTTCCTATCAAGTGGAATTATCCATTGCTGCTTTGCCCTGTGTTATATTGGGAAATAAACAGGAAAAAAATAGCAATCCTAAGCTGGAGAAAAAGGTAAATGTGGCTGAGTGTAACATTCACCCTACAGTCAAGAACATAAGAACTAAGAGCAGGAGTAGACTATTCAGCCCCTCGAGCCTGTTCTGCCATTCAATACAATCATGGCTGATCTCACCTCAGCCTGAATGCCACCTTAGTGGCACCATCAGTTGTAAGGAAGGGTCACCGGACCTGAAACGTTCACTCTGTTTTTTCCTTCAAGATGCTGCCAGAGCTTTTCCAGCAACTTTTCTTTTTTCCTGAATGCCACCTTCTTGCCCACTCCCCATTTCCCTTCTAGCCGTCATTAATGAAAAATCTGTCTATGCCCTCCTTAAATTTACTCAATGTTGTGGCACGGCTCTACTCTGGGGCAGTGAATTCCACTGATTCACAACACTTTGAAAGCATTTTCTTTATCTCAGCTTTAAATCTGCTACCCCTTACCTTAAAGTGATGACCTCTCATTCTTGAAGAAGTTTGTTTTCAAATGCTGTAGAAAGCTAGGGGATGGAAGGGAATATATTGATCGAAGTAAACAATTTTGTAAATTTTGTTCATGTCCTGCCCGTCTAAAAATGGTCATGTGCATAAGCATCCACACCATTTGGAAAAGATAACTATCTTGATGCGTCTGCATAACAGTACTGAGTTGACAGTCACATTCTATCAGCCTTCATTGCGATTGGCTTCATTGACCTGAATATCACTGGATAACTTGACGGATGTATGAGACAAATCAAAGGAATGATAAGGGCCATGTTATGAATATGTTTGGCATGGAACAGGTTCAGAGACAGGTTTAGAAAGGCCTGGAATTACAGTTTCATAGGAGGACAGTAGAGGCAGAATCAATTAACGGATTCAAGAAAAGAAAAGGGTATGTTTCTGATGAAAAGGGGGATAAAGGACCATGGGGAACTGGCAAGAAAGTGGAGTTGAGACCGGGATAAGATGAGCCATGATCACGTTAAATGGCAGAGTGGGCTCAAAGAGCTGCCTACTCCCGCTCCTCATCCCTATGTTACTCTGTTCTAACAAGATGTACTATTTAAATATAACAACAATTGATAGTTATATAGCACCTTTAGCACAGTAACATATTATCACTGGAACAATTATCAAATGAAAATTGATGCCAAAGGAGATACTAGCACCAGCTGAGGCACATTTTTAAGGAGTGTCTTAAGCAGCTGTATCCCACTATAGTGAAAATTGTAAACCAGAAATTTTTTAGAATTGCAACAGTTGAAATGTAATGAAATATAGTTATCTTGCCCCAGTTTTTATCTGCTCCAAATAGGGATCCAAACAAAATATTAACCAATTTTTTCCTTTCTTTTGATTGTTGACTTATTTGCTGCGTATTTACAGCAATCCTCTTTTTCTCACATAAGAGATTATTGCTCTTCATTGTTTGCTCCTGGTGTTAGAGGTTTCCATTGCCATTAAAAGGTTAATAATGCTCAAAGAACTGTATCTAACTCCTTCTTGAAAATAATCAATGTTTTATCATCAACTAGTTTCTGTAGCAGTGAATTCAACAGGCTCACTAGTCTCTGGGTGAAGAACTTTATCCTCATCTCAGTCCTAAATGGCCTACCCCATATCCTCAGACTGTACCCCCTGGTTCTTGACTCGCTGGTCATTGGTAACATCCTTCTTGCAATTACCCTTTCTAGTCCTGTTAGAATTGTATAGGTTTCCAGGAGATTTTAAACTCCAGAGAATATAGTCCGAACCAATCCAGTCTCTCTTCATATATCAGTCCTGCCATCCCAGGAATTAGCCTGAAAAATCTTTTGACACACTCCTTTCATAGCTAGAACATCCCTGCTCAGATAAGGAGACCAAAATTGTGCTCAATACCTTAGGGCGTGGTCTTACCAAGAGCCTGTGCAATTGTAGCAAAACACTGCCTTCTGGAGAATGGCTGAACAGGAGACTGTCCCAGTCTTACCTGCTGCCATCAGGATCATTGGAATGATTTACAGGCTGAGAATCAAACTGTTTGGTCACATTATAAGCGTGCCTTCCATGGTCAACAGGATCTGGCCTGTGACTCAATCTGAAGCATCTGGCCCACAGGAAAGAGCACTACCCACTGCACCATAATGTCTCCTACATTTGACCACTCATACTTTCACTTGTAGCACAGTGAAACACTGGACTCCATTTTGGACATATTTTTATTGTGTAGCCCAGAGTTCGGAGGTCTTGTCTTGCAATGGGTAATGTCCACCCCTCCCTGGGCAAAAAGCTCTGACCCCACAAGAACTTGATAATCAATGAAGGTATGTTCATAACACATAGTTGAGCATCAACTTGTTCATCCTTCCAGCACACTCCAGTCACAGATCATAAGAGGAGCAGAGATTGCTGGTCAGCCATCTGAATCATAGAATCCATAGTGTGTGGAAGCAGACCATTCGGCCCATCACGTCCAAACTGACCTTCCAAAGAGCATCCCACTCAGACCACCCCCCACCAACCCTTTCCCCATACCCCGCATTTCCCATGGCTAACCTAGCCAGCTTGCACATTCCTGGACAATTTAGCGTGGCCAGTCTACCTAACCTGTACATCTTTGGACAATGGGAGAAAACCCACCCAGTCAACAGGAGAATGTGCAAACTCCACACAGATAGTCGCCCAAAGGTGGAATTGAACCCTGGCCTCTAGCACTGTGAGGTAACAGTGGTAATCACTGAGCCACTGCACCACCCTGTTTGATGGAAAGAAAGTGGAGCCTGTCCCTGTATTCTCCACAGCTCCAAACCATAGCATGTATGTAAAAGATTTTGTTGTCACAGTAAGTCCAGATCGTTTCGGGGGTTGTCTGTTGGCCAACAATCAGTGTGGACCAGATTTGTGCCAACAACATGGGGTGTAATCCCCAATCCAGCAGGGACAGATTTTGGACCAACATCCTTGCCCTATTTGTGATGGGACTGTGGGCTGGAGAATGTGAGATAGAAGAAGAGGCCAGGAGTTGGGCAACCTCTGACTCCTTTTCAGTTGAGTCATGGGTGGGACCGTGGCAGTGACCATTGGTCCAACCATTGGGATGTGCTACTTTCCATGGAGCGTCGGAGGCTGATGGGTAACCTTAAAAGGGCTTATAAAATCGTGAGGGGCATGTATAGGGTAAATAGCCAAGGTCTTTTCCCCAGGTAGGCAAGTCCAAAATTAGAAGGCACAGGTTTAAGGTGAGAGGGGAAAGATTTAAAAGGGACCTGAAGGGCAACTTTTTCACGCAGAGGGTGGTGCGTGTATGGAACGAGCTGCCAGAGGAAGTGGAGGAGGCTGGTACAATTACAACATTTATAAGGCATCTGGATGGGTATATGAATGAAAAGGATTTAAAGGGATATGGGCCAAATGCTGGCAAATGGCACTAGATTTATTTAGGATATGTGGACAGCGTGGACGAGTTGGACCGAAAGGTCTGTTTTCGTGTTGTGCATCTCTTTGACTTCATGACTGTATAAAATGCTACTCATTAAGAAATCACTATTTCCAAAAGTGACACGCAGTCTTCTCATTTTCTTGCCCTGCTATAGTGCCAAAAGTGTCCCTTATGCCTTTAAAATGCGGGCCTTTTATAGAAAAATAGTTTTGGTCAGAACATTAGTTACAAATAAAAATAAAATTCTCACAACAATACTTTCAACTCTAATAGTTACTACTGCTTTCCAGAGGTCAGAGCAGATCTTTAAAACCCCACCGTTAACACGCTTACAATGTGGAGAGGCATATGTGGTGCGGTGGTAGTGTCCCTACATCTGGGCCAGGAGGCCAGGTTCCCAGTCCCACCTGCTCCAGACGTGTATCTGTGCATATTGATTAAAATAACTGGAAGCCTGATATGTCCGAAACCTAGGGCCACAGTTAGGGCACTGCAATATTTTTATTTTGTACAGGCGTTCTGTCCATGTCCGGCTCTATCCGAATAAATAGTACCTTATTGGACTGTGGTAAAACCTTTCTTCCTTCAGTGTTCCTTCCAGCTGACATAGCAACAGCCTATGCAGCTGCACCGTTTCCCTGAGGCCTGTCTGTGGAGAACGGTTGATTTCCAATGCAAATATAATCTCTTTGAGATGAGAAAGAGTGTGTGTCTGTCTGCTGCGTGTGAGGGGAGTATTGTTCAACACCAACGGAAATCGGTGGCCTGGTTTCATACATATTAATGTAGATGGAAATCATTGTTTTGCCTGTTTTATTGCAATATCATCCTTGCTCTGATCTTCACCCTTCTTCTGTTTGTCTTATCTGTGGCATCGAGCAGGAGAGATGAACATCATCAGGAATGATGCACAGTGATCTTCAACACACTGATAACTACCCACCTCCCCCACTCGCGCCCAGTACACACACACTCTCTCTGGTAAAATGGAATGCAATTTCCAGTCCCATTATGTTCAAAATAACTGAACGCATTATGAGAAAAAAAATTGTTTTTGTCCCTGCTGCACAGTCAGAGTTAGAGCTTACAAAAATGATCTGTTATCCATGGCATTAACTCTTCGAGGGACGTTAGCCTTGCTTTTAATCTCCCGCTCAAATTTACCATCTCTTGAATCTTGCTTAGTTGCAAATCTGTTTACAACAGTTACTTTCTTCACTACTTGTGTGAATCTAAACTGCAAAATATTGATCCCTGGGGTGCAGAGTTAGAAGTTTGGATACTGCCCTCCCTGTACTCTGATCTCAAATTTATATTCCTATCCTCCCTCAAGGTGAGAGGGGAAAGATTTAAAGGGGACCAGAGGGGCAACTTTTTCACGAAGAGGGTGGTGCATATATGAAATGAACTGGCAGAGGAAGTGGCGGAGGCAGGTACAATCACAACATTTAAAAGGCATCTGGATGGGTATATGAATAGGAAGGGTTGAGAGGGATATGGGCCAAATGCTGTCAAATGAGACTAGATTAATGTAGGATATCTTGTCGGCCATGGACAAGTTGGACTGAAGGATCTGTTTCCATGCTGTACAGCGCTATAACTCTAATTTGTCCCCCTCCTCCCCACCTTCATCTCTTCCTCTTTTCCTACCTTCTTCCCTCATTCTCTTCCTCCCTTCTCTCCTACCTCTCTCCACCTTTCTTTCATCCCTCTTTCCTCTCATTCCCTGTATTGTGCCAACGTCAGTCCACATGATCCAACTGGGCACAACACAGGTATAAACCTCAGAGTTATTGCTCAGTATATGACTACTCCATATTAATCAGTGTGTGTTCGCTCAGTGAAACATCCTGTCAAAGTATTTAAAAGCTTGCAGCTTATTTTTTTTTTACTGTCGGCATCCATCACACATTTTGCTTATCATTTTCAAATTACTTGATGGAGAGGTTTGCCTTTACATTTGCCAATAGATTGTGTGAAATACATCAGGTCACTGTGGCCATCAAAAGGTGCCAAACAGCGCCCCCTTTAGGATCTCATCTCAATGCCACACAAACCCATCCAATATTACCCCTGCCTGTCAAAATATAAAATGTAATTAATAGTGAATTGCTACCCTACCATGTTCCAGAAATATTACACATCAATGTTTCTTCAACTTCCTAATACTTCATGAGACATGTTGACAAAGGACATGTGTAGCTATAATTATGTAATGCAAGATACTGTTTATCTGGCAAAAGCTTTAAAGTACATGTTAATTTAAGTCAGTGATAGGCCTGATTAGAACCCCAGGGTATTATCAACCCCACAGATCCCCAGGATGTTCCATTGTCCAGGGATAGTTGCTAGTCTCCATTTTGCAGCTCTCTCTTTCGAATTCAGCCCTTTGACTCCTTTCTGATTGACTTCATCATCCTCTTCTCTCGTATAATTTCCGAGTTCGGCCCCTTTCTCAAATTTAAGGTTTGCATCTTATATTCTCCATCAATGCCGCTTCTGTCACAGCTCCTTCCTCGACTAAGAAATAATTTTCTTTTAAATGAGCACCTCTTCTCAAGCTTTAGATTTGCTTCAGAGCTTCAGAGCCATGGAAGTGGATTTTTGAAGCACGTTAATTTGGTCCTGTATTTCCTCAGTGCCGCTCCCTTTGAATCCAGATGGAAGATAAATGAGTGGTCACTGAGGGAGGTGAAATTATGAGGGAGTCAAGGAGGAAATACTTGGGAAGGAGAGAGAAGTCAATGCACATTGGTTGTCCCTTGCAAGCCACTTTCAACTATCTCTTGGTCACAAGTTTAACACATTGAAAATTGCACACCTCGGAATTGTCCCACTGTCCCATTTGTTCTTAATCTGGCTTCGGCAGTATTTCCAGTGTATTGTTCCTCTAGGCTGGTCTTCAAATGAAAATCTGACCTCTCCCTACACAACATGACATCATTGCTACAAGGTTTATATTTGTACTTTCCGAAAATAAAAATTGACATGTTGCTGAAACTTTTCATATAACACATGACCCAATCAGGACATATGCGAGAATACCAAATTGCAAATACTCACAACATTTGAAGAGTACTGTCTGATTGGCCAAGGCGTTAGCTTGAGGAAAGCAATTTGAGACGTAAGGCTCCCAAATCCCGAGGTAATTCGAAAAAGCTGCAGGGTAATTTTTTTTGCAGAGAATGGGCCCCTAAGTATCAGTATACTTGCATTGTAAATTGTTGTGATTATTTGAAATTGGGCATTCTTGTGTTTGTCCTGGTATGTGCAAAATGTAGAACTTCAGAAAAAAATCTTTCTTTTCAGCAAGATTCAAATTCAGTACTAACGAGCAAAAATAACGCATAATGTTAAAGAGTGAGATAGTAAGAACTGCCGACGCTGGAGTCAGAGATAACACAGTGTGGAGCTGGAGGAACACAGCAGGCCAGGCAGCATCAGAGGAGAAAGAAAGTTGACTTTTCAGTTCAGGACCCTTCTTCAGAAAAGATTTCTTGCTCCTCTGATGCTCCCTGGCCTGCCGTGTTCCTCCAGCTCCACACTGTGTTATCTATGTTCAAGAGTGATGTTGTTTATCTATAATTTTCAATTCTGGCAACATTTAGAGCTTTTCTCTTAACAACTCCCACAGGAGACCTAATGAGGAGTTCTGGGTCTGCCTGTGCAATGACTTTTCTTCCAAACCTGCAGTTCCCTTTTGTTTACCGGATACACATTCTACACATGTCCACTGCTGGCAGACTTTGGGGCTTTCTGTATTGGTACAAAAAAACTTTCTGTTTTTTAATCTGACTCTGAAGTTTCCCCAAATGGAAAAAAAATCTCTGATTTGTTTTCGGAATAATTTCCATTTGTTGGAAAATGTATAGAACATAAAAAAAATTGTTATATAGGTTTCGACCATGGCTACTTTTGTCAGCAAGATCACACAACAGCAATTTGTTTTACAGCAATTTGTTTTTGGTGCATTAGGTGAAAAATAAATGTTGGTCAAGAACATTAGTAAATACATTACTGAATATTATTGATATTAACAATGTATTAGTGGGCAGCACGGTGGCTCAGTGGTTAGCACTGCTGCCTCACAGAGACTGGGACCTGGGTTCAATTCCACCTTTGGGTGATAGTCTATGTGGAGTTTACCCATTTCTCCCCATGTCTGCTTGAGTCTCCTCCCACAATCCATAAATGTACCAGTTCAGTGGATTGGCCATGCTAAGTTGCCCATAGTGCCCAAAGATATGCAGGTGAGGTGAATTAGCCATGGGGCATACAGGGTTATAGGGATAGGGTAGGGAGGTGGGTCTGGGTGAGATGCTCTTCAGAGGGTCAGTGTGGACTCAATGGGCCAAATGGCCTGCTTCCACACTGTACAGATTCTATGAATTGGCATATCCAGTTAGTCTGCAAAAGAGTGTATTTTAGAAGCAGTTTGCATTGAATGAATATATTGAATCACATCATATTGGTGTAATTTATTCAAAGGATTTATCTACTGAGCAATTATAATATTCACAGTACTTTCCGACACCAGATGTTCCTCTATTACTCCGATTTGAATGCACTACATTGAAACTTCATTGAATCGTTTTAGGAATGATGATGTGCAATGTAGAATTTACAGACTATGGAAGGTGCACACATAATGAGGCCTAACAAGTTCATTTCCATTCTGCAAATCCTTCTTATTACACCTGACAGCAGGGGTTGAGAGTGGGTCAGTCTTTTGGTCAGAAGGTAGTTTCAGACCGCTGCAGTACCTTGCCCTTAGCATGGACCTATCCAAAGGAAGCCAGAGCTCAACCTCAGAAAGGACGACAGACAGGCAATAGCCTGCGTAGCAAATACATGGAATGCTGGGCTGGCAACATCTGTGGGGAGAGAAACAGGATTAATTTTTTTCCGTACTAGGCTAGAAACATTATCACTGTTTTTCCAGCATTCTCTGTGTTTGTTTCGGATTTCCAGCAGCCACAGTATTTTACTTCTGTACTAGTTTAAGTAAGCCGTTGGACATTGGATTTCAAATGGCATTGGTCTTTTATTAATCTTGAGATAGGGAGGAGAAGAGTTGTTCATTGAGCCCACTATTGAATTTTGTTCCTAATAGTGAGGAAATGCTTGTGCACACCAAGTAGTGTGTGAATGATGGCAAGTCGGGGTAGTGCCTGGGGAGTCTGCAAAATGTTCCATTGATTTTAGGAGAGTAGGAGAAAATTGTTGCCAGGGAACTGAAACTGAAACATATACAGATTGAGTGATGCTGACAATGGATGTACGTAGGTTTTAGCCTCCACTAGGAGCATCCTCTTTTTGCTTCTGACTTGCACTTCTCCTCAGGTGACTGTACAGGACATTGGTGAGGCCACTTTTGGAATACTGTGTACAATTCTGGTCGCCCTTCAATAGGAAGAATGTTGTTGAACGTGAGAGGGTGCTGAAAAGATTAACAAGGATGTTTGCCGGGATTGGAGGTTTTGAGTTATAGGGAGAGGCTGAATAGGCTGGGCTTTTCTCCCTGGAGCGTGGGAGTCTGAGGGGTGACCTTATAGAAGTTTATAAAATCATTAGGGGCATGGGGTGAATAACCAAGGTCTTTTTCCTAGGGTAGGGGAGTCCAAAACTAAAGGGCATAGGTTTAAGGTGAGAAGGGAAAAGATTTGAAAAGGACCTGAGGGGTAACATGTTCACACAGAGGGTGTTGTGTGTATGGAACGAGCTGCCAGAAGAAGTAGTGGAGATAGGTACACTTAACAACATTTAAAAGACATCTGGATGGGTTTATGAATGGGAAGGGTTTAGAGGGATATAGGCCAAATGAGACTAGATTAGGATAGCTGGTCGATGCAGACAGGTATGACTGAACAAGCAACATTGCGTCCTGGGGGAATTCTGCATAGCTGTGCATTGCCTGAGCAAGTGCAGTAGTATTAGCTGCCCAGGAGGCATTGGTAATGAGGAGGCAATGAGTGTCCTCCAGGAGGAACAACGCAGCCCCTGGAAGTGGTGTCAAGTCCTTACTTAACCGTGTGGGAACACCTACACCACTGATCAATGACCATCTGCAATTTGCACGTCCCTACATCCTGACTGTATTGCTGTTCCTTCACTGTCACAGAACCATAGAACCTCTACAGTGTGGAAAGAGGCCACTCAACCCATTAAATCTGCACCAACCCGCTGAAGAATATCCCATCCAGACCCAGCCCCCGTCCTATCCCATAACCTCACATTTCCCATGGCTAATCCACCTAGCCTGCACATCTTTGGACTTTGGGAGGAAACCGGAGCACCTGGAAGAAACCCACGCAGACACAGAGAGAATGTGCAAACTGCACACAGACAGATGGGCTACAAATCCTGACTTTGCCAGCTACGCCCACATCCCACGTACGAATACAAAAAACAACTCCGCTACCACCATCTCGAGGAACACACAAAGATGGGCAGTAAATATTTCCATCACCAAGCAATGTGCACACCCACAAGAAATATGTTTATTTTTAAAATGACTTCTTTCACAGGGTTATGATTTGGGAATGATTCCGTGCAGGGAAGGTTTTGCTGATGAAGGAGATAATTCGACGAACCTGAGCAAAAACCTTTTGCCCTTCAAGAAGACTGACATACATCAGGGCTTAGCTTGAAATTAAGTTTACAGAGCTAATGAAACATTGATTCTCTTTTGTTTCTCTGACAGGCTTTGTGTTGCAGTACTCTGTTGATAACAGCGAAGAATGGAAGGATGTCTTCATCAACCCAACTGAGCGCTCCTTCAAACTGGACCATCTCAAATGTGGCACTTGGTACAAGGTGAAACTGGCTGCCAAGAACAGTGTTGGAGCTGGCCGTATTAGCGAGATTATTGAGGCCAAAACTCATGGTCGGGGTGAGTCAGGATGAAAAGAAAAATCGTTATGGTTGTAAAGCATAGAGATAAAACCAACCATGAATGCTGTATTTTCCAGACTAGAGCAAATACTATCTGTTCTGAGACATGTTTTGCTGTTCATACAAAGATAGAAACAGGGTTAGACCATTCAGCCCCTCAAAACCGCTGTGCCGTTCTAGCTCATGGATGATCATCTGCCTTGACTAGTTCATGCACTGGCGGGTCAACACATTGACTTCCATTTTGGGAAAGTCACTGTCATGGAGGTCTGAGCAGAAGAAGGAAAATGAGATGTAACCTAGACCATTTTCCCATTTTATCTTCCCTTCCATTTTCTTCATATTATATGAGGTCAACACAGCACTGGCTGATGGCTTTGGTGTTGAGTTTTGTTTTTGGATTTGGAAATTGATTTTACAGTTGGATGCCTTCATCTTGTGAACTTGCGCCATTTATGTGGTACTGGAAGCCATAACTTGGCTAACCAGGAAACGCAGTCTCTTTAACCTCGGAAGAGCTACTGGGGGCTATCCTGTTTGGCCGCTATGAAAACGTACTTTCCACTGTTTTCCAATTCTGGAGGAGGACATGAACCCGGAGCTTCTGGCTCAGAGTCAGTGATGGTGTCACTGTGCCATAAGTTTTCCCACTCTATAAATAATTATTCAAATGAATAGGAAGACCTAAGGAACCACTTTTCACACAGAGGGGTAGTGCATGTATGGAATGAGGAGGTGGTGTAGGCTGGTACAATTGCAACACTTAAAAGTCATCTAGATGGGAACATGAATAGGAAGTGTTCAGAGGGATATGGGCCAAATACTGGCAAATGGGACCAGATTAATTTGGGGTATCTGGTCAGCACAGACGAGTTGGATTGAAGGGTCTGTTTCCATGCTGTACATCTCTTAAGGCTCTGTGATTTCAAAATCGAAGAACCGTAGAAACTTTCACATTGGAGTGGAGAATATTCAGCCCATCATATCCCTGCTGGCTCTTAGAAAGTGTGATCCACTCCACACCAGTAATTCCTTGTCATTAATATGTATAGTTCCCTTGTGAAAGTTATTAGTGTATCCCCTGCCACCATCCTTTCAAGGTCAGAAGTCACACGACAACAGGTTATGGTCACCTGATGAAGCAGCAGTGCTCCATTTTTCTGATGAAGGGTCTAGGCCCGAAACGTCTGCCTTCCTGCTCCTATGATGCTGCTTGGCCTGCTGTGTTCATCCAGCCCTACACCTTGTCTCGTGCTCCAAAAGCTGTTGGACTATAACCTGGTGTCATGTGGTTTCTGACCTTGTCCAACCCAGTCCAACACCGGCATCTCCACATCATGGCTGCCATCCTTTCAGGCAGTGCATTCCAGTCCATAACGACATACTGTTAAAAAAAAATCTCCATCTACCCTCCAGTTACTTCCAAATTGCTCAAATCTTTAGTTAGGGATCCACGCACTGGTGGAAACAATTTTTATTCACTCTTGCAAAATGCCATAGAATTTTGAATACTGCTAAAATTCTCCTTTAATATTCTCTACCCTAAGGGGAACAATCCTAGATTCTCTGGCATTGCAACATAATTGCAGTCACTTACCCCAGAAAAGATCCCTGATTAGACAACACTTGCTAAGTAATCCCGAGTATACTACGAATCATACAGGAAACTTTCAGCATTGTCAGTTTGGCTCACAATGTGGCACATTTGCATGGCTTGGAAGCTACATATATTGTTTCGCAGGGCACTGATATTTGCAGACAGAAGATTATGTGCATACATTTCATCTGTTTCAACTTAACAAAATGGGTGACAGACATTTTCTGTTCATTCCTCAGGGCAATACCTTGACCAATCAGAGACAAGCTGTCCAGTTTAAATTTAAACAAAGCTCAACAGTTGACTGTCAGTCATCATCTACTAGGTGCTTACTCAATGGAAAGTCTCCACCAATCAGAGCCCATTTGCCGAATATAAAAATGTCGATTCCCTTGGTATCATTGCAGATGCCCTGACGAATGAAAGATGAAACAAAATCTATCCTTTTTAAGCAATACACAAGTTATGGCTGAAACGTTTCTGGAAAATCTCTGCTTGCACACCACCACCTTCCCCCAACCTCGCCACCTTTGTTGGTCATTCACAACCTTCCAGTTGTGCAATGCCAGAATTGGATGCAATGCTCCAGCTAAGTCCTGACCAATGATCTTTGTAGTTTAGCAACTTATCTTGCCTGTGTGTTTCAGGCATCTATTTATAAAGACAAGCTTTTTTTTTAAAACAGCTTTATCAACCTGTCCTGTCATATTCAGAGATGTGTAATAGTCCCTCAGTTCTGTCTGTTCCTGCACTTATTTTAAAGTCGTACCATTTTATACACATTGTTAAATTTCCAAGAATGTGTTTCAATTACTTCATTACCGATGCTATGTGCCTGTAGTTGTTAATGAAAAGGAAAGAAAATTGTTTAAAGTATAAAATAGGTTTTCAAACCAAAACAATCTCAGATAGAACATTTTAACATTAGAGATGACAGTTATTAATAAGCAATTTGCTCAAATTCCTCCCTGTAGCCTCTGGTACAGACTGAGAAAGGTCACATCAAGCTTGTGAATTTTGAGTTCAGTATCTCCCAGTGCTTTTGAATTGCTCAGGTTCAGGTCCCAGAGCCAGAGATGGCATCCAGCTGTTACTGGATCTGTCTCTGCCTGGATTGATGCTGCCAATCAAAGGCAAACAGAACTACTGCCACATTTAGGGACCGTCTGGCTTGGCATTTAAAGCTGGGAATATGAGAAGCTGCCAACTCAGAGATGCAAGGGAAAAAGACGATATCAAAGAAAACCTTCATTTTTACAAATTTTCCAGTTCCAGCTTTGTAGTTGTGAACAATTTTCCTGACTCTGGGATCTACAGTCATTAGAATACAACTTTGTTTTGGAGCAATTATATTAAATAAATTATTTTAGCATCATCCTTTCATGTATCCTTTTATGGATGGCATGGTAGCTTGGTGGTTAGCACTGCTGCCTCACAGTGCCAGGGACCTGGGTTCAATCCCACCCTCAGGTCACTGCCTGTGTGGAGTTTGCACATTCTCCCTGTGTCTGAGTGGGTTTCCTCCGGGTGCTCCGGTTTCCTCCAGCAGTCCAAAGGTGTACAGGCTAGGTGGATTGGCCATGCTAAATTGCCCACGGTCTCCAGGAATGTGCAGTTGAATTAGCCATGGGGAATGTTGGGTTACAGGGATAGGGTGGGATGCTCTTTGGATGGTTGGTACAGGTTGAATGGCCTCCTTCTGCACTGCATGGATTCCATCATGACTTTACAGAATCGCTACAGTATGTAAGCAGGCTATTCGACCCATCAAGTCCACACTGATCCTCTGAAGAGCATCCCAACCCCCTACCCTATCTCCGCCCCTTTAACAAGATGTATTTAAAACATGAAGTCATCAGCCAGGAGTATTGGTCAAATGTACCTTTTATTTCTTTCCTTTGTTTTCACCTTCCAGAACCTGCTTTCAACAAGGACCAACATCTCTTTACCCATATTAACTCTACCCATGCCAGGCTCAACCTCCAAGGATGGAACAATGGTGGCTGCCCCATCAAAGCCATCGTCATGGACTACCGTCCCAAAGGCACCTGGCCTTGGCTTTCTTTGAAGACCAACTTGTCGCATGAGGTTTTCCTGCAGGATCTGCGAGAGGCCACCTGGTATGAGTTGAAAATGAGAGCCTGTAACAGCGCTGGATGTGGCAACGAGACAACGCATTTTGCCACACTCGATTATGATGGAAGTAGGTGTGGCTTGTCTGAGGGGAATGGTTCGGGTATTTAACTTTTCACCTTAAGGTTTTGGCTCTCTTGAGAAAATCTTTTTCCTCACACGGAAGACCATGGTGATCTGGGCTCAGAATACCCTGCTACATTCCTAATTTCCCAACAGAAACACAACACTGCTCTTCCTAGATGCTTTTTCCTCAAACGTTACCTCTGCACACTCCCACATTTTTTTATTGGTTCCATTAAAGCCGTGCAGCCTAACTGATTTGAACTAGTGCACTGAATTGAGAACGCCTATTCACATTTAACAGTGAGTTCGGATCTTAACTCATCCCACTTGTGATAGATATCTGATGTTCTATAGCTTAATAATTATTAACAAGGAACTCTGAGTCCTCACTTCCTCAATTCTCCGTGTCAAACGGTGGCATCGTTAGAGCAGATGTGACCAGGGTGGAGAAACAGAGAGTGATGAAGTGGTCTTACAGGGAGTGGGAATGAAGAAGTGAGATATACATCGTTGGGAGAGGCAGTAAATATCTAGTAACATGTAAGGCTATAAATTGATAATAGATATCAGTTGAAAGCAAATCCTCAAAGATAGTATGTGAAGTTCAGGAAGAGGAAGGAATAGGCAGAGGGATGAAGATTTGAAGCATGGCTAATGACATCTTTGGGATCAGAGGAGCTACGAGCTACATGAAATCAGTTATCAGTGTCAGGAAAAAAATAGTTAGTCAGGAAAGGGTGTAATTATAAAATGCCCACTAACAGCTCAAATAAAGAATTTACAAGGAATTTCTTTATACAGAGAATGTAAAACATCCTTCCACATGTAGTGTTTGAAGCAGACAGTACTGTCGTATTTCAGGAGAGAGTTGATACACACAGGAGGGAGCAGGCATGACAGGAATTTGGGGGTGGTGATGAAAGAAGTGTTAAGAGTGGGCAGAGTCTCATCTGAAGACACAAGCATGGACCAAGATGGGCTGAATGGTGGGTTTTTGATGCAGAAGATTCTTTATAAGTTAAAGCTGAATACCCAACACTGCAATCATCTTTGCCTTAATGTAAGCTTTGACTAGAGGCTCAATAAATAAATTTCAGCTGGCAGAAACCAAGTGTTAGGTTGCCCACTTGTCCATTCTCTTCAACTGGGTTTTGAAAAGAAATTAATGTTGGTCAAAAGATTGAACAGGGTGGACCTCCAGCCCCCCAAGAACTCTGTGTTTATCCAATCTTGACCATTCCCCACTTTGTACTCGCAAAGGAAACCATCCATGTTTTATATATTGAAGACTAGACTGGTAAAATGACAGGATCTGCCTGTGTTATTTTTAAAAAGATATTGGGCTACAGAGTAGATCTGGAGGGACTGTTCCCACTTGTGAAAGGATCAGGAACAAGGGGACCTGGAACGAAAGTACTTAGCCAAAATAGCAAAACTGATGTGAGGAAAACCTTATTACACTGCACATGGTTCAGCTGTGGCTGAACGGGGAGGCGATGGCCCAGTGGTATTATCTCTGGACTTAATCCAGAGACACAGATAACATTCTGTGGATCCAGGTTCAAATCCTGCCACAGCAGATGGTAGAATTTGAATTCAATAAATATCTAGAATTAAGAGTCTGATGATGACTGTGAATCCATTGTTGATTGTTGGAAAAACCCATCCGGTTCACTAATGTCCTTTAAGGAAGGAAACTGCCATCCATACCTGGTCTGGCCTACATGTGACTCCAGACCCACAGCAATGTGGTTGGCTCTGAACTGCCCTCTGGGCAATAAATGCTGCTTAGCCAGCGATGCCCTCATCCTGTGAATGAATGAAAAAGAATTATATTGCCTGAGAGTGTGATGGAAACTGGGTCAGTCAACCATTCAATAGGAAAACTAAACAATTATTTGGACACGGCAAATGTGCTGGGCTCTTGAGAGAGTGGCATTAAGAGATTTGACTCATTTGGAGAATCAGTGAAGCCACAATAACCGAATAGCCTCCTTCCCCAATTCAATGGCTGGGCAGTACTGGCCACATTTGGCTCCATTAACAGGAAAAATGTCTTAGTTAGGAGGTTTTAAAAGCCACAGAGAGCAGGGAACTTGAGTTCCAAGCCTGTGGTAAAGCATTTCCTTCACTCTATCAATGGTGGCCATTGCTTTCGGTCATCTAGCTTCTGGAATTCCCTCCCTATAATCTCCACATCTGTCCCACCACTTCTAGGACTGTCCTTAATAATTCACTGAGCTTTCGGTTACCAAAATCTCCTCTTTTCAATTTCTAACTGGTGGCGTTCTTGTGCAGTACGTTGGTAAATTTCGCTAAGTGGGAGTCGCTGGGTAAGTTGCTTGCTGCTTTTGCTTCACAGAGGCAGCAAGTCCAGGGGGAACCTTACGCTCCTCCACTTGCCTGCCAAGGCTTGTGGCCATGGGGATGCGTTATGCACTTAATGCAGTCACAAGGGTGGGCAACTGCCCCTTGTACCCTGCCCAGCACACAAGGAAGCAAAACATACAATTTGTACACATCCTGCAGACAGCTGGGAGTGTATTGATCAGGAGTGTACGGTGCTGTGTTCTGAATCATAAGGCCTCCTCATCCCTGTATGAACTGCTGCAGCATGTGGAGTTGACTTCATGTAGTCCCAGTTGCAAAGTGAGTCCTGCAGTCAGACCTTGTAAGTGCTGTCTTGAGGTAACAGGCAATTGTTCTGGCACCTGCCCCCAGCGTTGAGCAACAAATGCCGACTGGTTCCTGCGGGGAGCTCTCAAGGCATCCTTGGGCAGCCGGGCGAGGATGTGCTTCAGGATGACAGGGCAGGAAGAAATTGACCTTTACCTGACTGCCACCATTATCACATTAATCTAGCAGGTTTGTGGGAGGTGGAAGCAGGGAGAAAAATAGCAGGCTTGCACGGTAATAGGACATGAAGTGTTTCCAGCAGAGTGCCAGCCCTCCTCTGTACTTTAATTCTGCAATCCGCAGCACTGAAGCTGCTGTTCCATCTGCTGCCACTTTCAGAGGCTCAAGACTTGTCGGACTGCAAATCTTTTCTCCCAGCTTTAAACCTTTCCCAGTCAAGATTCCCAAATGCATCCAAGTGAAAGTTCAGGAGGAACATCTTCACTCAGAGAGTTGTCGCTGCAAGAAGCGGTTGAGTGGTGAATAGCATAGAGGTATTTAAGGGGGAGCTGAATAGACTCAAGAGAGGAAATAGCTGAAGTTAGATGAAGAGGTGAGAGGTTTGTCCAGAGTTGAAACACTGGTATGGATGAGCTGAGCTGAATAAAACAAAGAACTGCAGTGCCTGGGATCTGAAATGAAAGCAGAAACGCAGCAGCTTCTGTGGAGAGAAAAACAGAGTTAACATTTCGAGTCCAGTGACCCATTGTCAGAACTGAAAGCAGCTGGGAAATGGTGGTATTTGTTGCTGATGACCGGGGCTGGGAGAGGGCTGAATGTTGTATTTTGCTGATGTACATTCAGGAGAAGGTGGTAAAGGATTAATGACCAAACTGCACTTGTTGCGAAGAGAAAATGCACAGCCAACATTAAAATTCAACAGTGAACAGTTAGCAAGGATACACTCAGTGTTGCTCCTTCTTATTTCACTCCATACTGTTGCTGTGAAATGCACCATTGATCTGAAACATTAGCCTAAAAAAAGTGTGAACCGTATGTAATATTCTGTGTGAAAAATAGCAAGAATTCTCTTTGCTTCTTTATGTTTTGTAAAATGGCTCCACTTTGGACTTACTGACAACTTCTTTGACTCTCACTGTGCAGTTTGTGGCATAGAGCAGTAAACGCTACAGGGGAGGAACATGGGCTTGAGCGAATTGCTAACCTGTTTCCTTTTCACTTTATCGGAAAAGAAAATTGGGAGCAGTTTAAACTGGACTAATGATTTGCCTTCTTCTTGCCTTGTGCTCACTGGAATTGAGATGAATGAGGGGGGATTTCATAGAATCATATGAAGTTGTGATGGGATTGGACAGGGATGATGTGGGAAGCGTATGACAGATGTTGGGGAAGTCCAGAAGTAGGGGTCACAGTCTAAAGATAAGGGGTAAGCCATTCAGGACTGAGATGAGGAAGAATTTCTTCACTCAAAGAGTTGTCAAACTGTGGAATTCTCTCCCACAGAAAGCTGTTGGTGTTAGATACATTCAAGAAGGAACTGAACATGGCCTTCCCAGCTAAAGAGATCAAGGAGTATGGAAAATGGGAGTGGGATCCTGAAATTGCCCGATCAGCCATAGTCATATTGAATGGTGGAGCAGGCTTGATGGGCTGAATGGCCTACTACTGCACCTATTTTCTATGTTTCTATGTTTCATGCTATTGGAAAACACCATTCTTAAACCCAAGACTTTTTCTGTAGATAGTGCTGTGCCTTGTGTCATTTCCACTCTGTGCCCACAGTAAGCACACAGTGGTCCTATTCATTCTGTCCCATGGCCCTGTCTACAGTCTTTTGTTGTGGACCGTGACCTTCAGGCCTGGCCTAAGCCACAATCAATGCTCCAAGATTCATCTTGACAACTGGAAACAACAACCTTCCACTGTTCATTTCTTGTTTATAACCAGAAGTGCTCTTACACGCAACTGAACTTTAATTCTCCATCACCAAATCACCCATTATCCATCTCCACTAAATCTCCCATGTTTCCGAACGGTGAAATTACATGCAATGTCCAGAGAGGGGAAATACAGACCAACAAAGTGAGGGGGAGGAGATGGAGAGGGAAAGGGCTACATCAAAATGGAGCTGGAAGCGGTTCATCCTTTGCAGTGCCCAACTTTCCCTAAAATCATTGAGCATATTGATGGACACCTCACATGCTCCCTCTCCAAGAACACCCAGGTACAAATGTAGCCATGGACGAGGGGATGGCAGTCGGAAACCATGACCCCCAAATGCACATTTCCTGGACCTGGCTCCAGGAAATGACAATTATTCGCTAAGGAGCCCTGTTGGCATTGACAAGCTCATGAGCTGCAAGTCTCATAGTAGTGCCAAGCAGCTTCCACTAAAACATTAAAAATCCTTGTTTATAGCAGCATCATTGCAACCATGAGAAAGTGAAAAGACAGCAGGTCCAAGTCATCCAGCTGTAAATTCTCAGCAAAAATGTAAAATTCAACAAAATCAATGAATATTTTGCTAAATATAAGACGATCGGTTAAAAGGGGTATTTCTTTATAGAATGTAATACAATAAAGGAGGGGACTTCACGCTGAGAGTTGTGGTATCACCAATGTACCCATACACTGACTCTAGAACATCAGATATTCCAAACAATAGTGATATCTCAATGAACCTCCTGTTTCAGAACTAACTCAGTGATTGTAGGAAATAAACAGCAAAACTATCAGCATTTGTGGAAAGGGGAAGACACGTTAACATTTGAAAGGAATTCTGTCCTCTTCCAAAAGTCTTTCAAATACTGATCCATGTGATGGGTATTTCCTGTACATTTCTGGTTTCATTCCAGATTTTCCGGATTTATTTATCCTTTCTCGCCTTCTACTCTCAGAATTAACTCTGGAATCCACACCAACATCCATCTCACAAATACCATGAGTATCACGGAATTTTCACAGTACAGAATGAGGCCATTCAGCCTTTCATGTCTGTACTGACTCTCTGAAGGTGTCATTCACTCAGTGTCACTCTCCCAATTTCTCCCCATAACCCTGCTCATCCTTCCTTCTCAGCTAACAATGCAACTCCCTCTTGAAAGCCTCCATTGAACCTGTCACTTGAGCAGTGCATTCCATCTCCTAACCACTCGCTGCATAAAGAAAAGCTTGTCTCAAAGCTGTCATTGCTTCTTTTGCCCCAATTTACTCTCCTTTCAAATTATTTCCAAACCTGAGCTGTTCCTGGCTGGTTTCAGGCAGTTCCCCAGTGCCTCTTTTTTCATATTTTCTAATCAACCTGTTCAGGGGTGTTACTACATACCTCTAGAGCAAGTGGGATTTGAACCCAGGACTCCTGGTCCAGAAATAGGTATATTACCATGGCTACACAAGAGCCCTTAACTTCTGCTTTAATTCCAAATTGACTGATTAATCAATTCATAGGAACATCATGAAGAAGAGGGGACCATTCAGCCTCTTGGGAGTCTAGTCTACGACTCAGTTGGATCAAAGTTGATCTGCCCCCAGACGCCATTTCCCCCAATTTTATTCCACTCCCATTGATAACTAACAATCTGAATTTTAAAAACACCAATTGGTTAGTATCTTATTTGTGAAGGTTGGTTCTATTTGCTTCCATCTTCCAATCAGACATTGTTCAAAGCTAATGGTTTTATATGAATGTAACTTGCTCCTTTTCTTAAACCTTAATAATTGCATTTCTGCAGTCAAAGAAACATGGAGCAGGAGTAGGCCATCAGTCCTTCAATACCCATCAATGCCTTTAATATCTAAATATTTATCAATCTTTTTTTTTAAATATAGACAGTGACTCAGTCCCCACAGCCTTCTGTGGGAGTGAATTCCACAGGTTTACTACCCTCTGAGTGAAGAAATGTTTCCTCATCCCAGTTCTAAGTGGCCCATTGGTACAGTGATAGCATCTCTATGTCTACCATTGGGAGGCCTCTGATAAGTCGCACCTCCTCCAGAGGTGTATAGTAACATCTCTCAAAAGGTTGATTAAAACGATCCACTCAATGTCTTGACACTGTGATCCCTTGTTCAAGACTCTCTCTACATCTAATCTTTCTTGTCCTGTTGCAGTTCTATACATTTCAATCAGATCTCCTTGATTCTTCTAAACTCTTGTGAATACAATGACAGCAACAATAATTTGACTTTATAATTGATCTTAATGTAACAAAATATCCAAAAATGCTTCACAGGAGCATAATATGAACAAGCATATTGCAAGTATTGACTTGGAATAGTACTTTGAGAGCGACCAAGTCAATTCTAAGTCATTAATGAATAAAAAATGTATACAGGTAGTTCCCCTATAATGCGATAGTTGTGTTCTTGTGTGAACCTATAGAAAATGGCATTATAGAGAAATTGCTATACCTGTACAACAAAAAGTTCACGTTATCCAAACAGTGGCCACTATTCATCAATCACATTACAGCCAATTTGTGTTAATGAAACACGCATTATAGCAAAACTACCTGTACGTTATAAATAATTTCAAAGTCACTGAAGTCTGATTTCAGGCCTAAGGCACTTGTGAATTATCTCAGTATCCTCGTTACGGTTCATGACCTGTTACTAATCCCTGCGGAATTTGTTTCCAGATATCTCTTATCATTTAGACGTTGATTTTTTTTTAACATGCTCTGATATGTTAGGCACTATCCCACCAATCAAATCGATACAAGGAGAGGGAGATGATGTGAAGAAGTTATTTACCATAGCTTGTCCTGTGATCCTAGCAACGGTTGCCGTGGCACTCCTGTTTATCATCCGGAAGAAACGGAAGGAGAAACGCCTGAAGAGACTGCGAGGTAAGCAGGAGGGGTCAGAGAAATTGGGCAAGTACCCTCGGGTCTAAATAACTGCTCATGAAGTGATTGCAAAGGACTCTAGTGGCTAGTGGCTAGTGGCTAGTGGCTCATCTGGCCAAAACAAAGTCTGAATTTGAGGCCCAGAATGCAGAAATCGATGGGTCAAAATCCATTCCGAGATCGAATTGTAGATCTACTTACACTACTGGGACTACTGCAATTCAAGGAGGCAGCTCAACCACCACCTTCTCAGCTTGGCCCAGCCACCAACGCCCACATCCCTTGCACAAATAAAATGAAGGCCCCACAGCCAAAGACTTTGACTTTAATAACAGTGGGGATTCTAGGATTGACCTTATGTGCTAGAGTTGGGTGCCTCTCCCCCCCTAACCACCTGATCTACCCAGAGACCCCTGGTAGAATCAGCATATCGGTGAGCACAGTACTGTGGCTCCATCATCTTCTGAGTCTCACTGGCATTGAGTGACCACCTACTAGACATATGAATGGGCTACTGTGTACATATCAATGAATTATATTCTGGGTAAGGGAGATGACGAAAAGTGGAATATTTCAGTGAGCTGATTTAGGAAATAAAACCTGATCTTAATGAGAATTTGCTAGTTCTGATTCAGAACTTGAATTGCATCAAATCTATGACATTAGAATGCTGACTTAATATCTGTTTGAAGAGGAGCTCGCTGTGATTTGATTTCTTATATGTGTCTCCTTCATGAGGTTGAAATATTCCTGCTATGAATTGTGTGCAGTCCATTTAATACAATGGAACTTGAGTGGACCCTTCTAGATTCTGTGTTTTTAATTTTTAAAACTAAACACCTTAGACGTCTAATTATTTCCCGACTGTTCGCAAGCCAGTGTGAGCTTTGTGAATGATAATAGGATGTGTCCTTACTTTCTGTTCATTTTCTCTGGCTGTGCCAATTATGAAGAGGAGAAATCTGGCTGAGATTGAACTGGAATCTACTCCCTTTAAAGGGAGCCACGATAGCACAGGTGGTTGAAGGAGGACAGACCTGACCAGATGGCCACAGATTTGAGTTGGATGACCGGCTTGGACAGTGCTGACAAGATCCTTGGAGTCATTTAAGGGACAGTTGGAAGCTATGATGGGAGGATGGTGGGTTTCTCTAGATGGATGAACTAAGATAGAAACTGAATGACTTTCTTCATCAGTGAAGCTTTGCTGGAGTTTAGGCTCTGACTGAATGCTCCATAACTGGCCAAGTCTTGAGACTGTCTCTAAGTTCGATTGCAATCAATCTCAAAACTCCCCGAGGTTTGCCAGCTGTACGCTTCAACTCCTCTCACTCAAGGCATCTTCATAATTATCTGTGCCCCATGAAACCACACGCACATACACATGCACAGACACACGCACATACACACAGACATACACGTACACACACAAACACACACACGCAGACACTCACACATACACACACGCAGACACACACATACACATACAAACACACACACAGACACACATACACACAGACACACACACACACAGACAAACACACACACAGACACTCTCACACATACATACACACACACACACACACTTTCACATATACACACACACACATAGACACTCATACATACACACACACACACTCTCACATACACACACATACACATATACACACACACACAAATACACACACAGTCACACACACACAGACACATACAAGCCTACACACACACAGATGCTTCACAGACACAGACATGCAACAGACACACACACACACACCTCTTACACCAACAGCCATACTAATGAAATGAAAACAATCAGGTTGTAAAAGCTTTCATGTGAAATATTTTGAAAGTCGCAGTTTGATGCCAACAATGGAGCTGTTGGTTACTAGACATCAGTCAAGCACATCAATTTGCTTTGAGCATTTGATTTTATTTGCCCCATCGACAGCAGCAATTCCTTCACCACTCACCCTGCTCTAACTCCATTGTCACTGGCAGGTCAAAGGTTCCATTCACTTCACTGTGAATACTGGCTGCTCAGCCTTAAACACTGGGTGAAGGGTCTAGGCCCAAAACGTCAGCCTTTCTGCTCCTATGATGCTGCTTGGCCTGCTGTGTTCATCCAGCTCTACACCTTGTTGTCTCTTGCTCTTATGGGTTTTGTTTTCTCAGTCGTGCACTGCTTAATACATTTACAGAGAAAATTAAACCCAGAAACAGAGCGTGTGGAAAGGGTGAACTCTCACGGTTGCTATCGGCAACACCTGGTTTATGAGGGAGCAGAGTACTTGGTACCAATTCTGGGTGTGTGGCCCATTTAATTTGTGTGCATATTTAATTCCTCCAGCACAGTCACTCGAATCTCGAAATGTCAAAAAACCAGAATTAAATATTTTAAATATCTTCTGTGTTTATCATGTGATATGCGTGTCGCTGGTAAGCTCAGTGAATATTGTCTATCTCTAATTGCCCTTGAGAAGTTGGTGGTAGTGAGCAGCATTCCCTCGAAGTCTACACAGTAGTACCGAGCACACTGATCTCCAGCTCTGGAAGCCAATCCCTCACACAGATCTTGGAGGACCCTACGGCAGTTGAGAAAGTGAGAATGTCGGTGGTGAGCAACTCCTTGAACCACTCCAGTCTGTGTGGTGTAGCCGCACCTTGAGCACCATGTTAGGGGGAGTCCCAGGAATAATTATCCATGTCCCTGAAACCACCCACACACACACACACCCACATGTGCACACATTCAACACACACCCACACGCGCACACCCACACACACACCCACACCCACACACGCACACACACAAACCCACACACACACGTGCGCGCACACACACACACACA
>NC_063363.1:8642931-8644340 GCF_021869965.1 Rhincodon typus
GCACACAACACACTCATGCACATACACAACACACATACATGCACACAGACACACACATCCACACACACGCACACACAACACACACCCACACAAACACACACCCACAGAACACCCACCCAGACACAGACCCAATCTCTCACACCCACACAAACACACACCCACAGAACATCCACCCAGATACAGACCCAATCTCTCTCACACACACACATGCACACACACACACACACACACAGACACACACACATACACATAGACATGCGTCTTACCTAAACCCCACGAATAGCCAATCTTGTTCCAGGTGAGGATGTTGGGTGGCTTGGAAGAGAACTTGCAGGCAGTGATGTTCCCAAGTCCCCGCTGTCCTCTCCTTCTTGGCCACAAGTTGAGAGGTGCTGACGTAGAAGGAGTCTTAGTGACGTTTTACAGCCACTATGCACAGATGGCGAAGGTAACCGTTTAAAGTGAAGGTGGTGCTTCTGCCTTGTCCTGGATGCTGGTTACCTCCTCACATACTTACCAAACTGGGATGACCGCAGTCCTTGTTAGCACACATTTCTAGTCTTCTCCAGGGTATATTCTTAGAGCTTTCAGCTAACACCAGGGTTTACATCCATCCCATTTCACTGGCCTACTCTCTACTGTTTCACCACCCTTTACCATGCAGAACAGAATAAAGTGACCCCCAAAACATTCCACACAAGGATAAATCATTACTCTTCCACAAGAAGAAACTTAGTTTTGCAAAGTTTATAACCATTTAAATTCATACTTTCTTGATGACTGATGTCAGTAAATACATTTTTATCTGTTTTTCTCATTTCAACCAGTCATCCCTTGTCACTGTCATCGTGTTCATTTATTGATGGTATTTAAATGGGATCTCTCCCACCTGACAAGTGTTTTGAATGACACTGCTAATTTGAAATCTCTCTTTGCCTGTCTGTATCCCCTGGGTTTAAACTGAAATTAGGACACTCATTTATGAAGTGTGGCTAGCTGAATGAGATTTTATAAAGGCCACTGATGCCTGTGGAGTTATAACCCATTTAAATGTCACAGTGTTGGGTGAGAGCGGAACAGCTGGTAGCAGTTCTGGTTTCTTACAGGATTTTTTTTTTAAACAGTCACTCGCACTTGCCAATCATAAAGGATGATAAATTTCATCAGCGCTCTTTGTGGCTACCTTTCAAATTCCATAAAAATCAAAGACTATTCTGTCAACATTCTTCTCATCAGGAGCTTTAACAGTTCGGTAATTTCTCCTTTTCTTGGAATCTAACCATTGCCTTTTTTAATATTTCAGATGCAAAGAGCCTGGCAGAAATGCTAATAAGGTAAGATACACGTAGACAGCTACATCAAGAATTACTGCATCTATTTGTTTCTACAGAGTAAAGTATTTGCACCAA
>NC_063363.1:8644350-8655083 GCF_021869965.1 Rhincodon typus
TACACCTAGAGTATCTGTACCTAGAGTATCTGCACCTAGAGTATCTGCACCTAGAGTATCTGCACCTGGAGTATCTGCACCTCGAATATCTGCAACTAGAGTATCTGCACGAGAATCACTGCATCTAGAGTATCTGCAGAGTATCTATACCTAGAGCATTTGCACCTCGAATATCTGCACCTGGAGCAGCAACACCTATAATATCTCCACATAGAGTCTCTGGATCTAGAGTATCTGCACCTAGAATATCTGCACCTAGAATACCTGCAACTAGGGTATCTGGACCTAGAACATCTGCACCTAGAATATCTGCAACTACAGTCTCTGCACCTAGAGTATCTGCACCCAGAGTATCTGCACCTAGAATATCAGCAACTAGAGTATCTGCACTTTGAATTATTGTCAGTCACAAAAAGTGAGTTTCCTTATAATTGAATTATATTATTTGTATTTTTTTTCCCTGACTGAGGATGTTCCAAACATACTTTAAAGCTAATGAAGTCAATTTGAAATGTGGTCACTACTGTAATGTAGAAATCATAGCCATAAATGTGTGCTCAGCAAGGTCCCAGAAGTAAGACAAGAAGATAATGAGCAGGTAATCAGTTCTCAGTGTCATTGGTTGAGGGATAAATGTTGACCAAGACACTATGCTGTTCTTCTGAATAATGACACGCGATCTTTTACATCCAGCTGAGATGTCAGGTGAAGCCTCATTTTAATATTGAATCTGAAAAACAGCGCCTCCAACAGTCGAGCACTCCCATTTGAGTGTCGGCCTAGTTTTTGTACCCTAGAGTAGCTCTTGGACTTGCAGTGAGCTTGTGAGGTGAGAGTGTTAACACTGAGGTACACCTTGTTGCAGAACAGAAGCAGCTTCCCTCTGTGTCTGTGTGATGATATGGAGTTAATCAGTGGTAAGGTTCTTTGACTTTCACTTGATTTTGCTTCTGCAACTTCAAAGCAAGCCTCGGAAAAGAATTGGGAGTTCCTCCCCACCCCTTTACTATTTTACCTTTTCGGTTTTTAGTGACATGGTTTGTGCTGCAAAAAAAAATTTAAATTCTTGTGTTCAAAGAACAAAAAGAAAAAAAAAACACAAGTTGAGTAGATGCCTCTCATTAGACGTGACACTGATATATTGTTGCATTGTTCAAAGTGGAAATCACATTCAGAGTGAAGCAGAGCGCTTTGAAAGGAGCGAGACCTCAAAGTAGCTTTTGAAAATGAAATGGGAAACAGTCGTAAAAGAGTCTAGAGAGTCCCAGATTTCCAAACCAACACAGCAGCAGGGAAGAAGGAAAATAGAAGCTGTAATTATTTTGACTGGACGGAAATTGTTTATCACCTGCTCAGTACAAATAAGATTGACAAAGTCCTGCCCTGAAAAGCTGTTGTCAGCATTGCAGATACTGAGAGACATCGAGTCTATTGTGGAGTATTAGCTCAGATTTTATTTTCGGATGTTGACCTGTATTTCCCATTTTGATTCACCTCCCTGCAAAACCATGCGTGAACACGGGTCATTGGCCAGGAATTCTTTGTTCTTTTTTGTAGAACATCCCGCCCAACCCCTATTCCCAATATCCAATATCCAATATCTGAGGCAGGGTGGTTGGGTGGGAGAGGAAGGGGATGGGGGCTCGGTGCTCTGTGGCTTGTGAGACTACTTCAGAGAGCAGTCAGAAAAGCCACCTGAGCTAGTGTGGGACAGGAGTCACGTATTGACCAGATTGGTAAAGCTGGTTTCTTTACCTGAAGGAGATCAGCGAATCAGTTAGGCTTTTCCGCCAATCTCTTGCCAGCTCCCACTTCTTATTAAAAACCAAAACTGCATTCAGATTCTCAAACTGATTTCTGGAAGATGAGTCCAGTTGTCTGAACCAACTGCCAGACCCTTCTGACAGAGTCGCTCAGCACATGTAGAATACACTCACTCACAAACACGAAGGATGAAGATCAGCTCCAGCAGAGACACAGACTGGAAGGCAGACGTATGAATGATGGCAGATCCACGGCCGCCCATTCTGCAATGCCCTGCTGAAGTTTGACGCACACCAGTTCCCTCAAAGCTGCACAGCTGTGTGTGTGTACAGGGTCTCCGTTGTCCTGCGCATGGCAACTGCTTTCAGCACACCAATCTCTGCATTCACTTCTGGTGCCGGATTTCAATGCCTGACATGGACCTCAAAGGCTTGTGCAACCAATAAGGAAATTGAAGGGAATGCTGAGTACCAGCTCTCTGTAGCTGTTCTGTGAGATGTTCCTGCCCTGTTTTGTGGAAGTGGATGCAATGCATTTACATGGGAAGCGGGTGCAGTGTTGTGGTATTTCTCTGAAAGAGGATGCTGCCCCGGGCCCTCTTGACTATGACTTGGCCTGAGGATCTATTTGGTTTACAGTGGTCAAGAGTCAACCATTAGTGACACTTAACAAGAACAGGCTCTTGTCTTAACTGAATATAGTTTATTGTACGACAGTAATTAGGTAAAATTTACATTACCTAGTTAGACACTGTTATGGTCATAGAGTCACATAGCACGGAAACAGACCCTTCAGTCCAACTTGTCCATGCCGATCAGATATCCTATTTTAATCTAGTCCCATTTGCCAGCATTTTGCCCATATCTCTCTCAGTCATTCCTATTCATATACCCATCCAGATGCCTTTTAAATGTTGTAATTGTACCAGCCTCCACCACTTCAAACACGCACCATCCTCTGCATGAAAAATTTGTCCCTTAGGTTCTTTTTAAATCTTTCCTCTCTCACCTTAAACCTATGCCCTCTAGTTTTGGACTGTGATACCTTGGGGAAAAGACCTTGGCTAGTCACCCTATTTATGCCCCTCATGATTTTATAAAACTCTAGAAGGTCATCCCTCAGCCTCCAATGCTCCTGAGAAAATAGCCCCAGCCCCAGTCTGTTACTCAGACTATTGGGAGACAGAGAGGACACATCTGTCTCCTTAGAGATCCAGAGCTATTCTCATGATATCTCCATCCTAGACTGTATTACATCATCAGACTGAGTGGAGCTAAATGCAGTTTCCAACATTAACCCTTTCAGAACCATTACCTTATACAGCAAAAGTGATCATAAAACACACTTTAGCCTAACAGCCTGATTTGAACTTGAACTTAGGGAGAAATATTTGCTTCTTGAAGCACTTGATGAGCATATGAGGTTAGAAAGTATTTCTTGCACATGGGCATGAGGCAATCGGATCACAGTGATTGCATCGATGCCTGTATGTTCACCGTTTCTTTGAGGCAAAAAGCGGAGAATGGTGTGTGGGTCAAAAACCAGAAATTGTGGAGTTAAAATCATAGGTTAGACGTGATACCAGGGGAATTTTCTCAATGGGAATTATTAAGATTTCAAACCTTCTCTGTGGACAGTTACTTATTCATTACTTATTTACTTAATTAATTATTCTATGAGTAAATTTAAAAGAAAGTTAGACAGATACTTGAGGAACTTGCAGGATTAGACACTAAAAAAGTTCACAGGATATGGGCATCATTATCTGGACCAACATTTAATGTCTGTCCTTAATTGCCCTTGACAAGGTTATAGTGAGCTGTCTTCTTGACTCACTGAAGTCCTTGGGTGTGTGGGGACACCTACAGTGTTACTAGGGAGGGAGTTTCAGGATTTTGGGTTCATGGGTTAGGAAAATACTGTCAAAAGAGCCTTTGTGAGTCACTGCATTTTGTAGATGTTACACAGAGTTAGCAATGGGCATCAGTGGTGAAGGGCAAGAATGTTAATGGTAGTGGATGAGGTGTCAATTGAGCAGGCAGCTTTGTTCTGATTGGTGTTGAGCTTCTTGACTGTTGTTGGACTTAGTCATCCAAGGAAGTGGAGAACATTCCATTGTCACTTACACTCATAACTTCCATCTTTGTTTATGGTGGACAGGCTTTGAGGAGTCAGGAGGTGAGTTACATGCTGCAGAATTTCCAGTCTCTGACTAGGCACCATGTACAACCATTTTTTCAAAAAGCAAACAGAGGCAGAATGGGCCAAACAGCCCATTGTGCCAGACATATAAACATTTCTTTGATTCTAGGTTGCATTTATACTAAAGACATGAAACTATAAACTCATTGTAAGCACCAGTTAATCAAAGAGAGATTCCTTGCACAGATATGTCACTACATGTTAACCTTCACTCAGATTCTTCACCATGTTTCATGAGGGATTCGTAATGCATTACTGTGCACCCTGGCATGGAAGTTCCCAAAAAGGATCATCTGCAGATTATCTCTTGATGTGTTCCCTAATCACCTTCTGTAAATATCTTCACTGACTTAGATTGCACAGATGGTTGGCATCAGTGCAAGCACTTGCTGTGGGGACTGTAGAAAACCCCAAACTGAATAAATCCCTCCATGAAGTTAAAACAAAAGTAATTACTAGAAGCAGTGTGTGGTGGTTTGGCTGCAGTGAGGGGATAGGAGTTAAGCATGTCAGTGGAAAGAGGAAAGGAAAACTCAAGGATAAGTATTTGTTGAGTACTTGTAACCATAATCAGCATAATATCCTAATATTCTCTCTGAGTCAGAAAGCTATGGGGCTCAAGGTCTACGGTTTAAGTACTAAATCTAGGCTGAGGTTTCAGTACAATACTGAGAGACTGTGGCATTGCTATCGAATGGATGTGATACTACACTGTAATCTGACTATTTGCGTGAACAGTAAAGGACCTCATATGGTACTGTATGAACAGGAGCAGAGGAAAACTCTCAGTCTTGGCCAATATTTTCCTTCCACCAACACCACAAAAGGACTAAATTGCTACTTAACTATTTTACTACTGGGGAACCTTGCTATGTGCAAACTGGCTACTGCAATTGTGTACCCTGACTGTAATGCAAATTAATCCATTGGCTGTAAAACTGTGAGGATGTAAAAGATGCTACGTAAATGTACGTTCTTTTGCTTTCTGATGAGATTACACCCACTGTCCGAAGGTAAAGAGTAATTTCTGATAGAAGTTGGCCTGCTATACATAGGAAACACCACTAAGTTTGGTAATGATCCTCATTTCGATTGCCAAACAGCCTAGAGGTAAGTCAAACATTTGGGAAGCTTCGCTCAACCGATTTTCTTTGTTTGCCCTCGTGCTTTCAGATTTATTTTCTCCAGAATGAAAGGCAGGGGACATCCCTTGGGAGTTGCTAAACATGGTCCTGAATCCAGCAATTAACTGATTCAGAAACTATGCCTCATGGCTTTGGGTAACGTTGTTATCTTGTATTAGGTTATTACTTGATGGTAATGAAGAAACTATCGTTAGAGCGCTAAATGGTTTAATAGAACATTGAACAGTACTGCACAGCAACAGGCTGTTCGGCCCACCATGTCTGTGCCAACCATGATGCCATTCTAAACCAATTCCATCTGCATCACTCTTTTCCCTGCCTGTTCATGTGTCTGCCTAAATGCCTCTTGAATATTGTTTTTGTCTCTCTTTCTACCACTTCCCCTGGCAAAACATTCCAGGCAATTACCACCCTCTACGTAAAAGACTAGCCTCACCCATCTCATTTAAACTTTCCTCCTCTCACCTTAAACTTATACTCCCTGGTATTTAACATTTTCACCCTGGGAAAAAGAGTCTGACTATCCACCCTATCCATGTCTCTTATAATTTTATAAACTTCTGTCAGGTCACCCCTCAGCGTCTGATGATCTAGCAAAAACAATACAAGCTTGTCAGCAAGCTATGGACTTGCACCCCATGATTCCTCTGTAGATCCCTCTTGTCTCCTAAGAATGCCGCCATTTACTATATAATTTCCTCTTGCATTTGACTTCCCAAATGCATCACCTCACACTTGTCTGGATTAAACTCCATTTGCCATTTCTCCACTCAATTTTCCAACTGGTTTAGATCTGGCTGTATCCTTTGACAACTATTCTCACAATCCACAGCTCTAAAATTCTACGTGTAATCTGCAAACGTACGAATCATATCGTATACATTTTCATCCAAATCATTTATGCTAATGGTTCTGTGTTTGATCATGTGAGTCAAGTATAGGGTAATTGATCTGTACTGAATGTGCTTGCTTGATGAAGCCTAGGTGTGGTTTCAGAGATAAGGCAACAGACACATTGATCAACCTGGGAGCTCAGCTGCAAACATGAGTGCAAACATAAACACTTATAAACTTCCTATTTTCCTTTAAATTTGTCAGATTTTACTTAATAATGTCACAACGAGGCACCTTGGGACTTTTACTGTGTTAAAGGTGCTAGATAAATGCATGTTATTATCCGCATCATGAAGGTCTTTTTGTGAAATGTTTTCTTGTAGCAAGAACAATCGGAGCTTCGATACTCCCGTGAAGGGGCAGCCACAAGGACCCCGGCTTCACATCGACATTCCGAGGGTGCAACTGTTGATAGAGGACAAAGAGGGGATCAAACAGCTGGGTACGTGACATGCAGTGCTGGGTCATACTTAAAATTTCTGGAAGTCATAGAACCCTACAATGCAGGAAGGGGCTGTTTGGCCCATCAAGTCTGCACTGGCCCTCCAAAGAACATAGCACCCAGACCTAGCCACCCCATCCTAATCCCTGCATTTCCGATGGCTAACCTGTACATCTGGACTGTGGAAGGAGCACCCAGCAGAAACCCACACAGATGCAGGGAGAACTCACAGGCCACACACAGCCAGTAATCCAAGGCTGGGCTTGAACCCAGGTCCTTCATGCTGTGAGGCAGCAGTGCTAACCACTGTACCACTTGGTTGCATTTATTACATCCAGTGAAGGGTTCTAAAGCCAGTGGACACAAGTTGAGAAAGGATTGGAAACCTGAGCATAGAACAAGACATCACATGGGATGTTTGCACAGAGGGGTTGGGGTGCTATTGAGACACAGCCCACAGATGGATAAGAAGGGCAATTTGACACTCCGTTGGTTAGAGGAGCAATGGAGGCAAATGTTGGGAGGTGGAGTTGGCAGAGTTGGTTGAACAAACAACAAAGCCATCTTTTTCACGTTCCCCATGATTTGTTAGGTCTGCTTTTTATTTTATTCATTCATGGGATGTAGGCATCATTGGCTGAGCCAGTGTTTAATGGTGGTGAGCTGCCTTCTTGACCTGCTGCAGTCACAGAGACATAGTGTTGTGCAGCACAGAAACATTCCCTTCGGTCCAACACATCCACGCCGACCAGATATTCTAAACTAATGTAGTCCCATTTGCCAGCATTTGGTCCATATCCCCCTAAACTTTCCTTCATATACCCATCCGGATGCCTTTTAAATGTTGTAATTGTACCAGCATCCACCACTACCTCTGGCAGCTCGTTCCACACACAGACCACTCTCTGTGTGAAAAAGTTGCCCTTTAGGTCCCTTTTAAATCTTTCCCCTCTCATCTTAAACCTACGCCCTCTAGTTTTGGACTCCCCCACCCTGGGGAAAAGACCTTGACTATTCACCTTATTCATGTCCCTCGTGATTTTATGAACCTCAAAAAGGTCACCCCTCAGCCTCTGACACTCCACAGAAAATAGCCCCAGTCCACTCAGCTTCTCCCTATAGCTCAAACCCTCCAACCCTGGGAACATCCTTGTAAATCTTTTCCGAACCCTTTCAAGTTTCGCAACATCCTTCCTGTAGCAAGGAAACCAGAATTGAATGCAGTATTCCAAAAGTGTCCTGAGCAATATCCTGTACAGCAGCAACATGACATCCTATACTCAATGCACTGACCAATAAAGACAGGTGTTCCAAATGCCTTATTCACTATCCTGTCTACCTGGGATTTCATCGTCAAGGAACTGTGAATCTGCACTCAAGGTCTTGTGTTAGCAATCAGTATACCCACAATGCCATCAGGGAGGGAGTTCCAGGATTCCGACCCATCAACTCTGATGGGACGGCAATATATTTCCTAGTCAGAATGGTGTGCTCCGAAGGGCTGAGGTAGAGTGGGTGAAAAGGGGCAGTTGTTTGGGAGCAAGGATGACTGTCTAGCATGTTATTTTATAACAGCAACCTTCTTTCTGTACCGTTTCCCTCTTAAATATATATCTGACAGGATGTATAATGCTTGAAATAGGATCACTGTACAAAGGAAATAAATGGGACGGATCTAACAATCTATCCGCATTCATTTTGTGTTTTCACAATCGCCAATGATTAATATCTTGCTCAAATGCATCTTATTAATTGAAATTTTCAAGAATGCAATTGATAAATTTTGTTAGCTGGGGGTTTGAAGGGTTACAGAGCTGTGGTGGATTAAGGCATTTGATGTGATAAACAGCAATGACCTGATTGAATGCTGGAACAAACCAGAGGGGTTGAATGGTCCACTCGGGTTCCTTTATAATTAGAACACGTAAACTCTGCCTGTTCGGAGATGGTAGATTTAGTTGAGGAACTACCCAGTTCGCAAAATTCACATTAGAAGGTAATCCAGTGAAAAGGCAGAATACAATCCTCCATTTGACTTTCTCAACCTACCGAGCAACAGGTACCACCAGTTCACAGGGAAAGTTGCAGCTTTACAGGTCACAGCAGATTCACCTCAATAAGATATCGCATATGTGTCTCAGATTTCACCCTATTTGGATTCATTTTGATGCTCAATTTGTTTTAGTTTGCAGACTTGAGTCCAAGAAAAGTGAAGTCTTGTATAGGAACTTGTTTAGACTGCACTTGAAGTACTGTGCACAGTTTTGGTTTGCTTATCTCAGGAGAGATATTATTGCCATAGAGAGAGTGCAATGAATATTCACCAGATTTGTTCCTAGGATTGTCCTATGAAAAGAGATTGGGCAAACTGGGCTTATACTCTATAGATTTTCAAAGAATGTGAGGTGATCTCATTGAAACTTACAATATACAGTGATAGACAGAGTAGATGCAGCAAAGTTGTTTCCCCCCTGGTTGGGGACTCGAAAACCTTGGGGCACAATTTAAAAATAAAGAATGCCACTTAGTTCCAAGGTGAGGAAGATATTTTTTACTCAGTGGGATTGTGAATCTTGGCAATTCTCTAGCATAGAGCCATGGAAGCTTAGTTTTTGAATATGCTTAAGGTAGAACCTGATAGCTTTTTGACTTCCAGTGATGGACAGAGTTATGGGGATGGGGTGGATAAAATGCGTTGAAGTGTTTGCTGAGTCATGATTGTATTGAATGGTGGATCAGGAGTGAGAGGCTGAATAGCCAACTCCTGTTCCTATGTTCCTCTGCTTGGACAACCTTCCACCAGCTGAGGAGGAAAAGACCCAGTCTCCCACCGCTCTCCCCCCACCCCCGCCATCCTTGCTATACAGGCATAGAATTAGAGAGGAATAGAGCAGAGAAACAGACCATTTGGCCCATCCTGTCTGCCAGCTCCTTAATAATCTGCCCAATTACTCCAAACTTGAAACACTCCGGGCAAGAGCAGTCTGAAATGAAAGCAGAAAATGGTGCAATACACAACTTGTAAGGCAGCTTCTGTGGGAAGGGAGTAATAGAATTATCATTTCACATCCAAATGAGAGATCACTAGAATGTTAACTCTGTTTCGGTCTCCATAGATGATGCCAGACCTGCTGAGTATTTGCATCATTTTCTGCTTCTATCCAACAATTTCCCTGTTCTATCCTCATTGATTTAAAGACATTTCCCCTTGGAGAGTTTATCCCACAGTGTAAATTTTTCCTTACTCATGTTACTTCTGGTTCTTCCACCAATGACCTATGCAGAAGCACCTCACATTTTCGCTTTCTGTCTTCCTTTGGCTACAGGAGATGACAAAGCCACCGTCCCTGCGACAGAGTCTGAATTTAGTCAGTCTGTAAACCCTCAGAGTTTCTGCACTGGTGTGTCTCTCCATCATCCAGCAATGATCCAGAACACAGGACCACTCATTGATATGTCAGACATCCGACCTGGAACCAGTGAGTAGAGCCTTCTAAGGATTTACCGAGAAGCTGTGAATCAATGGAATCTAGAGCTGACCTAGTTAGAATGTTGAGCTTGTCTTACTGGATCCAAACAGCATAGCTGCATTTACAGAGCAGAGCAACTCATGAAGGGGAAAGAAACAGAACAACAGCCTGAATTGGGTTAAATGAAGAAGCGAGAGTTTGTGCAGAGCGTTAACATTTGCACATTTAAGGGAGGTGATGACTTCGACGAAGATAATGTTCTGGAAACTTGGATTTGAATCCTCCACGCAGATGGTGGAATTTGAATTAAATGAAAAAAAGACTGGCTTTGTGAGTCTAATGATGACCGTAAATCCATTGTTGGGAAAACCCATCTGGTTCACTAATGCCCTTTAGGGAAGGAAACTGGTCTGGCCTACATGTGACTCCATACCCACAGCAATGTGGTTGACTCTTGACTGCCCTCTGGGCAAATAGGAAAGGGCAATAAATGCTGGCCTAGCCAATCATGTCCACATCCTGTGAATGAATAAAACAAAACAAACCAATTTGAACTGGGAGGCCTGTTTTTATTTCATTAATGTTCATTTCTAACGTTATGAAGTTCAAGCTTCGCTTTAAGGTTGGCAGTTGGTTTTGTACCTGCACAAGAGCTGAATCTTTTAATGCTAGAACTTCAGAATAAGGTGGAAAAATAATTTTTTTACTTGCACAAGAACAAACTACCGCAGATACAGGGAATCTGAAGTGAAAAGGGAAGGCTCTGGAAATTCAGAGATAGTAGGAACTGCAGATGCCGGAGAATCTGAGATAACA
>NC_063363.1:8655483-8661064 GCF_021869965.1 Rhincodon typus
TCAGCTTTCCTGCTCCTCTGATGCTGCTTGGCCTGCTGTGTTCATCCAGCTCTACACCGTGTTATCTCAGGCTCTGGAAATTCAACAGGCCTGGTGGCCTCTGTGGTGAGAGAAGCAAAGTTAACGTTGTAGGCCAAAGACCTTTCTTCAGAATTTGATTCAATCTGATTGTGCCCTGAGATGTTAGCCCTTCTCCTTACCACACTGGCTTATAAGATCTGCTGCGTCTTTCCTGCATTTGTTTGTGCTTTCAGTTTATAAAACCTTTAGCAGACAGAAAAGCTGGCTCCTGATGTTTTATTTAATAAAGTGCAACGTAGCAACAGAGTCAGATTGACCTGAAGCCTTAGTCTGCATTGAATGCCACACTGGACATCCCCAAGTTAGAGGGGGAAAAAAAGCTGCAGTGTGTACTTCCCCTGCCCTGTTTGTATATTGTGTCACATCCCCTCTGTCCTACGTAATTTGCTACCATTGTCTATACCCAGACATAGAAATAGCACAAGATACTCAATCCACGGAAGTCAATATTAGTGACTGCAGGAGGAGACCACCTCCAGGGGAGGCTATGGTGTAATGGTTCCTAGACTAGTAACCGTTTTTTATTCATTCATGGGATGTAGGCATCACTGGATGGACCAGCATTTGTTACCCATCCCTAATTGCCCAGAGGGCAGTTAAGAGCCAACCACATTGCTGTGTGTCTGAAGTCACATGTAGGCCAGACCAGGTAAAGACGGCAGATTTCCTTCCCTAAGCTTTTCCTGACAATCGGCAATGGTCATCATTAGATTTTTAATTCCAGATTATTATCAAAATCAAATTCCACCATCTGCCACAGTGGGATTCGACAGTCAAGAGTCAACCAGATTAATAGTCTAGCCATAATACCACTAAGCCATCGCCTACCTGATAGATAGCCTACAGGACCAGACTGCTTTATGGGTTTGAGAACCATCAAAGCTGCTGCCATCAGTTAATAAAATCTGGAATTGAAAGCAAGTTACAGAAATGATGCCATGAAGCTACCATCCTTCGTTGATTTTTTTTAAAAAAAAACCATCTGGTTCACAAATGCCCTTGAGTGAAGAGAATCTGCCATCCTTGCCTGGACTAAATGTGACTTTAGACCCACAACAATTTGGTTGACTCTTAACGGTCCTCTGACACATGCAGGCCTTGCCAGGAATGCCCACATCCTATGAAAGAGTAACGGAAAAATAAACGAAGGTAACTTCGTGAAATATGAAGTATTTCCACACTGATGGCACTGGCCTTGTTACTTTAGTACCTGTTTGTGTTTTTGCACTGCTATGTTAAGTAATTGAAGAGCGAAGAATGAGTCGCAACTATTCTTGTGGAAAACAAACTTAGATACCTCTGAGCTTTGACTCCTCTCTTTCTTTCAGATCCTGTTGCTAGGAAGAGTGTCAAATCAGCGCACAGCACACGGAATAGATACTCCAGCCAATGGACCCTAACCAAGTGTCAAGCTTCCACCCCAGCCCGAACTTTGACCTCTGACTGGCGAACTGTGGGGTCACAACATGGAATAACAGTGACAGAAAGTGATAGCTACAGTGCCAGTCTGTCCCAGGACACAGGTGGGAGAGCTAACACTGAGTCAGAGCTTTCTTATCCTTGTTCTTTTCTACATACCATTAATCATTTTCAATGTTACAGTATGTATTTTAAAAAGCAACATTATTCGATATAACGCTGTCTGATAAATCAGTGGGCACGTAATCAAACCTTATTAACACTGGAATGGCCTTAGATAGAAGCTTATAAAGTGCTGGTGGTGTCTCTGGGATTGTGTCCCAGGCTTCGTCAGATCCTTGACTCAACAAATATCTGCAGCCATAACTTTGTATTCCTCGCTCTGTTCTATCACCTTATGATCTTTGTGCCTTTGTATGTTATTATCCACCTGTACTGTAAGCAAAACAGAACTTTTCACTGTACGTAAGCACGTGTGACAATAATAAATCAAATCAAGGCAAATATTTTGAGGACGAGGGGAATGCAGTCTAAATGTTAAGTTATATCCAGGGTCCCCCCACGACACGCTGTTTATCCAGTCAAACCATGGTCTGTAAATGAACATCAGACTAAAATTCACACACTAGACTTTTCTATGTTGAGAGACAATTTCCTCTCCAAGTTTTTGAGACTAGTGAATGTTTAGAATTTACTCAATGTTCCTAAAATAAATTCAGGAAGAAACCATTGCTGTGGTTTGAGGGAAAGATTTTATCCACCAGGATTCCTATTGAACACATTAATATTTAACATGTAGAATAAACACACCTCCAGTGCAGGGGGAGGTGATGGCCTTGTGGTATTAGTGCAAAGCTTTTAATAGAGCCACAGAGTAATACAGCATGGAAACAGGTCCTTCGGCCCAAACTGGTCCGTACTGACCATGGTGCCCACTCAGCTAGTTCCAATTGCCTGCATTTGGTCCATATCCCTCTAAATCCTTCCCATCCATGTACCTATCCAAATGTTTTTCAAATGTCTACCTGTCTACCTGTCTCAACCACTTACTCCAATAACCGATTCCATAAACTTCTCTTTTCGTGAAGAAGTTGCCCCTCGGGTCCTTCTTAAATCCATCCCCTCTCACCTTAAACCTGTGCCCTCTTGTGTTCAATTCCCCATCCCTGGGAAAAAGACTGTATGCATTCATCCTATCTATGCGTCTCATGATTTTATACACCTCAATAAAGTCACCCCTCATTGTCCAATGTTCCAAGAAATAAAGTCCTATCCTGGCAAACCTCCCTATAACTCAGGCCTACTAGTCTGGGCAACATCCTCGTAAATCTTCTTGCACAGCACTCCAAGTGTGACCTTACGAACGACTTATACAACTGTAATGAAACATTGCTACTCCTATACTCGATGCCTCGACCGATGAAGGCCAGCATGCTAAATGCCTTCTTCACCACCCTGTCCACCTGTGCCACCGCTTTCAACAAATTATGAACTTGTACCCCTAGGTCCCTCTGTTCCACAACACTCCCCAGGACCTTACCATTTACTGTATAAGTCCTATCTTGGTTTGACTTTCCAAAGTGCAACACCTCACACTTGCCAATTTGCCAATCCTCAGCCCACTACCCCATCGGACCAAGATCGCCCTGTAATTTTTGATAACCTTCCTCACTATCAACGATACCTCCTAATTTTGTATCGTCCGCAAACTTACTAACCATGCCTTCTATATTCACATCCAGATCATTTGTGTAAACAACAAATAACAAAGGTCCCAGCACCAATCCCTGTGGCACACCACTATTCATAGGCCTCCAGTCTGAGAAACAACCTTCAACCATCACTCTCTGCTTCCTACCATCGAGCCAATTTTAAACCCAGTTAGCTGGCTCTCCCTGGATCCCATGCGACCTAACCTTCATAACTAGCATGCCATGCAGGACCTTGTCAAAGGCCTTACTGAAGTCCATATAGACAACATCCACTGCCCTACCCTCGTCTATCCTCTTGGCTACCTCTTCGAAAACTCTGAAAGATTTGTCAGACATGACTTCCCGTGCACAAATCCATGCTGACTATCCCTAATCAGACCTTGACTGTCCAAATGTTGGTTGATCCTGTCCCTCAGTATCATCTCCAATACTTTGCCTATCACTGATGTCAGGCTCACTGGCCTGTAGTTCCCCGTCTTGTCTTTGCTACCTTTCTTAAACAATGGAACAACATTAGCCACCCTCCAGTCTTCCGGAACTTCACCAGTGGCTAAAGATGAAGCAAAAATCTCTGCAAGGGCCTCTGCAATTTTTTCCTTAGCCTCCCACAGTGTCCGAGGATGGACTTGATCAGGCCCAGGGGATTTATCCACCTTAATGCATTTTAAAGCTGCAAACACCTCCTCTCTGGTAATGTGTATGCGATCCAAAACATCCCCACTTGTTTCCCTTATTTTCTTAGCATCCATGATTCTCTCCTCAGTAAACACGGAGGAGAAATATTCATTAAAAGTCTCTCCCCATCCTCTGTGACTCCACCCATAGATGGCCATGCTTATCTTTAAGGGGACCTATTCTCTCTGCAGCCACCCTTTTAACTCTTAATAGAGCTGTAGAGCCTTGTGGGATTATCTTTAATCTTATCTGCCAGATTCATCTCATACCCACTTTTTGTTCTTCTGATTTCCCTCTTAAGTGTGCTCCTATACTTTTTATAGTCATCTGGGGATTCACTTGCACCTGATAGCTTAAGCCCAATGTATGCTTTGTCCTTTTTCCTGACCAGAGCCTCAATAGCCCTTGTCAGCCAGGGAACCCTAAATCCTGTCAGCTTTTCCCTTCACCCTAACAGGGACATACTGTCCCTGGACTCTTGATATCACACTTTTAAAAGCCTCCCATTTGCCAGTCGTTCCTTTCCATACCTTTACATCAAGTTCTGTCTGACCTGCTGTACAGTTGTGAATACTGTAGCGATGTGTCCCAGAATTCTGCTGTGTTGACTCTCAGCCACCCTCTGATTGGCTATAATCTAGAGAATCTCATAACATTCTGGGGACCTGGGTTCAAATCCTGCCATGGCAGATGTTGGAATTTGAATTCAATAAAAATCTGGAATTAAGAGTCTAATGGTGACCATGAGTCGATTCTGGTTCACAGATGTCCTGTACGGAAGGAAACTGCCATCCTGGTCTGGCCTACATGTGACCCAAGACCCACGACAATGTGGTTGACCCTTAACTGCCCTCTGGGCAATTAAAGATGGGTGATAAATGTTGTCCTGGCCAGCGATGTCCATATTCCATTAATTAATGTATATAAAATAAAAAGAAGCTGTATAGTAGGTTCCCCTCATTTTAAGTGACTTTGACATTGAAGCACATTTAGCATGAGGACATCTGTTTTAGTTTCATCCTGGGGCATGATCTAATTGGTGCCATTTTGAACCTGTGCCTCCTTCTTTTCATCCCCCAACTCTCTGTCATTCCCATTCCCCACACCTACTACTGCCCAGCCTTCCACTTCTCATCCCCCTCCACACACAACCTGTTTCCCCACGATCTCCATCCTCGTCACTCCCCATTATTCCTGCTGCCCGTCATTCCCTCTCCCCGTACCTCCCACTCCCCATACTTCCCAATCCCTGTACCTCCCACTCCCCGTCCCTCCCTTTCCCCATCCCTCTCTCTCCCCATACCTCCCACTCCCTGTCTCTCCCACTTCCTCTCCCTCCCATCCCTCCCTCTCCCCAGCCCTCCTTCTCACCATCCCTTCCACTCCCCATCCATCTCACTCCCAGTCCCTCCTACTCCCTGTTCCTCCCTCTCCATGTCCCTCCCACTGCCTGTCTCTCTCACTCCCCCTTCCAATCCCTCCCTGCCTCCGTTCCAATCGCCATCCCTCCTGCAACCCCTCCCTCCCATTCCCCGTCCCTCCTTCTCCCTGTCCCTCCCACTCCCCCTCCTTTCCTCTCCCCATCCCTCTCTCTCTTCCCATCCCTCCCTCTCCCTGTCCCTCTCCCTGTCCCTCCCACTCCCCCTTCCTCCCTCTCCCCGTACCTCCCTCTCCCTGTCCCTCCCACTCCCCCT
>NC_063363.1:8661164-8661311 GCF_021869965.1 Rhincodon typus
CCTCCCTCTCCCCGTACCTCCCTCTCCCCGTACCTCCCTCTCCCCGTACCTCCCTCTCCCCGTACCTCCTACTGCCCTTCCCTCCCTCTCCCCGTACCTCCCTCTCCCTATCCCTCCCACTCCCCCTCCCTCCCTCTCCCCGTACCT
>NC_063363.1:8661321-8661567 GCF_021869965.1 Rhincodon typus
ATCCCTCCCACTCCCCCTCCCTCCCTCTCCCCGTACCTCCCTCTCCCTGTCCCTCCCATTACCCCTCCCTCCCTCTCCCCGTACCTCCCTCTCCCCATCCCTCCCACTCCCCCTCCCTCCCTCTCCCCATTCCTCCCACTTGCAGTTTCCGTCACTCGATTACCCCCTCCCTCTTAATCATCACTCTCACACAACGGTGAGTGGGAGAGGCACGGAACTGGAGGGACAGTGAGCGAGAGAGGTAGG
>NC_063363.1:8661577-8687201 GCF_021869965.1 Rhincodon typus
AGCGAGAGAGGTAGGAAATGGGAGGGTGAGTGGGAGAGGCACGGAACAGGGGAGACAGTGAGTGGGAGGGTTGATGTAAACCCATACCCTCTGTCCGTCAACCCTCCTGAACAGGGTCATGTTACGTTCTTTGACTCACAATAGTCCTCTCTCTCACATTGTTTTGTTGAAAGATAAAGGCCGGAACAGCATGGTTTCCACAGAGAGTGCCTCCTCCACGTATGAGGAGTTGGCGCGAGCCTACGAACATGCCAAGCTCGAGGAACAGCTACAACATGCCAAGTTCGAGATCACCGAGTGCTTCATATCTGATAGCTCCTCCGACCAAATGACGACTGGCACCAACGAGAACGCTGACAGCATGACATCGATGAGCACCCCCTCTGAGGCTGGCATCTGCAGATTTACAGCTTCACCCCCACAGCCACAAGATGTCGACCGAGGAAAGAATGTTGCAGTGCCCATCGCCCACAGAGCTGGCAAAGACTTCCACAGCCGTGGCATCCAGCGCACCCCAGGTACAATCCTACATGGCGGGACAAAGGGCTCTGCTCTATTTTCCACGTTCTGCTGAGCAATTTGAATTTGAAAGATGTTGTTATATAACCGAGAAGCTGAATCCTGTGGATGTTGGAAATCTGGAATTTAAAAACAAAGCCCCACAAAATGTTGGCAATGCTCAGCTGCGTTGGCAACCCTCAGAGAGAAAAACAGTTAACCTGTCAATACAAACTTTTGACATGTCAATAACACAAGTCTGATGAAAGGTTAATGAGGAAAGGCAAAAGCAGTAGAGTCCTACCCTGTTGTTAGAGAGAGATGACTGGTGATGTTTTAATCTTAGAATTGCCATATCTCAGGTGAAGGGAGAGATTGAGAAGGAGGGTCCTTCATTGCAACCTCTACAAGTGTAGGAATTGAACTTGCACTGTTGGTATTATTCAGCATTGTAACCCAGCTACCCAGCTAACCAATCCCATAAGGAGCACCAACAGAAATTGCTGGAGAAACTTCATCCTGCAGAATGGGCACTGGACTCAAAAAGTTAACTCTGTTTTCCCTCCACACACACTAATAGACTTGCTGAGTTTCTCCAGCAATTTCTTTTTGCTTTCAGATTTCCAGCATCCACAGTTCTTTGTTTTGTTTTAGTGACCCCCTGGAAGGTTTATCATGTTCATTTGTTCTGTGATTAGATGAGTCTGTTTACAAATGATGCCCACTGCATTTGATTGGTTAAGCATGAGTGTGGACTCAGAGCAAAGAAACTTAAAGCTTTCAAAAGAACTAGAAGCTGGAGCATGACGTTGATATTTTACACTTCTACATTGATGTGCGATATAAAGTATACAATTAGGTCATCAATCTGAAATGTTCACTCTGTTTCTCTGTCCATGGATGCTGCCTGACATGCTGAGTATTTCCTGTTCTGTTCTTGAGTACTAAATTAAAATTCAGATCAAACAGAGCTACCATGTGTCTAAAAATATCACATTGCTACAGTTTCTGAGCCTGAGGCTGTTGCATGTTGTTGAAATGGGAGAGACAGAATTCTGCATTTAATTTGACCTGAGAGCGTTTAATGGAAGAGTGCATTGTTGAAATATGGAATGGTTACAGCACAGAAGGAGACCATTCATCCCATTCTGTCTGTGCTGACTGTGAGAGCTGCTCACTTAATGTGTCTTCCAGATCTGAACCACACTCTTCCTCATGTTGCTGTTGCTTTTTTCACCATACATCTTAAGTCAAAGCCCTCTGGTTTTTGATCCATTTTGTTGAATATTTGTCCAGCTACAGTATCTAGAACCCTCATGATCTTGAAAACTTCCATCTAATTTTCTTTCACAGTTCTGCCAAGGAGAGCAGTCCCAATTTTTCCAATCTATCCACCAAATTGGTGTCCCTTATGCTTAGAAATATTCTGATGACTTTTTTTCTGCATTCTGTCAAAAGCCTTCACATCCTTCGTAAATTATTATGCCCAGAATTGGACACAATACCCCAGCTGGTGTTGATGGGGCTTGGCTTTGTATGTAGTCTGGGCTATAGCTCACACTAGAGTGTTTGATGGGTCAGGTATCAGGAGCTTTACTCTGTATATAACCCTGTTCTTTATCTGTCCTGGGAGTGTTTGATGGGGGCAGTGTAGAGTGAGCTTTACTCTGTATCTAACTCCATGCTGTACTTGTCCTTGGGGTGTTTGAAACTGATGGTAAATAAAAATAATGTGTTTCTTTCCACAAAGCCATAAGGGTGGGGAATGGCCTAGGGGTGTTATCACTGGACAGTTAATCCAGAGACTCTGGGGACCTGGATTCAAATCCCACCATGGCAAACGTTGGGATTGGAATTCAATTGTTTAAAAAAATCTGAAATTATGGGTATAATGATGTTCATGAAGCCTGTTGTTGATTGTTGGAGGAAAGCAGTTCACTAATGTTCTTTAGGGAAGGAAAATGTTGTCTTTACCTGGTCTCGCCCATAACAATGTGATTGACTCTTAACTGCCCGCTGGGCAATTGGGTATGATCAATAAATGCTGGCCTAGTCTGTGAAGCCCACATCCCATGAATGAATTTTAAATAAGCCTCATTATTGACAGGCTCCAATTGATAAAACTGGTTTCTGAAAAAAAAAATTCCTTTGAGATATTGCTTCCCGCTAAGTATAATTAATTCAAATCGCCATGGTTACAACTATGAGCAAAAGCCTCCAAAAAAAAGCATTTTATCATGTAATCTTAAATAGCTATGATATTTCCCTTATAGTGATCCCATTTATAGGCAAAATATGTCCACCTGCTCGTGATTAAGTAGCTGTAGTTTGATTTCCTGCTAACTGTTCTTAACCCATAGATTTCTTTGCTAGAAGCGGGCCTTTTAACTTGCAAAATGCAGATGCTATCCATATAGTTACTTTGGTCAGACTACATGGCCATGTAGTGTACAGAGGACCTGACACACTCTGTCAACAGACTGATAGGATCAGGTCCATGCCCTTGATGTGGGATTGATATGTGAGAGAAGGAAGCTGCTGTCCTTATGTAGTCTGGCCTACATGCGACTCCAAACCCAATAGTAATGTGGTTGACAATTAACTGCCCTCTGGGCAAATGATGAATAAATGCTGGCCGAGCCAGAGATACCCACTCCCTGTGAATGAATTTTTTTAAAAACTGTCTTGGTGAGCACAAAACTCTAGACCTTGAAGCGATGCCACTTGCTTTAGCAAGTAATGGTTACTTCAGTTTGGGAGATATGGTAACACAATTCTGGGGGTGACACTGCATCATGCCTGTGTGATGCCACTTTGGTGCCAATATTAATGTTAGAAGGTGAATGCCCCTCTGTTGGCTGAGAGAGAAGCAAAACCAAGGTGAGATTTCCTTCATCTGCCATTGACCAAAGGCTTGCCAGCAATGATGCAGGTCCATTTAAACATCCAGGAGAAAGCAAAATGGAACTTTTTTTATTCTTTCATTGTATGTGGGCATCGTTGGTGGGGATAACATTCGTTGCCCATCCCTAATTGCCCTGTAACTGAGCAGCTTGCTCGGGTATTTCGAAAGGCAGTTAAGATTCAATCACATTGTTGTGTGTCTGGTGTCCCATGAGTCCAGACCAGATATGGAGAACTGATTTCCTTCCTAAAGGACATTTGTTAATGAGGTAGGCTTTTACAACATTTAGTGATAGTACAGTGGTCACCATTGCTGAGTCTACCTTTGAATTCCACACTTACTAAAGAATTTTAATTTCACAGGTTGCTGTGCTGTGATTTGAACTTCAATCTCCAGACTATTAGCACAGACCTCCAGATACTACTATGATGGCATTTCACCTTCCTTTTAGAGTCGTAGAGATTTTGCAGGTTGGAAGGAGGCCCTTCGGCCCATCATGTCTGCACCAGTCATTAAATATCCATCTATTCTAATCCCATTTCCCAGCAACTAGCATGCTGCAGTTCGCCATCTTCTGAAGTAAATTGAGTTGGCTTTATGTATCTGTTTTAATCATGTTTTAAATGCATCTGTTTGTCAGGTGACTATTGCAATCTACCCCTCTACGTCAAGTCGGACACTTTCTTCCGCAAATCAGATGTCCGTGATCCCTGCCCGGTGGTGCCACCAAGGGAAGCCTCCATCCGGAACATGGCCAGGCCATATCAGACACAGAACCGGCACATGACCCTCGACCCCAACAGCAAGCCGCCCATCCACCCGCATGCCACAGCCACATTACCTCAGAGAACTGCCACCGCGTCGGGCTCCACAGCCACTGCTTCTGCCAACACGACTGCCGTCACCGCCCCTGCGTCTGCCACCAATGCCCCAGCTGAACCGCGGCTGCCCACGCACACCAAAATCAGTGGCTCTAGAGACTCACTACTGGAAGTGAGTACAGCCGGACTGAATAGGTCACAGAAACAAGGAGCAGGCGCCTACTCAAAGTCCTACACCCTGGTGTAAGGCACAAGGAGGCCCCTTTTCACCCTCGCCCTTGTTAATTTGTAATAAAAATATTTCTTGTACATAAGGAACTCTTTTTGTATAAATAATACTATTTTCTTCTTCTGCAAACTGACCAGGGCACAATTAAAAAAAAAAATCAAAATGTGATGTTATTTAAAAAAGATAAACAAAAAAAAAATTCGCATTGTTTTGAACGAAGGACACAAATGAGGTTTTTCTTTTCTGATGTCGTGAGTTGTTTCGAAATCAATTCCTCGGAGCCAATGCATGCGGACTATTTTACTGTTAAAACCAATCACTCATAAAGAATCTGCTTCTATTTGCAAATGCTTGTGTTAATACCTTTTTTCTATGAAAAAAATCTCAAGACGCCGTGTGCAATAAAACATTTGTTTATATGTTGTTGTTTTCTGATTGGCTTAGCCTCTTTCATTGCTGAGTAAATACAGGAAACCCAGGGCATGAAAACAGGAAGAGGCCATTCAGCCCCCTTGAGCCTTTTACACATTAAATTGAAATCATGGCTGACAATTATTTTCCGAGCTTTCAATTCCAATCTGTTGCATTTATGAACAGGCGTACAAACGAGGAGCAGTTTACATTTTGATTTGTAGTGAAAGTCCATTAGAATGGGTCACAATATATTACTTAATCATTCATGGACACAAGGCTCTCAAATTAAACTGCGGCTTCTGTTATCCTCATGAACATCCCACTTAGACGGCTGTTGCCCCTTTGTGGCCCAGAGTAATCACAATCACACCATCAAGAAAACAGTACAGCTCTGACATGATATTTAGAAAGGGCCTGAGCTTAATCTTGAGATGGACCCAGGGCACACAACTGCTTGCAGCCTGGGGATTTGGTATTTCTTCAAATGTAGCCTCCAGGATGTGAGGTGTTGGCTGGCTAGGTGTCTCACCAAGGTCAAGAAATTTTATTCATCCTGAGATCAGTCAATGCACGAAACTACCCCGCACAAGTACATGTTATTCAACCGGATGGTCAGGGTCATTTTCACAAATGTAGCCATTGAGGCAAAGAAGGTGCTGTATGAACTGACGCGATGTAAGACGAGACAGAGAAAACAAATGACTAACCTAGAACCACTTAAACAGTTACATCACAGGGAAAGCCATTCAGAATAACAAAGACATTCAAATGTAATGGTCGTTTCACTTCTTAGACATCAACATCCACATTATAACAGTCTTCCACTGTGAACCCTCATAACTAACTAATTGCCTTATTTCCATTATCCTCCCTTGGTACGGTTTAGAGCTGAATACCTGAATATTCTTTGAAGTTTGTTTTTATATGTTCATCGTTGGATGTTCATTCTGAAGAATAGAACATGTTTCACTGACTCTCAGTCACTGTCATGTTAGGTGTAATGTAGTTAAATACAAGCAACAGCTCCCTCTACTCATCTCCAGCATTTGATGGACATCCACCCTTTCAGTAATATGACACTTTACATTGTAATCCTGAAACCAGCTTTGATTGTGGTAATAACCCTTCTGATTCACAAAGGTGCTCAGAGAAAGAAATCTGCCATCCTTACCTGATCTGGCCTATATGTCACTCCAGATCTATAGCAATGTGGTTGACTCTTAACTGCTCTCTGAAATGGCTGAGTATGCCACTCAGTTCAGGGAAATCAGACTTGGATAACAAATGCAGGCCTTGCTAGTGATGCCCACTTCCTATGAAACAAGTATAGCAAACAAACTCCCACCTTAACTATCCTCTAGCCTCACGTTGTATTAACAATGCTTTTGCCCGATGAATCCATAACAACTAAAAATAGCATCAAACTCATTCCGGAAAGCTGGACAAGGCCAGGAAACTCTCATTTATGTGACCAGATTGGGCTTGAACCCAAGGTGAAACATTTAAGCATTGCGAAGACAGACATGTGTCTCAAAGATGGGAAAGATTGGAGCAGGACCTATAAAATGTACTGCACGTGTCAGCTGTGGTTCAACGGTTTTAGGGTCAGGTCCCACTTTAGGGACTTGAGCACAAAATCTGGGTTGACACTGTCGTAGATACTATCTTTTGGATGATGTCCTTTCTGTCTTGTCAACCCAATACAAAAGAACCCATACAAATTGGTTTAAAGAAAACCAGCACCATTCTCCTCAGTATCATGGCCAATATGATCCCTCAAGAAGCTAAACAGTAAAATAGTTCTTCTGGCTATTCCACAAGTTGCAACTTTTGGAAGTTTGCTACACACAAGATAGCTGCACTTCAACGGTATGTACACTTCAAATACAATACTTCATTGGCTGAAAGTCACTTACAGATGGCCTGAGGATTGTAAAGGGAGCTTAATGAATGGTGTTTTGTTTTTATTTTGTTCCTTTAAGACCAAGATTTGTATCTGACATAGGGAAGTGGAGTGAACGCCTTCTCTCTCTTTTGGCCAGAAGAATTTTGTATTGAAAATGGCAGTGCAGTTTCATTGACATTCTGAATGATTGTAGAATTGTACAGTAATGTCTCCATATTTGATGGGAGATGAGGGTATGATTAAAGCATGCTGTTGGTGTTAGTATAGATGCACTGGACATTGTGATATCAGAGCCAATGATCATTGATGTTAAAACTGGATCTGAATGGTTGTCCACTTCCTGCCAGAACCCTCACCAAAGTAGACCCATAAAACGTTCATATCCCAGGATTGTTGGTTACCCCATTGAAATTGCCATACCACTAAGAACATGTCTTAACTCCTATCCAACCACACCCCTCATCTCAACCCCAGAAACATTACTGTACAATTGTGGCACTTCCTTGGCCTTTTTCTAACACTCTCAGCATTCGGAATGTCAATGTTGAAAGAGCAATACTGTCAACTCGTGTTATATGGGCAAATAATTTAACTTGTTAACTTGTTTGTAGAAATCATTACAGTTTGAAGAAAGGTTCTGGCACCCAGCAATTTACTGAATGAATGAAGCCACAGGATTCTACACTTATCAAATAAATGGATTTTATATTAAAAAAAGGGATCATGCAAAGCAAACACTACTAATAAACACAATCTTGGGTAATATGAACAAGAAACAAGAGTAGGCCACTCAGACCTTCAAGCCTGCTCCACCATTCGGTGAGATCATGGCTGATCTGATTTTAGCCTGAACCCTGCATTCCTGCATCTCCCAGAAAATCTTTCATCCCATTGGTAATCAGTCTATAGACCTCTACCTTAAAAGATTTTGAAGGCACTGCCTTTTGTGAAAGGGAATTCCAACAGCACACAATGCTCTGAGAGAAAAAAATGTTTCCTTGTCTCTATTTTAAATGTTTCCAAAGGGGTCTAGTCCCCTCAGGCTCTTATCTTTTTCAATTAAATCACCTGAACTCTTCTAAACTCCAGAGGATACAGGCTTACCCTGTCTAGCCTTTTCTCATAAAGCAATCTGCTCATTCCAGGTATTAGTCTAGTAAGCCTTCTCTGAACTGCTTTCATTGCATTAACATCCATTCATAAGCACGGTGATCAGTGCCATACACAGTACTCCAACCGCAGACTCACCAATGCCTTGTGTAACGCAAGCCCAACATTTCCTACTGTAATTACTTACCGTTTACTTTGAAAAGCACAATCACTTCTACTTCAGTCTAAAATTCTCAACTGAGCCTATCCTATTTCACCACGACTTCCTTGAGAAGGGTTTTGGCCATTTACCAGGTTCTTGAAGTTACGCAGCTGGTCAGGAAAGTACAAGTCCATAGCATACAGACAGATATAATGACTTGGATCCAAAATTGGTTCAGAGAGGAGGCAAAGGATAATGGTCAATTGGATGGTTTTGCAATTGGAAAGTGGTTTCCAGTGATATTCCATAGGGCTCAGAGTTGGATCCCCAGCTGTTTGCCATATCCATTAATGATTGAAATTGAATGCTGAAAGGCATAATTTGTTAATGATGCAAACATTTGCTTTGGAGTTGATAGTGAAGACTCTAGAAAGATGTAAATAGTTTGGATGAGTGAGCAGAGAAGTGGCAAATGGAATTCAATGTGGAAATGAGTGTGGTAATGGATTTGGGGATAGTAAACAAGGCAAGGGAATACACAATAAATGGAAGGATATTGAGAGGGATAGAGCGAGTGAGAGATCTTGTAGTACATCCCCACAGGTGCTTGAAGGTGGCAGTGCAGGTAGGTAAGGTAGTAAAAGAAGCGTATGGAATGCAGTCCTTTATTGGATGCTGCATAGAAGAAAAAAAAGCAGGGCTGTAATGTTGGAACTGCACAAAATACTGGTTAGGCCACAGATGAGTTTTGTGCACGACTCTGGTCACTACCTTGCAGGGAGGACATAATTGTTCTAGAGATTCTAGAGAGAACACAAATGATATATACAAGACTGTTGAAAGGATTTGAAAATTGCAGCTATGTGGATAGATTGGATAGTCCAGGGTTGTTTTCAGTAGAACACAGGAAACTGAGGATTGACTTAATTGAGGTAAATAAAATGATGAGAGACCTAAATAGAGTAGATAAGAAAGGTGTATTTCCTTTCGCAGAGAGGACAATTACCAGAAATGACAACTTTAAGGTGATTGGTGAAAAGATTAGTGGATACAAAGGAAATTCCTTCTCCCCAGCAGGATAGCAGGATTCACTGCCCAGTTTGGTGATGGGGGCACAAACCCTCCCCTCATTTTAAAAAGTACCCCTGTAACCTGCAAAGCTGCAAAGTAAGTGCTGAAAGATGAGTTTACAATGCGTGGCTCATTTGTTACTGCTGGCACAGACACACTGGGCTGAATGGCCTCTTTCTGGACTGTGTAATTTTAACTTCTTTGGACTAACTTCCAAACTTCTCCTCAGCTGCTTTGCAGGGCTGACATTTTCATCTCAAACTTGAACTTCACTCACAATCCGTGTACAGTGATTTAAAGAGAACATGAGAAACGCAACTGGTTCTCAGCTGCACAGCTCTTTGCAAAGTATTTTCCACTTCCTTCTGAATTCAGGTCTTAAACCCATCTGCGGTGATTGTAACAAGGTCAGACAGGTGGACCACATAGAATGTGAGTTCCCTGATTGGGGCTGTTAACCTGGTCCAATCAGGGAGCCCTGGCTAACAGATAGAAGCAGCAGTGTTATACATCTTGTTCACTGTGAGAGCTGGATTAGTGTCAAGAACTCTCCACATGTAAATAAAGGGTGAGGTGGTATTGGGATATTGGCCTCTGTGGAGATATTTCAGTGACAATGAAAGAAAAGCACCCACCTGAAGAAATTTGCTCACAATAGCCGTCTTTAAGTTAGGGTAAGCATTTCTGGCATTGTTATTCGGAATGTTTGACTTGGTCGATCCTGCTGTCAAAGACTGGGCCCAGTCTGTGGAAAGAATGTGTCATTTTTTCCAGTCAAATGATATTGGGACAGATGGAACGCAATGAGTAATTCCCCTCTCAGCTTGTGGGCCCACTGCTTTTTTGGTTATTAGGAGCCTAACTTTCCCTGAGGCACCAGTTACTAAAATTTTTCAAGAGTTGACAATTTTAGTTACGGAATATTACGACCTCAAGTCTCCTTTAATTCTGAGATAACAAGGTGTAGAGCTGGATGAACACAGCAGGTCAGGCAGCATCAGAGGAGCAGGAAAGTTGACGTTTTGGGTCTGGACCCTTCTTCTGCATACACATCCAGGACTTTGGCTAATGCAGAGTGTAACATGGCAGATAAAGAAAGAATGTTTAACTGTCATACTTGGAGTCAGGAAGTCCACCAAGATCTTTACACATGTAAATCTGTAATAATAACAGGCCATACAGCCCTACTGGGTCTACTTAAAGAGGACCAGGCAATGCTGCCCATTGCTTCAGGCTGAATTCTGCAGTGAGCTCTAATACTAAATGCGAATAATCACAAATTGGAACACTGTCCGGGAGACCAAGTAACAAATGCAGATCCATTGAGCTGCCTCCCACTGGCAGATACACCACCGGTGGTACCGCCACTGGAAGAGTCCATATTGGTGTTAAATTTCCTGGACACACTTCCAGTCACAGCTGACAATATCCAGACTTTGGACGCAGAAAGATCCTGTCCTGGCAAAACTGAAACAGCTGGTGATGCTGGGGGAAAGCAAGGGCCGTCACAACCAGAATTGAAACTTTTCAGACTCGGAGAGACCAGGTCACAGTAGAGGATGGCGTATTATTATGGGAAGCAAGAGTGTTTTTCCTGAGCAAAGGTCACCACTAGATACTGGCTGAATTCCTACAGGGTTTCCAAAATGAAGATGTTGACTAGAAGTTATGTCTGGTGGCCAGGATTGGATGCAGACATAGCTGCGTTGGAGGGGCAGTGCCCAGGGTGCCAACAAGGACAAAAGTTACCACCAGCAGCTCCCCCACATTCACAGGAATGGCCAGATAAACCCTGGACTCGGTTACAGGTTGAATGTGGGCTCAATGTTCTTAGTCATTGTGGCCACCCATTCAAAGTGGATGTGCATGGAGTTCATTTGTCAAACACAGGGACAATGATAGAAAAGCTGCATGCATCTTCTGCAATACACAGATCCTCAGGATTGTTGATCACAGATAGTGGGCCATCGTTTACCAGCAGGGAATTTGAGTATTTCCTAAAGTTGAATGGTATTTCATGTACAAGGACAGCTCCATACCATCCATCATCCAATGGTCTGGCAAAAAGAGCAGGCCAAACTTTGAAGGCAAACTTAGAGAAACAGCCTACAGCTTCACTCAATGCCAAACTATTCTGTTTCCTACTTGATTATAGGACCACTCCTCATGTAACAACACAGACAGCTCTAGCAGAGTTGCTAATGGGCTAAAGACTCCGCATCAGGTTAGATCTGATCTTCTGGAATCTGGGGGAGGAGGGTGAAACAGCATCAGGAACGCCAATGCCAGACACAAGACTCCACTAAACGAGAGAGACAGTTTACTCCAGGGGACAAAGTTTGATGTAGGAACCACAGCAATGGCCCTGCTTGGGTAAAAGGGTCATCGCAAGGTCAGGTCCAGAGAGGTATAATGTTCAGGTAGGTGCGACAATCCTGAACAAGCATGTGAGGGGCCATATGAAAGCTGCAAACTCACAAATGGTATGGGAGCAAAATGCGCCCAGTTCCTCGACAGCTTTTCCAGCTGTTCCAGAACACATTGGTTCTCTCTCTCATCAAGCATTGAGGATACCTCTTCAGAAGTTTATCTTAAACATACTCAAAGACTGAACATCCACAGCTCTTTGTGGTAGAGAATTCACCACCAACTGATTAAAAACATTTCTCCTCATCTCAGTTCTAAGTGGTATGCCCCTTACTTTTAAAATGTGCCTCCTGATTCTAGACTCCCCAGCCAAGGGTAATATCATACCTGGATATCTGTTAAATATAACCATGGTTGTACATCCATGAAATGGAAGCTGCAGGATCTCTTGTTGAATGAGGGTAAGTCATTAACTTGATGGTCTTAGGTAAGAGCTTTTACTTATAAAACAATGTTTCCAGCTGCAGGTATAAAGTCTTGTCTGAAAAGCAGCACCTCCAACTGTGTAGCACTCCCTCAGTTGTAGAGAATTGTTTAGAAATGACAAGAGCAATACAAGATTTGGCTCAATCTGTGCAGTGAGGATGATCACCATAAATCATTAACATAATCCAATGAGCCACTGTTTCCAATCCTTTTCTTCCATCTTTCCTTCAATCACTTATGTAATCTATTCTTAAAAGTTTGCATGGTCTATCCTTCAGTTACTAGCTCCAGTGGTATGTTATATAGCTTCATGACTCTCTGTGTAAAAAAGTGCTCCCCGCACTTGATCTTGATATTCCATCTCCTCATCTGAGACCTATAAATCACTGGAAATGTTTGATACTTTTCATCCCTTGATAATATTAAGCAATTCTATCAAAACAACCCTTGATCCTTTCCCTCCTGAAGGACAAAGTTTTCAATTCCCTAACCATGCAGTTCATTTGCAAATAACCGGTAGAAGTTTTTATAATGATGCATTAACTCAGGGTATACACTCAATCCTAGGTTGAGGCTTGCAAGGAGAAACTCCATTTTTTAAGAAATCTTTCCCAAGATGTGGGTGTTGCTGGCTAAGCCACCATTTCCTGCCTACCCCTAACTGCTCTGCAAAAGGTGCTTATCTGTCTGTTGGAAGATTGCAGTCTATGTGCTGTAGGCACACCCACAGTGCAGTTAGGAAGTGAGTTCCAGGATTTTCATCCAGCAACATTGAGGGAATGGTAAAATAGTTCCCAAACAGGATGGTGTGTGGCTTGGAGGGGAACTTGCAGGTGGTGGTGCTCCCAAACATCTGCTGCCCTTGTCCTTTTCGGTGACAGAAATGGTGAGTTTTCAAGGTGCTTGTAATGAAGGCATAGTGAGTTATTGCAGTCCATCTTGTAGATGGTATACACTGCTGCCTCTGTACATTGGCAGTGGAGCCAGTGAATGTTGCAGCTAGTGGATTAATTACCAATCAAGAAGGCTGCTTTGCCCTGGATGGTATGGAGATTCTTGAGTGCTGTTGGAGCTGCAGCCTTCCAGACAAGCTGGCAGTATTCTGTCACACTCCTGACTTGTAACTTGAAGAGGGTGAACAGGCTCTCGGGAGACAGGAGGTGAATTACTCACCACAGGGTTCCAAGCCTCTGACCTGCTCCTGTAGCGACACGATTTATATGGCTGCTCCAGTTCAATTTCTGGTCCCATGGTAACCCACAGGATGTTGATTGTGGGGGAATTAAAGGAGAAAGTTCTAGCCACTCCGACAAGAATTGAAGTCAACTATGATGCACATTCCTGTAATCCTAGCCACGGCTTCGTTCCCATATTTATTCCACTATAAAGAATCGGGTCAAGGACAGGCTACAGAGGAAAGCGTGATCATAGCATATCAAATATTCCTTGATTGTGATTGTTCCTCTGCTTCTGGGACCATTAAGCTGCCATAACTGCTTACATTATATTACAACATACTAGCAGGAACCTCCCTCAGGAATTTAAATAAACTGTACAGAGTAGATGATTGAGTAGATTATACATGATATGTCGAAGGGTTAACCTGATGGACCAAGCAGAGATGTTTAGTGTCATGCTTTACACTGTTACAGTATGCAATTAACCTACTTAATAATTCAATGCTGTAATTCTTTAAGGACCTTTGCTCTGTTCTAAACAAATGAATTGAAATTAGCTTATTTAGAAATGTATAATTTTGTTCTAAACCATTTGTCTCACATTCATCTAACCCACAATTAAAATGTTGGTATGTACATCTCCATAAATGCCTTATTAAATTGAAACATCCCAGAACACTTTGGGTAGTGACAGCTGCCACATCAACACAGAGAATTGCAATTTTACAGGCTGTTAGATTGTGGAGCAGGAGGCAATGAAGTTCAGACTTCTCAAAATGCCAGAGTCCACCAGTTTACAGGTTAATCAACAATGGTGCTGTTTTAAGTTATTTAAATTAAGTCTCAAGTGTGTCTCAGGATTCTGAAGTCTGGGATTTGGCAGTTAATGAAGCGATGGGGTCAGTGGCAGGGCAGTAGAACATGTTGGTGAACATTGCTTCAGAAGGATTCTGAAGGGTGCTAGCTCTGCGGTTGTTATTTCTGTACCCAGGAAAGCAAGACAATAATGAGAGCCTCTACCTGCTAATGATCACAAGCCCTGAACAGAGCAATGTCACTTTTATAATGCGTTGGCCTTTCTCACCGTTTTCCTCACACCAGTTAGGATTGGTTCCACTTCCTTTGTAATTGGCTTTTGAAATATCTGTGCTCCAACAGATTTCCTTTTTATTTCATTATTGCCTTGCCAATCCATGTGACTGGCCACAGCATCTGTTCATTTGATGCCTGTCCAATATTTCAGGTTATTAGCCCTCCAGCTTTTCACAAAAGATCAATCAAGCCCTGAAAATAAAGCACCTTCATGGCTATTCAATACAAGATGCTTTAGTTGTATCACTGAATGTGAGGTGCTTTAGGATGTTTTGCTGTCTTAAAGATAGGTTGTAAATGCAATGTTATTTTGAGTGCTTTGCTGAACATTTGAATGTGATGTTCAGTATTCCATTTCTAACTGAGGCATCCAGTGAAATATATTCTGAACCATGTCTGACTTCTAAGCGAAAGATAATTCCTAGTGCGTTCAGTTTCAATTCAGCTACATACCAACACACTTGGAGTATCAATGTATGAAAAATAAATTCTATTCGGGTGGCTCACTCCAACTTATTCCCTTTCAACAATTTTTCCAATTCCTTTCTTTTTGAAAGTTCCTTCCGGGCTGCCCTTTCACTTCTGGATAGGGTTACCAATTCTCAAAGTTATCCTGGAAACTCCAAGACCATCTGCTTCACTGTGACAAGAAACCTAAGAGAAAAATTGTAGGAGCAATATAAAGGTGTTTTAATTTAATTTCAACTCTCTTGTTTGCTGTTTATAAAAGTATTGGACTGGAGTCAAGAAGCATCCAATTTGGTAATGTAAGATCCATTCACATTTCAATTAGTTAAGAAGATGTAAACATGAGGATGGATACGGCGATGATCAATAGTAGACAATGTGAGAGCAGGTCAGTAATAGACATGGGGTAACGTGATGACGCTTCCACAATATTACCCCTTGTCCCCATAGGTTTCAACTTTGCAACCTTCTCAAGTGAAAGCTCCAGGCTGTAAGGTTCCCATGTGTACTATGCTTGGTTAGGCTCAGCCCAGTTCCTGGATGGGAATTAAACAAAGCGCATTTATTTGGTAATAAATGAGAATCTGAACTGAACAAAGATATGGAAAAATGGATATTTTATGTTGGTTTAACAGCAGTTCTCAGCAAAGGTTGTGGAGACAGACATGGTTTACCTTTGTATCAAGCTTTGTTCTTGCTGCTAACACTGTGTCCCAATAGCAACATCCCTCATAAAAATCCCAAACTGCCAATTTAGGAGCCGGAGTGAGTGATGGGCTCCTCAATCCGCTCTATTTTCAGCAAAAAGCTTATTCCTCACATAATGAAATCTCTGCAAAGTTTACAAGACCAGTCTAAACACTGCAGGGTTGAGAGTGTGGTGCTTAAAATTGTAAGGAGTGAGAGTTAATGTGAGGCTCAACATGATAGGAAAGCAGGGCACTGATTGCTAGTGTTGTAGCAGCTTAGCTGATGTGATACATCATTCATTTGATGTTGTTCTATGACAGCTTCTGAACATTGTCAGGTCGTAATAGCTCTCCAGCCACACATGTACTTACTGCTCAGTTTCATTGTGAAGCTAAATAGCAGCATTGTTCTCTTTTGAAAGACTGTGACCTCAATCCCTCACCAATTTCTTAAATGGGATGGGAGAATATAATCAGTCTTATTGAGAGGAACAGAGACAGAACCCTCTAACAGGAACACATGGGATAAAAAGAGAATGGTTATGGCCTAGTATTATGGGAAATTGGTTCTGGCAGGCTGGCTGGTCACATACATTGGGAAATGAGAGGTTGTGTTGCCAAAGATTGAGTTTCCATTAATGTATCAAAAATGGTCAATGGTAATTTTCTGATCTGCACAAGCAAATGGACAAATCTTCCCACCTGTATTCAGCAGCCTTATACATTCAGTGTTACCTTATGATGCCATGATGCTCTTAAACTTGCAACTTCTCCTACCAATTACCTGAACAAATTTGCTTGCGGTCAGCTCCTTTTAATTCAAAGATACTGAATTCAAATGATATCCTAGTTCAAATGCATCTATTTAGACTAACTGACCACTATTTCTTTATGTTAGCGAATTGAACTTACTCAATTGTTCAACCGGCTTCAGCACGTAAACAAGGAACAGGAGTAGGCCATTCAGCCCCTTGAGCCTGCTCCACCATTTAACAAGATCATGGTTGATCTGATTGTAATCTCAGCTCTATATTCTGCCTACCCTCAATAACCTTTCATACCCATTGCTTGTCAAGAATCAATCCACCCCGTCTTGAAAATGTTCCAAGACTCTGTTTCCACTGTCTTTTCAGGAAGAAGGTTCAAAAGATTCTCCATATCTCAGTGGAAAAAAAAAATCACCTCATCTTTGTTTAAGTAGGTGACCCGCCCTATTTTTAAACAATAAGTTCTACATTTTCCCATTAAAGTCTGTTTTTCACATTTACTTTTTCAAGACCCTTCAGGATCTTATATATTTCAATCAAATCTAGGCCACAAATAGACAATGACTTCAAATCAACACCAGTGGGACATAATTTGCAATGATAAATTAAAATTAACGTGGAATTTAAATTATAGAATTAATTGAAAATGGAGAGTTACTGTCTGAACCTTAAATATTAAATGCCTTCTCTTCATTTTCCTTGCTTTCTGCTTTTATTCTTGGGCTAAATCATATTGTGATCACTACTTCCCAAACATTCCTTTCTTTGTGGATCAACATCTTGAGGCATACCTTATCAGAGAAATATTTTTCTACTTTCACCTGCTAATGTTAACATCAGGCACACCAAAATCCAATGCATCTTGAACAGGCCATAACACACAGCCTCGGAGCAAAAATCTTTTATCATGCCAATATAACTTTTCTGTTTCCTCTACTCTGATGGCATCTGTGTAATACTTAGAGTCATAGAGTCATACAGCTTGGAAATAGACCTCTCGGTCCAACCAGTCCATGCCAACCATAATCCCAAACTAAACAAGTCCTATCCGCCTGCGTTCGGCCCATATCCCTCCAAACATTTCCTATTCATACACTTATCCAAATGTCTTTTAAATGTTGCAACTATACCTGCATCCATCACTTCCTCTGACAGTTCACTCCACATACAAATGACTGTGTAAATAGGTTGCCCCTCATGTCCTTTTTAAATCTTTCTCCTCTCACCTTAAAAAATGTCTCCTAGTTTTTAACTCCTCCACCATAGGAAAAAGACCCTTGTCATTCACCTTATCTATGCCTCTTATGATTTTTTTATAAACCCCAATAAGATCACCCTCAACCTGCTTTGCTTGGGTAAATTTATTTTTGCATAGTGGATTCTAGTTTGGAAAAAAATAGGTTTAGACTGGCCAATTTTACTTTACAAAGGATGCTTAGGGGCATTTAACAAAGGGAGCTCCCAACCTTTTACACAAAGGACTGAAATGAAATCTGGCCCAATATGATAACTCTATCCTCATTTTGCAACTCTTGACAATCAGTATCTTGTGCATGTTAAACATATAAGTAGTTATAAGTGTTACCTACAGCATTTCTCCTGTTTTTATTCATAATAGAATCATAGATTAGAAAGTTACAGACAGCTGACACTGTATAACTTTGAGCTACATGAGCAACTATTTTATTCATTGAGGCATGGCATGATACAACAGACTCATCACCTGTTTGTTACTAATTTAATCTTCCTGCAGTTGGTATTACATTGCAGAGAAATGCAACCATTACACTTTGTAGTAAAGCCCTCAACAAGGCACATTTCAGCCTTTATAGGTTACTTTCACAGTTTTTCTGTTGCTGCTACCTCCTGTACTGTGTCTGTATGGTTACAGCGGCTCTCTCACAGTTAGATTCTAGGAAACCGTTCTTTTCCTCTGACGAAGAATGTGGTTTGCCTGAAGATGTAAAATGAAAATATACTTTATTTTTTAAAAAAAGCAATTCTCATTGGTTGTACCTTTTGTGATACATGTTAATTTATTTTAAATTAAACATTTGAGCATGAAAATGCAAAATTCTGCAGATACTGTGACTTTCAGTAAAATCGGAAAATGTAGGAAGCACCCTACAGGTCTGCCAGATTCGAGTGGGAGAGAAACAAAGTTAACATTTCAGATTGAGAGATAGTCAGAACTGCTGATGCTGGAGTCAGAGATGACACAGTGTGGAGCTGGATGAACGCAGCAGGCCAGGCAGCATCAGAGGGGCAGGAAAGCTGATGTTTCAGGTTGGGACCCTTCTTCAGAAAACTTCAGACCTGAAACGTCAACTTTCCTGCTCCTCTGATGCTGTCTGGCCCGCTGTGTTCCTCGAGCTCCGCAATATGTTATCTCTAACATTTCAGATTGCTAACTCTTTGTGGTTTCGAAGCCAGTGAGACAGGGAAAGGGGAGTGGAGCTGCTGTGGGAAGAGCAAAAGGGGAGATGGTAATTAGACCATCCAGAAAAAAAGATGAGTCAAGATGAGGGGTGAAATGGTACCAGCAGAAACATTACTATCACCTGATGTCTGAGAAAGTGGGAGCAGTGTGTGATGATACTATGGTTTTGGGGGGGTGTATTTTGTCCTTTTATTTTGAAGAGAACTTTTGAGACAGAGTTCTGAATTGTTTCTTCCAAGCCAATAAAGTAAACAGCTTGTAAGGCCCTGGGATTTTTTTTTAAAGAAGTTGGAACAATATAACCGGCAAACAACCCATTATAGGCTATTAATAATCCCCATTAGCAGCTACTCATTCTCCCAGGCTGAGCTTTACCCACTTCTTTGTCTGCCCCACTGTTTTTCCTCGCTCAGAAACAGAAACAGAAACTGCTGGAAAAGCTCAGCAGGTCTGGCAGCATCCGTGGAGAGAAATCAGAGTTAACATTTTGGATCAAGTGACCTTTTATTAGATTTCTCTCCACAGATGCAGCCAGGCCTGGTGAGTTTTTCCAGCAATTTCTATTTTTGTTTCTGATTTACAGCATCCGCAGCTCTTTCAGTTTTTGTTTTTTTTTTCTCTCTCTGCTCCATCTCCACCTATCATTTATTCTTTCCCCCTCTCCCACCCCAACTTCAGCATATATACCAACCTTTTCTTAGCTACTCAGCAGGTCTGGCAGCATCTGTGAAGGGAAAAACAGAGTTAGCGTTTCAGGTCTGGTGACCCTTCCTCAGAACTGACCCGAAACCCGAAACGTTAACTCTGTTTTCTCCTCCACAGATGCTGCCAGACCCGCTGAGTTTTTCCAGCAACTTTGTTTTTGTTCCTGATTTACAGCGTCCGCAGTTCTTTCGGTTTTTCTTAGCTACTATCAGTTCTGAAGAAGGGTCTCTGGACCTGAAACGTTAACTTTGTTTTCTCTTCTCAGATGCTACCAGACCTGCTGAGCTTATCCAGCAACTTCTGATTTTCAGCATCTGCAGTTCTTGGGAGTTTTTTTTGTCTCATCCCTTTTGTCATTAAATCACACCCTGCATCCACCCTTTCCTTTTGCTATTCCTCTTTTCTCCTAGTTATGGATTTGCTTAAATACCACTCAGTCTCTAACTTCATCCAGGTCATCATACCAAAACATTATAAAAACCCGAAAGAACTGCGGAAGCTCTGAGGAAGGGTCACCGGACCTGAAACGTTAACTCTGTTTTTTCCTTCACAGATGCTGCCGGATCTGCTGAGCTTTTCCAGCAACTTTGTTTTTTTACCAAAACATTATCCCTGTTTTTCAATCTACAAATATTGCTTGACCTTGATAAGTTTTTTTCAGCAATTTCTGTTCTTTATTTCACCATTCAAATGTTGCTTTGACATCTTTTACATCAGAGGAGGTGACAGAGGCTGGTACAATTAACCACATTTAAAAGATATCTGTACAAGTATATGAATAGGAAGGGCTCAGACGGTTGTTGGCCAAATGCTGGCAACTGGGATTAGACTTATTTAGGATATCTGGCCGGCATGGAAGAGTTGAAAGGTTTGTTCCATTATGAACATCTCTATGACTCTATATACGTGGTTTTTCTCATTTTCTCGGGCTGAATGGCTTCCTCTTATAATGTAACAATTCTACAATTCATCCAATTCTTTACTTTCCTGACTTCTGAGTCACCTCACTCAGGAGATTAGAATGGTTCAGTTTCTCATGCATCAGTGCTCCTCATTAATTTTTTTTAAATTTATTCAGTTTGTCATGTGGGCATCTCTAATTGAGCCAGCATTTCTTGCCCATCCCCTGGTTGTCCTTGAGAAAGTCGTGGTGAGCTGCCTTCTTGAACTACTGCAGTCCACCTGCTGTGGGTTGACCCATAATGCCATTAGGGAAGGAATTCCAGGATTTTGATCCAGCAACAGTGAAGGAACAGCGGTATGTTTCCAAGTCAGGATGGTGAATGGCTTGCAGGTGGTGGTGTTCCCATATATCTGCTGCCCTTGTCCTTCTAGATGAAAGTGGTCACGGGTTTAGAAGGTGCTGTCTGAGCATCTTTGGTGAATTTCTGCAGAGCATCTTGTAGATGGTATACAATGCTGCTCCTGTAGGTTGGTAGTGGAGGGAATGGATGCTTGTGGATATATTGCCAATCAAGCAAACTGCTTTGTCCTGGATGGTGCCAAGTTTCTTGAGTGTTATTGGAGCTGCACCCATCCAGGCAAGTGGGGAGTATTCCATCACACTCCTGACTTGTGCCTTGCAGATGGTGGACAGGCTTTGGGGAGTCAGGAGGTGGCTTACATGCCGCAATATTCCAAACCTCTGACCTGCTCTTGTAGCCACTGTATTTATGTGGTGAGTCCAGTTGAGTTTCTGGTCAATGATAACCCCCAGAATATTGATAGTGGGGAATTCAGTGATTGTACCAGGTGGTGGCAACATGGATTAAGAACAAATCAAAAATCCAATTTCTTTGGCTAGTTTTCACTCTGATATTTGGAATCAAGATTGAAACAATCTCCTTGATCTCCTAATTCTTGGACGGACTGAACACAAGTGCCAGCAGTAATGAAAATTTGAACCACTTCTTTGGAGAGTGTTTGATGCAATCCAATGGCATCTATTGAGTATGTTGCACTGGCAAGCACTTGGGAGAAGAAAACACACCTGTACTAAATATATATAAAAGACCACTTACAGATTTTTGGCAATGTACCTGCTTCTGCAGATCCATTATTTCCTTTCTATTTTTGCACACTAATACATTCTGCCCAATTTTTCTCTCTCCCACGCTAAATCAAGCACAAGAGGTGACTGGGTGTGATTAAAAACATTATTTTTTTTCATTCAGACCAGACCATTTCCACAGATATTGAATAAGTAGAATCATATTCACAATGGACTTTCTAAAGTGATGACCAAAAGCATTCAGAAAAGTTCAAGCATTGTAGCATTTCTTTCAATTTGATACCACCCTTAACTTATTTTAGCAAGCCAAGGATGGTTATTGTAGCTTCCTCCATTAAATAAATCTTTTTAACAATCACAGAATATCTCTGAGTACAAAAACATGAAAGTGTCTCAGTTCACTAAATAGGAGGAAACCAGTCCTATTGGTGAAATGGTCAAGACGACATTGATTTAAAATGAATAGTAAAAGAATCAAAGTGAAGTGAGGAAAAGTTTTTTTTTCAGTGGGTGTTTAGAATCTGCAACGTAGTTTGATGCAGGCAGATTCAATCATGGCATTCAAAGAAGAATTTGCTAATTATCTGAAAACTAAAGATTTGCAGGGCTTCTGAGTAAAGGTAGCAGAGTTGAGCTATCTACGTTTTTCTCGCAGAGGACTGGCACAGTTACAATAGCTGAGTGTCTTCCTTCTGTATTGTAACCATTCTATGATTGTTTAATACTTATTTTTCAGCCAAATATCTCTGGAGTAGCACTTAATGTTATGAAAGCACTTTGTTTATGATAACAGGTCTAAATTGAAGACTTTTCAACTAAACTCTCTTTCCCTTACTCAAACAGAGGTACAGTGCATCCTCAATTAAATGCACTCTTTGTTCCTGTTCTCTATATTCTCACTCCTACACCAACGTGTGCAGAATCATTGTCCTCCAACACTCCCACTTGGAACAAACTCAGCAAGCAGGGTAAAGTAACAAATGCAAATTTTTACTTACCACGCTGGCCATTTCAGTGTCCTCATTGTCATTCTGTGGACTAAACAACTGCTAATTTGACAAACACTGGTTGGTAAGTGCTCTTTTATCCATTCACAGGATGTGGAAGTTGCTAACCAGGCCTGGATTTATTGTTCATTCTAAATTACCCAAAGGGCTGTTAAGAGTCAACCAAGTTAGTGGGATTGGAGTCACATGTGGACCAGGTAAGACAGCCAATCTCCTTTCTTAAAGGGCATCAGTGAACCAGATGGGTTTTTAACAATAATTGTTACACAATAGCTCTTTATTCCAGCTTTTGTTGAATTCAGTTTTCACCTTCTGCCATGGTGAGATTTGAACTTATGCCCCCAGAACATTGGCCTGCCATGGTGTTAACAAGTCACTCCACTGATTTCAGCTCTTCACCAGCCCTAAATTAATCTGTGAAAAAGTAAATCAAAATTCAACTCATCGGCAATTGGGAGTTTTGCAATGGGTTAAATTGATCTAAACTGACTTCTACTCTGGGCACAGTAGCTAGGAACTCCATGTTTGACCCATTCCTGTATTGACCCAAATTCCACTGTCGGAGCCCAATTCCAGGTCGTTCCTGTCAGATCTGCATTCTATCCTATGATTGATTCTCTTAGAAATCAATCTCAACACATTTTCAGGGTGTATTCACATGAATTTAGGAAATGTCATGCACCATTAGACATCTTCATCTCAACATTAAAATATTGCAATTGGAGAGAAAATCCTGAAACCTCAGGGCCCTTTCTGACTCTCTACAGTACCGGGAAAAAATTTTGCTTGGTTCTGAGCCATTTTGATCACCTTGCATTCTAAATCAGTAAGCTAGTTCTCACAGCCAAACAGCACATGTGACTATACACAATCCAATCAACAAGAGATTTCAAAAGTGGTTTAAACATTTAATCAGTGCCCAGGAGTGACTCCCACCACAACAATCATTATTTGATGAAGCATTATTAAATCATCTTCTACATAGACACTCAAGAATGGTTTAGTTGATGATGAGGGAGAAAGTGGGTGTTTAGAATCTGCAACGTAGTTTGATGCAGGCAGATTCAATCACGGCATTCAAAAAGGAGAATTTGCTAATTATCTGAAGACTAAAGATTTGCAGGGCTTCTGGGTAAAGGTAGCAGAGTTGAGCTATCTGAGTTTTTCTTCCAGTGGACTGGCACAGGCTGCAGGAAGAGATCAACTGATTGGTTGGCGTAAAAGTGGCAAATGAAATTCAATCTAGTGGAGTCTGAGGTGAATGCATTTGGGGTGAACAAAGGAATACACAATGACTCAGAGGATACTCAGAATATAGAGGGGCAGAGGCCCCTTGGAGTGCATGTTTATATGCCTGAAAATAGGACAACAGCTGGATAAGGTGGTTATGAAGATGTACAGTTTACATCTTTCAATAATTCAAGGCACTGAATAGATGAGGGAGGCTATACTGGAATTGTTTAATACTCTGGTTAAGCCATAGCTAGAATACTAGTTGCCATATTACAGGAACGGCATGATCACACACTAGACAGGGTCAGAGGAGTTATTTATTCTTTATTCTTTCATGGGATGAATGCGTCATTGCTAATCCCGAATTGGTCTTGACTGAGTGGCTTGTTAGGCCATCATTACTTTGGTTCTGGAGTCACATGGAGACTAGACCAGGTAAGAACGGCAGATTTCATTCCCTAAAGGGCATCAGTGAAACTGAATGGTTTACACAACAATAAAAACCACAAGTGTAACTCTATTTTCCGGACTTATTAATTGAAATGAAATTCCACTGGCTGCTATCATGCAATTTAAACTCACACCTCCACAGCAATCGTTTAGTTTGCTAGCCCAGCAACATTACCACTACGCCATCTCTACTCTACAACAATGCATTTACATTGTTGTTGTTAAACCTTCTAATGTTGAGGAGAGACTGGATAGACTGGGGGTATTTTGTTTGGAACACTGAAGGTGAGTGGAGATTTAATTGTTATGCATAAGGTTACAGTGGGGCCCAGACAGAATGGACAAGATGGATCTAATCCCATTAAAATACAGGAGGGTAACCAACAGAAATAGATTTGAAGTAGAAGAATTAGAGAGGAGTTTTTGAGAATTCTTTCCATCCAGAAAGTGGCGAAGGACTGGACCTTACAACCTGAAATGATGATGGAGGCAGAACCTCTGATCACATTTAAGGAGCATTTGGATATACACCTGAAATGTCAATTTATAAAGCGAAAAACTAAGACCTGGAACGTGGATGAGATTGGATAGCTGTTAACAACTAGCACAATGACCTCCTTCTGAGTAATAACTTTCTATGATCTATGTATGTGTTCCTCATTAAGAGTTGCTAATAGTGTGTGAGTGTGGCAGGAGTGAGTCAGAGCGAGGGAAGAGGAGAGTGAAGGTGTAAAGACTATGGTTTCGGAGCTTATCATGTTTTTAGGGAAGGTTTAATACTTGCTAGAAGGCAGACAGCTCACCTAGCCCAGAGCCAATTCATTTCCATGAATTAACAATAAAACAATATGCCAAAAAAAATTGAAGTTCAAACCTTTCAAAATATACTATTCCCTGGATACTGTTTCTTTGTTAAAAGGAGGAAATAGGAGATATTCACTACAACCTTTTATTGAAGGTTATGATTTTTTCTCTTGTCACACAATAGCAGCTCTGAAATCATTCAGTTAAATGTATGTCCTCAAAGCAGCAGTTTACAACAAATGGTTCTCCTTTAATACTCAATATGCACATTTCTTCTTGTACCCGCTAGTGTTAATTTTCTCGAATGCGTCGCTTGCCACAAAATTAAAAAAATGTAATATAGGCCCCTAAGGTGGAATTGCATTTCCAAAACCATCTTTTTACTGTGATGAGCTTCCAATTCTATCATTTAGAATGCCAGCATATCCCATATTGCTCTATATATCTGTGTATTTGAAATCTTGGGATGTTTATGTCTGCTATATCACATCAAACATAATATCCACAATTAATGAGCCAACATCAACTTCATTTCCTGCTTCTAGTAGTCAAAATGATTGGAGTTTTTTTTTAGATTAACATTTTAATTTCTAGTACTTTTTTCAAGGAAAGCAAGTTTGGAAGCAAAGTATCAGTCAACTCGTGAGGCTCAACCACAAGAGGGAGCTGGATTAATGGACACATTTGAAGTCAGAGACACCAAGGTGCAGGGCTGGATGAACACAGCAGGCCAAGCAGCATCACAGGAGCAGAGAGGCTGACGTTTCGGGCCTAGACCCTTCAGCAGAAAAGGGGGAGGGGAAGGGGGTTTTGAAATAAATAGGGAGAGAG
>NC_063363.1:8687601-8714576 GCF_021869965.1 Rhincodon typus
TTTCTGCTGAAGGGTCTAGGCCCGAAACGTCAGCCTCTCTGCTCCTATGATGCTGCTTGGCCTGCTGTGTTCATCCAGCCCTGCACCTTGTTGTCTCGGATTCTCCAGCATCTGCAGTTCCTACTATCTCTGATTCACATTTGAAGTCAGGTCAAATGCTGGTTTTCTCTCCAGTGATTAACTTTCAGCTTTCCCCGCAGGTCCATGCTCAGTTACTCCTTCCTGACACATCCTTCACAATTCCAAAAGGTTTCAAGGCTAAACATCTCTGGTGGAATTTTCCCCTCCTTAGTGCTGGCACGAAGGGGTAATTATTGAGCATATTAGAAACCCAAAGAACTGCAGATGCTGTAAAATCAGAAACAAAAACAAGTTGCTGGAAAAAGTTCAACAGGTGGCATCTGAGAAGAGAAATCAGAGTTAACATTTCGGGTCCGGTGACCCTTCCTCACTTCTGAAAACTTCTGTTTTTGTTTCTAATTATTGAGCATGTTAGGCCTGGAGAGATACTTAATAAAAACCAAAAGAATTGCGGATGCTGTAAATCAGGAAAAAAAAGGTTTTTTGGCTTTATAAGTTGAAGTCTTTCAGGTGCATATCCAAATGCCCCTTAAATGTGATGAGATTTTCTGCCTCTATCATCATTTCAGTGTTCTGAGGAAGGGTCACCGGACCCGAAATGTTAACTTTGTTTTTTCCTTCACAAATACTGCCAGACCTGCTGAGCTTTTCCAGTAACTTTGTTTTTTTTTTCCCTGGAGAGATACTCGCTTCCTTCTTGCTACCTCAAAAATTATGTGCTGGACAAGAAAGTCTGCTGGGGATTTTCTTGACTTGCCAGCAATTAAGGCCTTAAGTGATCAATTATCGGCACAACTAAGGACCTCAATTTGTCACCGTTCCAATTATCTGCCCTTTTGGTGGCTGATTTCCTGAGAAACCAGGGTGACCTACCTGCTGGGTTAGGGTGTGGGGCACGACCTTCATTCGCCCCAATCTGGGAGCAAACAGAGGCAAGGAAAGCCATCCCATGCCCTTGTGTCTAACCCTTCTCTGACCCTTCCTCTCTTCATGAGAACCAAAAGAAAACCACTTAGCTTCTCGCTGCTGGATCCTCTAACGTCCAGGCTTCAACCAACAGGCTTCAAGACCCAGAGGAGCTATAGACCTCTGATTGGTGGCTCATTCTGGCAAAGTGGGAATCTACTGGCAAAGCCGACAATTCATCGAGTGGATCACCAACAATTTGATTGGCTCATGATCAGAAAGCCTTCTTGCTCGTGCAGCAGAAAGTCAGCTACCTCTGATTCCACTCATCCCCACACTTTGGCCCTTACTCAGAGAATTGTGGCCTTAGTCTAATTCTGCTTACCCCATGTGCCCTTCTTTATTCCTTTTTGTCTAATTCAACCTTTATCTTTTAAGGAACATGAAGTAAAGGCAATGTTACCTTAATCCTGCCAGACCAAAGTGCCGCTCCCTCATTACAGAGAGACAAGTGGTGGTGGTTTAACCTAAGGGTCATGATATGTCAGATGAGAGCAGAGGTTGACAGGGAAAGCCTCTTTTGAGAACCTCAGCCAGTGTGGGAATTGAACGTATACTATTGGTGTCACTCTGCATCACAAACCAACCATCCAGATCACTGAGTGAACTGACACCCAAGCTTGGAGCACATGCCTGAGACCACTTCTTTCTAATGATTCTCCTGTGTAAGAGATTTCTCCCAACTACCTCTTCAATTTTCTTAAATCTGTTCTCTCTTCTGATTGCCTTGGCAACTGTTGTGATGTGATGTACATGTGCCTTTCAGGGTGCCTATCTTATACTGCTGTGCACCACAGGACAGAATGTGATGTCCAATGCCTGGACTGAATGACAGAACACAGCAGCATTTGTATGGATCAGAGGCGTATACATAGCCCTCTAGTTACCACTGTCTAAATTGTCAACCCTTCAAATAAAGACCCTTTATTTCTTTAGTTCATAAAGATTTTTACGACCTTCGGTTATGAAGACAGATCACTGGTCCTGAAATGTTAATTCTGATTTCTTTCCACAGATGTTGCCAGACCTCATGAGCTTTTCCAACAATTTCTGTTGTTGCTTCTGATTTGCAGCATCCGCAGTTCTTTCAGTTTTATTAAAGAACCTTTGGTATTGTTTTCGGTCCTTGCCATATGATTGGTATAATTTAGACAGATAGAAGAATGCAGCACTTACCAATCAGTGGGGTGTCACTTACTCAGTTGGCTAAGTGGTTTGATACAGTGTCAATTGTCACACTGACTGTGAACATTAAGTAGGATCGTCTCCTTGCACAATGTCCTGCTCCTACTGCATGCCTCCATGGTCCAGTGGGGATTTGGGGATTGCTGAGACTGTTCTGTAATTTGTCTTTAGACTCGTGCCTCCTCCACTCACCTGGACACCATTTCTTCACTCCTTCCCTCTTCAAAGACTATCGCTCAGTTGAAATGATGTTTGAGCGTTTGCAAGAACCCTGAGGATTTTTTAGTGCCCCTATTCCATCAACTTCCTTCAAGTTGTCCCATTCTTCTGATTTTCAATTACAACGGCAAGTTGTTAAACTCAGATGGTGATCATGCACAGGGTCAAGCCTGTAACTTTGTCCAGGGGTAATGATGATACTGAACTAGTAATAGAAAACTAGACTGGCACAGCTCAGCTCAGCTCAAGAAAGTGTTGGACCAGCCTCTTCTCAATCACAAAGACAATATTGGAAAGTCTGCTCTGCTTTCTTGTTCTGGCTGAGCCATTCCTTTCATGTGAACTTTTTTTTTCGCTTGTGACGTGTGGGCATAACTGGCTGGGCCATCATTTTTTTGCCTGTCCCTAATTGGCCTTGAGAAGGTGATGGTAAGCTGCCTTCTAGACATGAACTTGTATTGTCCATGGGTAATATAATCCCTAATCCCACAGCTTCATGTCTGCTACTGTCTTAATTTATCCCTTTCATAAAAGAGAGATAGTTGGTCTTCATCAGTGAAGGAGGAGGATGAGTTAAGTGAATTCTTGATTGATGATGGAGTTTGGGGACAGATGGTAAGTAGAGGCCACAATCAGACAAGCCATAATCCTATCAAATGACACAGCAGGCTCGAGGGGCTGAATGGCCCACTTATGTTCCTAATTCATATATCTGTATGCTTGCATGACTCCAAACCTATACATCTTCATCCAGATCTAACTATGTGCATTTGCCCATTCATCTTCTGGACTCCAGGATGTACACCTCAATGTAAGTCAAAATCTGTCTAAATCAGCATTGAATATATTCAATGGCCCTAAGGAGGAGAATTCCAATGATTAACAATCTTTTGTGAGATGAAATTCTTCTTCATCTTTGTCCTAATTGGGACCCCTTATTCTGTGCCCCTAATTCTAAATTCTGTAATGAGGGGTATCACCCTCTCAGCACCTACTTTTTCAAGACCCCTCAGAATCTTATAAGATCACTTTTCATCTTTCTAAACTTCAATGAGCATAGCCCCAAACTGCTTGTTTCCCCATAAAACAGCACCTTCATCGCAGGATTCAACATAGTCAACCCTCAGGTGGCTGTCTGTTTGGAAACTGCACATTCTCATGTCTGTGTGGGTTCCCTCCAGGTGCTCCGGTTTCCTCCCACAGTCCAAAGATATGCAGCTTAGGTAGATTGGGCATGGGAAATCTGGGGTTACAGGGATAGAGTAGGGGAGTGGGTCTGGGTGGGCTGCTCTCCGGAGGGGTCATTGTGGGCTTAATGGTCCAAATGGCCTGCTTCCACACTGTAGGGATCCTATGATTCTAACTTCCAAAGGATTTGGATGGATGAGAGTCATTTACGATTCACAGGTTCCTGCCCGAACAGTTATATTTGCATTGAGAGATTAACCTCAATGTCAGTGTTTGCAGCTCAACTTCTGAGTGACCACCAAATAAAAATTTGAAACGTACCTTTCATCGAGTTAATACTGCTTCACCGAGGTCCTACACCCTTCTGAAAACAAGAAGAAGTTTTGAATAAGAGAAGGGCTGCTTCACTGGAAACCTCACTGCTGTAACAAGCGAATGAATTAATAATCATTTGGAAGCCATTTTTAAACACACCTGATAATAACATTTTGACCCAGATTTTGTGATACTATTGGAAACAAATGTTTGATGCTATTACACGTCTGACAGTCACTTCTATTGTCCACTTGCGCAGAGCTAAACACAGAAATCCAGACACTGCGGCCAATTATTCTATCCTGCCTCTTAGAATGCCCAGTTGAAGTCATCACATTCATTTACAATCTTTGAAACAAATAGAAATCACTGAACCAGTGAGAACTTGCCCTTTAATATGTTTAGTCTGACTGTAAAAAAAGAGTATCCTTATTGCAAAGACAGGTTTCTAATTTAGTTCAGAAGTGTACTGAGTTAACATGTCAGACTAAACAAATAACACCACAACCTGAAAAATCAGTGACTTCTAAAAAATTATTTCTTGGGAAATGGGCTGGCAAGGCCAATATTTGTTGCCACTTGCTAATTACCCTTGAAATGAGAGGCTTGTTAGCCATTTCAGAGTCAACAACATTTTTGTGGAGCCAGAGCGGGTAATGGCAGCAGATTTCCTTCCCTAAAGAGTATTAGTGAACCAGATTGGTATCTAAACAGCAATCTTTCAATGGTCTCCAGTTTTGTTTTCCTTATTTAATAAGTGAGTTTGAGTTTCATATGCTGTTATAGTGGGATTTGAACCCACTTCCCCAGATCATTATCTTAAGCCTTTGGAATATTTGTCTAGGGACATTACCACTTGCTCCCTGATTAGTATTATAACTGAACAACCATCATCATAGAATATCATCAGAATCCCTACAGTGTGGAAACAGGCTGTTCGGCCCACCAAGTCCACACCGACCCTCAGAGCATCCCACCCAGACCCGTACCCCTATAACCCACCTAATCTACACATCCCCCGAACACTACGGACAATTTAGCACGGCCAATCCACCTAAACTGCACATCTTTGGACTGTGGGAGGAAACCGGAGTACCCGGAGGAAAACCACACAGACATGGGGAGAATGTGCAAACTCCACACAGACAGTCGCCCGAGGGTGGAATCGAACCCAGGTCCCTGACACTGTGAGGCAGCGGTGCTAACTGCTGTGCCACCGTACCAGCCTAAATGTTCAATAGACTGTGACCCTGTAATGACTCTGTCGGTAACAAGCTTGCCTCTGGGTTACAAGGTTCCGTATTTAAGATCCAATTCAGAACATATGTACAGCAGTAAGATTGACACTCCAGACCAGTACTGAGGTGTTGGGTGAGATGTTAATCTAAGATCTTGACAACCCTTGTAGTTAGATCTAAAAGAATCATGATGAAAAATAACATAGGAGTTCACCCCAGAGCCTTGGTGAATTCATCCCATTAATCAACATCACAGGAAATGAGGATCTGGTCTTTATTGTGCTGTTGTTTGCCAAGAAAGAGAAGGCTGAATAGATTTTCTGGGATGGACCTTGTGATTATCTTGAAACTGGTTCAACACTCACTTGAACAGAGCCATGGTTTGTGAATAAACATGCAGACAACCTTGAAAATCCCATCATCTTACCGCATCAATGAATAAATCTAAGATTTCCATTCCATTTCCAAAGATCTCTTCCAAATGTTAATTATGTCGGATGAAGAAATTTGTCTTGCCATCAATTGACCTTTCTTTAGGTTGAGCCTACATCACTGTTGCTGGGACACAATCCTGTCATCTTCTCACTTAGGAATATTGTGGAAGAACCTTCACCATTGAGATGCCAGCAGTTTAAGAAACACAGAAGCTGGAAGCAGGAGGAGACCATTCAGCCCTTCACGCCTTTTCTGCCATTCAACATGATCATGGCTGATTCCTCCATCTCAATGCTATAGTCCCTCTTTCTGTCCATTCCCCTTTGATGCCTTTAATATCTAAAGATTTATTAAACTCATTCTTGAATATATTCAGCGAGCTGGACTCCATGAACTTCCATGGTAGTGAATTCCATAGGTTGCCCATCCCTTGATTTTTTTTTAATCTCATCTCAATCTTAAGTGCACCCGGTTTTAGATTGCCCAACCAGGAGCAACTTCCTCCCTGCAACTAGTCCATCCAGCCCTGTTAGAATTTTATCCATTTCAATCAGATCCCCTCTCATTCTTCCAAACTCTAGTGAATACAGACTCAGTCCAACCAATCATGTCTCATATGACAGCCTTTGCTGCACTCCCTCTATGGCACACATAGCCTCTCCTAGAAAGTGACACCAAACCACACACGATACTCCAGCAACAATCTTACCAAGACTCCTGCAGTAAGCCGTCCCTACTTCTGATCTCAAATCCTTTTGCAATGAAGGCTAACATACAGAGAAAGCAGATCCCCAGCAAATCTTCAAGGGCAATGGGGCAACATGTACAACACATTTGGCTTCACTAGTGACACCCTCATTTACAATGAATGAATACAAAGATAATTGGACATGGATAATCAAACTGCATATTGACCCAATCGATATGAATAACTAATATAAAAGGAACTCTCATTCACCTTAATTCTAAATAGCCCTATACATACGTTATGGAAAACGTTAATTGATCCCCAAAATGTTATTAAGCTCTTTGGTCTCCAAACAAAATAATGCTGGTCATTTTTGAATCAAGAAAAGGAGTTTTGCTGGCTTGGAGTTCTCAGTCTGGATGGATGAAGAGTGCCTTGCAAACTCTGCCTTGGCAAAATCCTAAATATGCCAGAAGATTCCGCCCATCATTTTCCCTCAGCTCTGTCGTTCTCCCCCTGATGCTGGAAGGTCATATTCTTTCTTCTGGAGATGCACAGATGGTGGAAGAGACAGAAGGGATTAGGGAATTATAAATGTGTCCATGCTGACTGGGCACTACATCAGTCAAGGCACAAAACACAGACTGCACACCGAGCCCTTTCTCAGTTGCTCAAAGGCATTGCTGGCAGAGGCATCTTTTATTATGCTGCTGCTTTCTTCATTGCTGGAAATCATAGTACTAGAATGTTGCTGAGCCAGCATCCTTATCAGTCATGTTTTGTCCTCAGAGAATGCAAAATGGACCATAGAATCCCTACCATGTAGAATCAGTCCATTCAGCCCTCTAAAGAGAATCCCACCCAGACCCATCCGCTTTCTTAACCTTATAATTCTGCATTTCCCATGGCTAATCCCCCTAGCCTGCACATCCCTGGATAATATGGGTAATTTAGCGTGGCCAATCTACCTAGCCTACACATCTTTGGACTGTGGGAAGAAACTGGAGCCATGTTATATAGGTCCATTACAAACTATCAGGGTTAGTTGAGGAACTGTACCCAGATCATTCAGTGGTCTGGTTGGTCATCAGTCTAGATTGTCCATTGATATCAGCCAATGTCAGTCTTAGGGGGAAGGTCAGCTGAATGAAAGCCAAAGGGGTTTATCAGGGGACACTGCTGAGTAAGGAAAGTTCAGGATCTCAATTCTGGGGATTGGAAACAATGTGTTGGGATACAGAGGAGAAAGTGGTTGAGGCAGGTATAATAATATTTAAAAAAGCATTTGGATAAGTACATTGGGAAAGGTTTAGAGCAATATGGAGAGGATAAGGGGGTGAAGGAGGGTAATATGACAGATAAGGAGGAAGATAGTAGTGCATCAGAGGGCATGGGATACTGCAGGGCAGGGGGTGGGGGGGGGTGGTGATGTTATTAACTGTCACTACCCCTCCCCGATGTGCCACCTAACCTTAACACACTGTGCTCTGCACAACTCGAGCAAGCAAAGAGGGATGTGATGGATTTTGAAGAGCTGGGAGAGGGGCAGCTGTCTTCCAAGGAGGAAGCTGGTGATATTGAGCAAGAAGAACATGACATTCAGCCTGATGGCGTGGAGCAGTGATGGGCACAACAAGCCAGACAGACAGGACTCAATCAACAGTCAGTTCCACTGTATGAGAGTCAGGTGCAGTGATCCCCCATTGACTGTAAGTTTGTTGGTGCTTGTAAGGCAAGCAACTGATCATTTTCCAGGGCAATTTCTGTCTGTCTGTGTTTTCTCACTTTTACTGTTGCTGAATAAAAGTGAGTGTTTTGAATTGTTTGAAGGCTTTCCAGTATGTGATGGTCCCACAATGAGCACATGAGGAGACAATAGGCTACTCTGGGCACTGGGGGAGGAGTAGCACTGACTCAGACAGCATTCTAAGTTGGGATGAGGCTAGGGATGGGTAAGCCATAGAATCATATCATAGATTCCCTGCAGTGTGGAAGCAAGCCATTCGGCCCATTGAGTCCGCACCGATCCTCTGACCCATACGCATCCCCTGCACAATTCCTGTAACCCTGTATTTCCCATGGCTAACTCACTTAGCCTGCTCATCCCTGGACATGGGGAGGGGATGGCCTAAAGATATTATTGCTGGACTGTTAATCCACAGACCCAGATATTGTTCTGGGGACCCGGGTTCGAATCCCATCACGGCAGATGGTGGGATTTGAATTCAATAAAATATCTGGAATTAAGAATCTGATGATGACCATGAATCCATTATCGATTGTTGGAAAAACCCATCTCGTTCACTAATGTGCTTTAGGGAAGGAAATCTGCTATTCTTACTTGGTCTGGCCTACATGTGACTCCAGACCCACAGCAATGTGGTTGACTCTTAACTGCCCTCTGGGCAATTAGGGATGGGCAATAAATGCTGCCTAGCCAGCAACGTCCTCATCCTGTGAATGAATAAAGGAAAAAAAACACAATGGGGTGATTTAGCATGGCCAATCCACCTAACCTGTACATCCTTGGACTGTGGGAAGAAACTGGAGCACCCGGAGGAAATCCACGCAGACACGGGGAGAACATGCAAACTCCACACAGACAGTCGCCCGAGGGTGGAATCAAACCATGGTGCTGTAAGGCAGCAGTGCTAACCACCGAGCCATCATGCCACCCCTTTTAATGTTTTATTTCTGAGCAGCACAATGTTTAGAATTTGGTTCAGAGGCCTCTTGGAGATTTTTCATAAATATTAATGTGAAGAGAAAATATGATACTGAATTACAGCATCCCACAGGTAAACAGATAATCACTGCAGATTCACCATAAGCAGATGGTTGCTACACATATACGTGAACGAATTCTCCCAAACATTGAATCATTCACTTTAGAAGATGCATTATTTTATCATTTAACTTCAGAAAGGAACTGGATGACCAAGGATATGCGAGGCTTGATTTGTAAACAGCAAGATGCAATGAATTGTCACCTGTTCCACCTATCTGCCTTGAGAAGCAATGGTTTGTGGTTACTCTCCCACGCTGTGCACAGTGAAGGGAAACTCTAGACTGACAACACTTGACCAGATTCACAGCTGGGCATTAAAGAGGCCAAGGGCATTAGGGATCCCAAGTTGTCCCAGCATTGGCAGAACTTAGAATCATACAGTAAGACAGCATGAAAACAGGCCCTTTGGCCCAAACTTGTCCATACTGACCATGGTGCCCACTCAGCTAGTTCCAATTGCCCGCATTTGGTCCATATCCCTCTAAACCCTTCCCATCCTATCCAAATACCTTTTAAAATGTTATTATTGTACCTGCCTCAACCAGTTTCTCTGGCAGCCCATTCCATACACAGACTACTCTCTGTGTGAAGAACTTGCCCCTCTTAAATCTTTCCCCTCAAACCTGTGCCCTCGAGTTTTCAATTCCCCATCCCTAGGAAAAAGACTATATGCATTCATCCTATCTTTGCCTCTCATGATTTATACACCTCAATAACGTCAGCCACATTCTCCTACAACGCAAGGAATAAAGTCCTATCCTGGCCAATCTCTTCCTATAACTCAAGCCTACTAGTCCTGGCAACATCTTCGTAAATCTTCTTTGTACATTTTCCAGTTTGACTATGTCTTTCCTATAACAAGGTGACCAAAACTGTACACAATACTCCAAGTGCGGCCTCACCAATGACTTATAGAAGTGTAACATAATGTCCCAATTCCTATACTCAATCCTCAACTGATGAAGGCCAGCATGCTAAATGCCTTCTTCACCACCCTGTCCACCTGTGACGCCACTTTCAATGAACTATGTGCTTGTACTGCTAGGTCCTTGTGTTCCACAACACTCCTCAGGATCTTACCATTTACTGTCTAAGTCCTAGCTTGGTTTGACTTTCCAAAGTGCAACACTTTACACTTATCTGTACTGAACTGCATTTGCTTATCCTCAGCCACTTCCCCATCTGAGCAAGATCCCTTTGTAATTTTTGATAACTTTCTTTGCTATCAATGATACCTCCTAAGTTTGTATCATCCGCAAACTTAATAACCATGCCTTCTACATTCACATCCAGAACATTTGTGTAAAAAACAAATAACAAAGGTCCCAGCACTGGCCCCTGTGGCACACCACTAGTCACAGGCTTCCAATCTGAGAAACAACCTTCAACTATCACTTTCTGCTTCCTAACATCGAGACAGTTTTGAACCCAATTAGTTAGCTCTCCCTGGATCCCATGCGACCTAACTTGCATGACTAGCCTGCCGTGTGGGACTTTTTCAAAAACCTTACTAAAGTCCACATAGACAACATCCACTGCCCTACCCTCATCTATCCTCTTGGCTACCTCTTCGAAAACTCTAAAAGATTTGTCAGACATGACTTCCCGCGCACAAATCCATGCTGACTATCCCTAATCAGACCTTGACTGTCCAAATGTTGGTTGATCCTGTCCCTCAGTATCATCTCCAATACCTTGCCTATCACTGATGTCAGGCTTACTGGCCTGTAGTTCCCCGTCTTGTCTTTGCTATCTTTCTTAAACAATGGAACAACGTTAGCCACCCTCCAGTCTTCTGGAACTTTACCAGTGGCTAAAGATGAAACAAAAATCTCTACAAGAGCCTCTGCAATTTCTTCCCTAGCCTCCCACAACATCCGAGGATGGACTTGATCAGACCCAGGGAATCTATCCACCTTAAGGCGTTTTAAAGCTGCGAGCACCTCGTGTCTAGTGTTGTATATGTGATCAAAAACATCCCCACTTGTTTCCCTTGTTTCCTTAGCACGCATGATTCTCTCCTCAGTAAACCCTGCATGCTGATCTTTAAGGGGACCTACTCTCTCCCTAGACATCCTTTTGCTCATAAGAGAGATATAGAATGCCTTGGGATTATCTTGAACTTTATCTTCCAGATCCCTCTCATACCCTCTTTTTGCTCTTCTGATTTCCCTCTTAACTGTACTCGTACATTTTTTATAGTCATCGAGAGATTCACTTGAGTCCGATAACCTTCTTAGTTTTCCTGACCAGAGCCTCAATATCCCTCATCTGCCAGGGATCTCTAAACCTTCCAGCTTTTCCCTTCACCCTAACAGGGACATACTGGCCCTGGACTCTTGATATCACACTTTTAAAAGCCTCCCATTTGATAGTCATTCATTTTCCTTCAAACAGACTCCCCCAGTTCACCTCTGCTGGATCCTGCCTAATGGCCCCAAAATTGGTCCTGCTCCAGTTTAGCACCATACTGACCTGTCCTATCTTTTTCCATAACCACGTTAAAACTAAGAGAGTTATGGTCATTGGACCCAAAGTGCTCTCCGATGGACACTTCAGTCACTTGCCTGACCTCGTTTCCTAAGAGGAGAGCCAGTGTTGCACCCTCCCAAGTAGGGCCCTCTACGTATTGATTTAGGAAACTTTCTTGGACGCATTTGACAAATTCCACCCCATCCGGGCCTTTTACATCCTGGGTGTCCTAGTCAATACAGGGGAAATTAAAATCTCCAACCAATACTACTCTGTTATTCCTATAGGTATCTGCAATCTCTCTACACATCTGCTCTTCTAGTACTCACTGGCTGTTTGGGGGTCTATAATACAGTCCCAACAGAGTGACCATTCCCTTCCTGTTTCTAGACTCTAACCATATGGCCTCATTTGATGTCCCCTCAAGAATATCCTCTGTAAGCACTGTTGTTATGTTCTCCCTTATCAAAAGGGCAACTCCCCTTCCTCGCTGACTTGTACTGTCATGCCTGTAGCTTTTGCGTCCTGGAACATTGTGCTGCCGGTCCTGCCCTTCTCTCAGCCATGTTTCTGTTATGGCTATAATATCCCAGTCCCCAGCGCCAACCTATGCTCTGAACTTATCTGCCTTACCAGTCAGGCCTTGTGCATTGAAATAAATGCACCTTAAACCAGAAGTCTTTTCCTCTCTTTACTGTGCCCCTGGCTATCCTGAATAGTGAACTTGCTGTCGATGGCTAATGTATTTTCCCCTGACTTCTCGATGGCCCCTCTCTTATTCAGAGTCCCACCCACCCGCCAAACTAGTCTAAACTCCCCCAGCTAACACTAGCAAATCTCCCCACGAGGATATTGGACCCCCTCCAGTTCAAGTGCAATCCGTCCCTCTTCTACCAGGTCACCTCTAACCCAGAAGAGATCCCATTGATCCAAGAACGGAAATCTCTGTCCCCTACACCAGCTCCTCAGCCACGCATTCATCTGGCCTATCTTTCTATTTCTATCCTCACTGGGACTAATCCGGAGATCACCACCCTTGCGGTCCTGTTTTTTAACTTCTTACCTAAATCCCTATACTCATTTCACAGGACCCCATCCCTTTGTCTACCTATGTCACTTGTGCCGATGCGCACAGTGACCTCTGGTGGTTCACCCTCCCCCTTCAGAATGTTCTGCAACTGCTCAGAGACACCCTTGACCCTGACACCCAGGAGACCACAAACCATGCTGGTGTCTCTTCTGTAGCCACAGAATCTCCTGTCTGTCCCCCTCACAAGTGAGTCTCCTGTCAGTGTATTGCTCAGTCTGATTGCACCCTTTCCCTCTGAGCCTCAGAGCCGCTCACAGTGCCACTGACCTGACTGCTGCTGCTCTACCCTGAAAGGTCATTTCCTCCTAACAGTATCCAGAACAGTGTACCTGTTATTGAGGGGAATGGCCACAGGGGAACCCTGTACTATCTACCTTCCCCCTTTTCCTCTTCTGGTGGTTACCCAGTTACCTGCAGCCTGCACCTTCAGAGTGACCACTTCACTCTCGCTCTTGTCAGTGATGTTCTCTGTATCCCGGATGATCCTGAGTGCATCCAGCTCCAGCTCCCATTCCCTAACGCGGTCCGTCAGGAGATGCAGCCGGATGCACTTCTCACAGGTGTAACCACCAGAGAAACTGGAAATCTTCCTGACCTCCCACATCCTGCAAGAGGAGCATTCCACCGCTCTAACTGCCATCCCTACTGCCTTCTGTCTAGACAGAAAGAAAGTTGAGTTAAGGAGACCTTACCTGCTCTTACCTGTACCCCTGCTCAGTCTCCTCTCACTGAAACCTCTTGAGCAAAGGCCTCAGCACTTGCACTCTAACACTGGCCCATTCTCTTAATAGCTGCTGCCTTGTACACCTTTACCTTGTCAGTCATCTTCCTCATAAAGCCCCCTTTTTTTGGGTCAGAGGAGAAGGGAGGGTGGGAAACACCAATGTCGTTCTGCCCACACTGTTCTGCTAACTTCTGCCTAACTCCAGCGGGAGAGAACAGTGGTAGGGTTGGTGGGTGGACTGTCGCCATCGATGTGCAGTGCAGGTAATGAGGCGACTCTGGGAAGATAGTGCGAGAAAACGCACTATAAAATTAACTAAAAATGACACTCAGCTGGTTTCTTACAAGATTCAGCCCAAGAATACCTCCACTTCACTCATTTGCCCAAGAGGTTTGTTCAAGAAACAGTTCTTTAAATTGGAATAAATGATTTCAGAATGAAGAAAAGGAGGGATTAATCTAAATTAAGATGAAACAAAAAACTGCACATGCTGGAAATCTGAAAAAACAAATGGAAATTGCTGGAGAAACTCAACATCTGTGGAAAGGAAACAGAGTTAACATTTTGGGTCCAAGGACCCTCCTTCATAAATTCTTCAGAAGAAAAGTTGAACATTGCCGGCATTGATGAGAGAGTAGCAATTGAATAAATGTCATATATTGCACATGTGAAAGACAAGACGTGTGGGTCATGTTTCCCTCAAAGACTGTCTTTTATCTGCCAATAATCCACTTAATTGCATACCATTCAATCAATACCACCAAGGTACATTACAGCAATAGCTTACACTCTATAGATCACCTCAGGACATGTTTATTACACAATGGCTAAAGCGATCCCAAAACTCCAATTTATGGACTTCCAAGTGTTATTTTCACTTCTCTCTATGAGCATATGAATAGAAATGAAATTCCCACGGATCTCAAAGTGGATTAGACCATCATCCTTTAATCGAAGGGACTCAAGTAATGGGCCTTCAACAATGGTCCTAAATAGCATTGTCAACCAAACACCAAATTAGACATCTTACAGTGTTACAAATTATTCATTGTTGGGTATGACTCCATACGAAGCAGCCCATCTCACCCAGCAAATCAGCCTTAGACTTCTGATAACTAGGAGTTGGCAGAAGCCAAAAACTGTGAGATGTTCATATAAAATGAGATAATCTCCTGTCCCTGCAATGTAACAAGTCTTCTTTAGCCTTTACCAGGCCAGTGGAGATGCCTTATCTGAGGATTTAGCTACAAATGATTAAAACACACTTTTATTTTGTGGGGGTACAGGGGATGTTTTCAGGTATATAAGATTTCCTTAACTGAGAAAGGATGTTCTGACGATGGGGAGGGGAGTGTGACAAAGGCATACCAGACTGAATTCTGGGGTGGCAGGGCTGACAATATGAGGAGGAACCCGTTTGGCTAGGACTATGTTCTTTGAAGTTTAGAAGGAGGAGGAGGAATTCTCATAGAAACCTATAAAATTCTAACAGGGCTAGAGTGGGTAAATGTTGGAAGGATATTTCTGATGACCAGGAAGTCCACAACCAGGGGTCACAGTCTAAGGATACTGGGTAGGTTATTTAGGACTGAGAGGAGGAGAAATTTCTTCACCCAGTGAGTGGGGAGCCTGCCAAATTCTCTGCCACCAAAAGCGATTGAGGTCAAAACGTTGAATGTTTTCAAAGGATACTGGAGATAAAGTGGGAATAGGGTACAGAGTTGAGTGATCACTGTGATCGCATTGTAGAACAAATGGCCTACTGCTGCTTCTATTTTCTATGTTTCCCATGTTTCTGATGGGGGTGGATGAAATAACTCCCCACAGGCCGGTATCCCATAACCAAGTCACCCTTTACTTACACATGGAGGGTCCTTGACACTGATCCTGCTCCCTCACAGCTAGCTCTCAGAGAGAACAGAACCTCTGACACTCCTGTTCTTATTTGTCAACCAGGGCTCCCTGATTGGACCAGATTAACAGCCTTAATCAGGGAATTTTTAATCCAAGAGGTCCACTTGGCTGACCTCGATACAATCACAACAGTGGACTAGAGGCTTTTAGTTTCTAAGAGTAACAGGGTAGGCCCACATTTGCTTTGGAGCAACTGAATCCTGCTGATGTTTGCATCTTTAGGATAATTTCCAAGCCTTCAGTCACTCAATCACCTCTATAGACCACAACAGCCTCAGTAATAACCGCTGTCAATATCCACATCTAGATTTGACCATCCCAATGCCCATTTACCACCAACCTCCTCAAGCCCAACCATCACCTCCAAAAGGCACTATTTTCTTACTTTGGCCATTTGGTGTAATCTCTGCAAAAGCTTCAACCATTTTCTTCACCACTGTCTCAATTCCGCCTTCTGGCTTTTCTTAGTGAATCACATAATCTAATTCAAATCCACTTGCTCCCATGTCCCAGTAACTGGACTCATGCTCACTCTCTTACCCAAGGAGGGTTACTTCAAAATGGGACAATAAAAATGGGGCAATAAAAACAATACTTCCTATGAGATGCTTCACATTATCCTTTCATTGAAACCCATTTGATATTGAAAATGCTTTAAAACAAACAACACAGCTCAATTTAATAGTGGCATAATTTTAATAATTTGGTGAGATAATGCTGTGCAAATAATATTTCCCTACTCCACAACCTAGGCCCTGTGGTGTGAAATTCCTTTTAAGCCTCTTCTCCTTATCCTTAAAGCACTTATGTGATCACCCCTCTCAAAAACACCTTCTGTTCCTTCGAGCCCATTTATTTGTCACTCCTTAAAGTTTCTTGGGCTGACTTTCTCTGGTAAAGGAGTATATAAATAGCTGTCAACTTAAAAGTAGTATTAAAGTCCACTCAGAGGGAAAAGAATAGATATACATCCCTAAATAACCTAAACACTTCTCAGAAACTCACAAGTCACCTTTTAAAATTCTATTTTTATTCATTCATAGGATGTGGCTACTGCTGGTTGGGCCAATGTTTATTGTCCCGTCCCTAGTTGCCCTTTGAGAAGGTGGTGGTGAGCTGCCTTCTTCTTCTGCAGCAGTCTGTGTTCCTTAGACTGACCCACGAGGTTGCTAACGTGAGAATTCCAGGGATTTTCACCCAGCGACAGTGAAGGAACACTCAATTAATTCCAAGTCAAGATGGCATATGGCTTGGAGGGAAACTTGCGGATGGTGATATGGATCTGCCACCCTTGTTCCTCTATTTGGAAGTGATTGTGGGTTTGGAAGGTGCTGTCTAAGGAGCATTGGTGAGTTTGCTACAGTGCATCTTGTATATAGCACACACTGCTGAGAGCCAGTGGTGGAGGAAGTGAAGTTTGAGGATACGACGCCAATCAAGCGGGCTGCTTTGTCCTGGATCGTGTGGAACTTCTTGAGTATTGTTGGAGCTGCACCCATCCAGGCACGTGGGGAATATTTCATCACACTCCTGACTGATGCCTCGTGGTTGTGGATGGATCTGACACAGAACAGCACGTACTGATTGTTCCACGTAATTTGCATAGCAAGATCCCACAGAAATATTATAATTATGACACCATTAAATTGACACTCTTAAAATAATGGAATTCAGACTCTGGGAAAATTCACGAGAATGATTCCATGGATGAGAAACATCACAAATGAAGAAAGTGGACCAGTTTCCTGAGAGAGGAGAAGACTGGCAGAAGATCTGATAAAAGTATTTGAATTGAAGAGGGGTCTGAACATAATAGTTAGGGAGAAATTGTTCCCATTCATGAAAAGATAGCAGACAAGAAGGCACAGATTTAAAGTAATTGGCAAATGAAGGAAACGCGAGATGAGGATAAAGTTGCAGACAGTGAGTGGTTCCTCTACCTCAGAGAGTGATGGAGAAAGGGGAAATGGAAACATCCAAAACGGAGTTTGGTTGTGACCAGAAAAGGAAGAATGTGCGGGGTTATGGAGAGAATGGCATTAAGTACATGGCTCGATCGGGGGCCAGGTGTAGACAGGATAGGCTGAGTTATCTCCATCTGCGCTATCACTTTGTGAACTCAGATCTGATCCACAATACCCACAGAGCTGCACAGAAACTGGACGGTATAAACATATTGCAATGGTCAATGCCCATGTCACGCAAAGTGAGGAGAATGGTTTTGGTATTACCTCGTCGAGCTGGCTGGATATGCGATTCCGATTGTGACCAACAGTCTGCACATACCAGGGCAAAGGCTGGTACACCCGATAGCGTACAGGCTCCTCCCTGAACATCTCAGCCCCAAACTTCCAGGTGGCATGACATAGCAGTTTCAGAACATTAGATAGAAAAGAAAAAGCATGTTAAGAAAACAGAAATATAAAAGGCAGGGATAATAACTTCCTTGTTACATCCGTAACATTAGTGTTAACTACCAAATCTACAAAGTTCCAGCCCATGTGAATATGCATATATTGGCTGTCAAGCAAATCTCACAACTACATAATTTTTCAGACTTGTTTGGGAAAAGAAAGTCAATGATAGAATCTTCCTTTGAGATCTGTTGATGTTACATAAACATTTGCTGTTTTGAATAACCTAATTGTTGGCGTGTTTTTGGGCTTCGCTGTATCTTCATTGTTGATAATAGAAAACACGTCAGTCAGCCATTGTCACCACATTATCCAACCAATTACTGGTTGAAGCCAGAATTCAGCTGCCCAATTATTTCAGGAAAAAAGATAATGCACCACAAGGAGGAGAGAGAATTAGCAGCACACACAATCACAGAGGAGAAGCCCAAAGGAAAGGATGAGACCAAAATTGTAAAAAAAAGATGAAAGTAAAAACATGCTCGATTCATAGAATTGTACAGTACCGAAGAGGCCTTTCAGCTCATTGAGTCTTTACTGTCAAAAACATACACTACCACCCACATTCATCCCACTTTCCCACACTAGGTCCATAGCCTTAAATGTTATGACCTTTCAAGAGTTCATCCACGTACGTTTGAAGGTTGTGAGGTTTACTGCCACAACTTTCCTCTGAGGATGCATTCCAGACCACCGCTACCCTCTGAGTACAAAGATCTTTCCCTAATCCCCTCTGAAGCTCCTACTGTTCACTTGAAAAGTGTGCACTTTTGTTCTTGACCCTTTGACTAAGAGGAACAACTGCTTTCTATTCACTGTCTCTATGTGCCTCATAATCTTCTCATGCGTCTCCATCAGATTGCACCCCCAACATTCTTCACTGTAAAGAAAACAAACCAAGCTTATCCAGCCTCTTTTCATCGCTGAAATGCTCCATTCTAGGCAACATCCTAGTGAACCTCCTTTAAACCCCCTCCAGTACAATCACATCATTCCTATAGCATGCTGATCAGAACTGTGGTCTAACCAAAGTTTTGTACAGCACCAACATAACCTCTCTGCTCTTATAGTCAATGCCTTGACAGGTAAAGGCAAGTATCCTTTACGCCTCCTTATACTCTACTAACCTCTCCAGTCAAGTTCAGGAATCTGTGGACAAGCACTTAATAGAACTGTATAGCACAGTACAGGCCCTTCGGCCCAAGATGTTGTGCCGAACTTTTACCCTAAACCTAAGGTCTGTCTATCCTCCACCCCTATCTTATACTATCATCCATATGCCCTATCTTATAGCCACTTAAATGCCCCTAATGAGGCCGACTCCACTACCCTCTCCGGCAATGCATTCCACGCCCCTACCTCTCTCTGAGTAAAGAACCTACCTCTGACATCTCCCCCTATGTCTACCTCCACTCACTTTAAAACTATGCCCCCTCGTAATAGCTACCTCCACCCTAGGAAAAAGTCTCTGGCTATCCACTCTATCTATACCTCTGATCATTTTATACATCTCTATCAAGTCACCTCTCATCCTTCGTCGTTCTAAAAAGAAAAGCCCTAGCTCTCTCAACCTTTCCTTGTAAGACCTTCCCTCCATTCCAGGCAACATCCTGGTAAATCTCCTCTACACCTTTTCCAACACTTCCACATCTTTCCTGTAATAAGGCGACCAGAACTGGACACAATACTCCAGATGTGGCCGAACCAGGCTTTTGTATAGCTGGAGCGTAACTTCACAGCTCTTGAACTCAATCCCTCTATTAATGAAAGCTAACACACCATATGCCTTCTTAACAACTCTATCCACCTGGGTGGCAGCTTTCAGGGAACTGTAGACATGAACCCCGAGATCCCTCTGCTCCTCCACACTGCCAAGGATCTTTCCGTTAACCCTGTATTCTGCTTTCAAATTTGTCCTTCCAGAATGAATCACCTCACACTTTTCAGGGTTAAACTCCATCTGTCACTTAATATCTCCCTATAACTCTCAGCTTCCTAGTGTCCTGCCATTCATTGAGTACTCCCATGTCTTGTTACTTCTTCCAAAGTGCATCAACTCATCTTTGTCACAGTTAAATTCCATCTGACACTAATCTGCCCACCTGACCCATCTGTTTATATCCTCCTGTGACCTAACACTTTCCTCTTCAGTGTCATCCGCAAACGTACTTATCATTGCCCCACATTCTCAACATTATTTATAAATATCGCAAACAATAAAGGACCCAGTGCTGATCTCGGTGGTACATCACTGCACACCAGGCGCCAGTCAGACAGACAGCCAGCCTTCTACCATTACCCTCTGTCTCCTTCCACAAAGCCAATTCTGAAACAAAAATAAAAAATGATGGAACGACTCACTCATAGCAAGTCAGGCATCATCTGTGGAGAGAAACATAGAGCTGAATCTTACATTTTTTTGTGCTAAATCTCAGTTCCACTGAGTTTTTTGTTTGCACATAAAGTGTCCCTGCAGTAGCCTTTCAATGCTAGTTGACAGTGTGCAGCTCAGTGTCCTGCAAGTGGATCAGAGAGGTGTCACATGGGGATGGCGAGTAGCAGATGCCAATGTCTGTGATGAGCGGTGGGTGTGTAACTGGTGCCCGTGGATTATGCCCTGAGGAATGTGGAGGCTCAGCAGGTATCTGCTCTGACATCCACATCAGGAATTCCCAATGTCTTGTTTGCATGTGGTGGCTGGTAGGATAGGAAGCTGTCTGTTAATGAGGCGAGATGTGCAGTTAATTAGGTTGTTAACAAACACTAGATCCCCTTCATAAGCAGCTGCTTATCTTGCCCTCAATGCCTGGAACTTAGTTGAAACATGTAGTGCGTTGCTCCCAATGTGAAGATAGACCTGGACAGCTTCTCATTGGATGCTGCCACAGTTCCTGTCATAGCCCATGTTGTTCAGGCCCCAGTAACCTTCCACTCAGAGTTAATAGTCACAAAATAAAAGTGAGACAGACATGTAACAACAGCAATGGCCATCAATGGTGAAAAGAGGAGAGAGAAAGTAAGAGACATGAAAACAAGAGAAAAATACACAGGTACAGAAAAGCAAGAGAATGACTGGTGGGAAAACGTGAAGCCACATAGCACAGGTCCTTGGGTCTCACATGCACCAAGTCATGTGCGCACAGATATCTGACGCAGTCACATATTCACACACACTCACACATGGAGACACAGACACACATAGACACACACACACTCACAGACACACTCACTGACACAGACACACACACACGCAGACACAGACATGCACTCACACAGACATGCACACAGAGACACAGACACATATATACATGCACACACACATATGCAGACACACACACAGATACTCATATACACATACATACATACACAGACACACACACATACACATACACGCAGACACAGACACACTGACAAGTGGACACACACACACATACACCATATTTCTTCAGAAGAAAAATGAAGCTGTGAATTTAGAAAAGTATCCATGCTTCTTGAAGATTTTTCGGAATCTATTAAAGGCAGTTCTGAATTTATAACAATGCAATAGTTTAAGGTAAAATTTTAAAAGCATAAAAGCAAATTGTGCTCATGTACATGCAATGGCTTGTCACTCTCATGATGCTGCACTCACTGAGAGAGTTTTGTCAAGTGACAGTAATGCATCAGGCCGCAGGGAAAGGTCAGGACGGTCAGAATTTTTATATGGTGCTGCTCTAGCATATAAGAAAGGTTGCCGTTAGAATGGCTATTGGCAGAGCCTGAGAACAGATTACAATTGGCACCATCCTGGCCACAGCTGGCACACAAAGACTGAAGAGAAGTGAAAGTAGTCTGGAGGATGGGGTGCTGCAGGTTAATAAGTGACCCGCTGTGACTGGGGTAATGTTTCTGGGAGGGCAGTTTGCTCAGAGGAGAGGGATACGCCAGTCACATGTCATTAAAGGAGCTCAACCAGAAGCTTCATGTCCAAGAACTGCATCAGAACACAACCAGACAGGTTGCTTATCAACCTGTAAATCCTTCTACGTTGCCAATGACAGGTGAGAGGAGTGTAAAAGTCTTTTGTTCAACCACAAATGTGTGGTAGCTGCAGTGCAATTGCATGCCTGTTTTAAGAATTCACCTGCAAGTTCATGAGCAAGCATCTTCCTTGTTCTGAAGGATATTTATCACTCTGGAACTCTACACAAAGCGATCAGCAAATTAGTTTGGAAAAGGCCAAGAATTGGCTGCACGGCCGAATTGAATTCGGCTATGTCGACAATTTTATCAATCAAAGACCAAAATCCAGTGTTTAAAAATCACACACTTTCTGCTGACATATAATGAGCACAAACATCAGTGAAACAAAAAGTTTGAATGCAGTATATGTGAGAGATGAATGAGAGAAGAGGGAAGTATCGAAGTCAACAGTCAGATGTGCAAACAAGAAGAAACAAGGTAATAGCTCGTGAATAGGTTTCTCCCAAACCTGTAAAGAATTTAAACAGTGCCACACAAAGTCACAGAAAAATAATCTGAAGCAGACAGTGACAAGGAATTTTGGAATAAAAGTAACTGAGTTCAAACCTAAACAAAAGCTAAGCTCGAGATGGTCGGAGAAAGAGGTAAACGGGGAGACAGCTAAAATCTGAAATTACTGAAGTTAATGGTTAGGACTCAAGGCTATGGCCCTGGGGAGTTTTGTTGAACAAAAAGACCTCGGGTTGCAAGTGTGTAGTTCCTCAAAAGTGAAGTTGCAGGTGGCCAGGTAGTGAGGAAGGCATTCGGTATGCTTGCCTTCATTGGTCAGAACATTTGAGTTTAGGAGTTGGGATGTCATGTTGGAAGACATTGGTGAGGCCACCTTTAGAGTACTGCATACAATTTTGATCACCCTGCTATAGAAAGGATGTTGTTAAACTTGAGAAGGTGCTGAAAAGATTTACAAGGATGTTGCCGGGACCAAAGAGTTTCAGTTAAAGGGAGACGCTGAATAGACTGGGACTATTTTCCCTGGAGCATCAGAGGCTGAGGGGTGACCTTATAGAGGTTTATAAAATCATGAGGGGCACAGCTACGGTGAATAGCCAACGTCTTTTGCCCAGGGTAGGTGAATCCAAAACTAGAGGGCACAGGTGTGAGGAAAAAGATTTAAAAAGGACCTGAGGAGTAACTTTTTCACACAGAAGGTGGTGCGTATATGGAATGAGCTGCCAAAGGAAATGTTGGAGGCTGGTACAATGACAACATATAAAAGGTATCTGGATGGGAAAGGTTTAGAGTGATATGGGCCAAATGCTGGTAAATGGGATTAGGTCAGACCAGTTGGATTGAGGGGCCTATTCACTTGCTTTAGGAGTCTATGGCCGCAGCAAAAGGTGACACTGTGTTCCTAGTTTTCTTCGGATTTCTTTCAAACAGTGCCAGTGACTGAAGATAGAGCAATCTGGTGTCAGGGATGAGATAAGACAGCATAACAATGAGGGGCACCCTCTAATCCTAAAGATGCTAACCATGTTGGTTGATGATTTCACAAGCTTATTCAATCCTCCGATATCTCAACCAAATAATCCCTTGGAGCAGAAGCAAAGTGACCTGGGACTCTTCACTCTCCCTCGATACGGACACAACCCCAACAGGAATTGTGGGAGGAGTGGGGAGAGAGAGAAGGGAGGACACTAACTAGCCTTCCAGGTTCCAGACCACTGATGTGGAGCCTGACCAAGTTGGCAGTGGAATTTACCTGTGACAGACCTTTCTCAGGATGGCAGAATCAGCACTGTCAGAAAAATTCTTATATCCTTTCTCCACTGACCTTTGAATGTATGATACATGGGGCCATTAAACATCTGATGAATCCAGCATTTAACTGATCCAGACAACAAAAATACACTGAAAGATACATTTTCTTCTTTGACGACAATTCCTGAGAAATGGAGCTTTTGAAGGGACAGGAGAAAGTGGACAGTGAGAGGTCAGCACAGACCTATGAAAGGGTTTACAGTTCAGCTCAAATTGAATTGTTGGGTGATGTGTGAAACGTTTAGGCCAAATCAATCTAATACTATGGAACACAGAATATGAATAATTAAGGACAAGGTGTGTTCAGTGTAACTGCTGGAAAAGTAACATTGGATTTAGGATCCTGAGAGGATTTTATTGCCATAGGGGATCTTCAGCTCATGTACAGATCTTTTGGAGACTCTTTAATTGATTGCCATTAGTCAACAACTTAACTAAAACAGCAATTTCACAAAATGTAGGAGAATTGTAAACTGTGAGGAGGACATTGTCATGTTGGTAGACTGGGCAGATAGATGGCAGATAAAACTCAATGTGGAATAGTGTGAGGCGATGCACTTTGGCACAAGAACACGGAGGGACAGAATAAACTAAAGCATATTATTGTAAAGTTTGTGCAAGACCAGAGAGACCTAGGTGTAAATGTATATAGGTCAGAAAAGGTTGCAGGACAGGTTGAAGAGAGATATTAATAAAGTATAGAATATTCTAGGCTTCATAAATAGGGATGTGGAGTACAAGAGCAGGGAGCTTGTCCTGAACCGATATAAGACATTGGTTGACCTCAGCTGAAATATTGTATTCAATTCCTGGTCCCACACCATAGGAAGGTCATGAATGTATTGGTGAAAACATGGAAGAGGTTTATGAGAATGGTTCCAGGGATGAGAAAGTTCAGTTGTGAGGAAAGATTAGAAAGTTTGGGACTGTTTTCCTTGGAGAGTATAAAGCTAAGAGGAGATTTGACAGACGTTTTCAAAATCATGAGGGATCTGAATAGAATGGATACAGAGTCTGTTCTCACTTATCAACAGATCGAGAACCAGATGATACAGATTGAAGGTGCTTCCAAAAGAAGCAAGTGCATATTGAGAGAAAAAAAATTTCACGTGGAGATTAATTGAAGGTATGGAATGCACTGCCTGGAAATGTGGTGGAGTCAGATTCAACTGAGGCATTGAAGAGGATATTGAATTGTTATTTGGATAGAAGCTGCGTGCAAGATTATGGGGGAAAAGACAGGATATTGGCACAAAGTTAAAATGCTCAATGAGCCAGTGCAGACATATTGGGCTGAATGGCCTCCATCTGCAATTCATTATTGTTGTGCCAACAGAAAGCTGAACCAGAAGAACCTTGATCTTTTTTACCCAGTAATTCCAGTGAATATTTCACTGGGAAAACAGTATATTCAGGCCTGATGTTATCTGTGTCCCAATGACCACATGAACATGATTTTGACAGGACTCACTGTGTGGCACAGAGCTTAGTGTTGTCTCTGCCTACCTCAGGAGACCTGTGCCACATGTTACTGTGACTGAGGTTGGCATGGATAGGGAATCAAACTAGGGCTCTCCTAATCACTACGTCTCAGCAAATAAGAGAACATGTGGGGGCGGAAAATAGAGGTGTCTTTATGAAAGTAAGCAAGATGAAGAAAAGATCTTTTGAAAATAATCAGATTTACCATCAAGAAGCTGTCATATCATTAACAGTAATTCATATGGTTCGAGTCTCTCATTTCAAACTCACCTTCCTAACCATCCTGGCCACAAGGAACAGCACTGTCATCAGGGATCCCAGCATTTCCTACTGCCTCTGTGTGATTTTCTTCCTTCTAAAGTGGTTTTGGTGATTTTCACACAGTCGAGAATTTCACCGAATGTACATAGCAGCCTGGTCAGTGCCAGCAAGATTGCTTAAGACCACTAATGAGCTTAAAGGCCTGATTTAGAGACTCTATGTAATCTTTAACTGCTTATCTTGTGTCCTTGTGATCACCCTTGGGCAGTGTTATCGCAACTCCATGCTTAAGCGGTTCAAGTTTGTGAGCGAAAGTAATGAATGGCAATGCTATTGGTGCATTTCTCATCCGTTATGAGATTTGAGAGAGAAGAGAATGCAACTTAAAGCTGATAGTTTGTTATTAATATGGATTGTGGAGCTAAACTGCTAAAAACAACTCTTTCTTCTTCCATAAGAACACAGCAGGCCAGGCAGCATCAGAGGAACAGGAAAGCTGACGTTTCGGGTCTGGACCCTTCTTCTACTTTCTACTTCCATCATTGTTTCTACCCCTACCTCACCCTGGACTTTCATACCTCCAAACTCAACTGCTCAAATTATCCCCCAGCTGTTTTTTTTCAATTATCAACTCAAATGAACTTATACTCATCAAATATTCTGCTATCAGTAACCCCCAACTCAAACTGTTCTCCTGACTGCATAACAGCCCTCTTCTCCCTAATCGTCTCCTGATTCTCTCTGCTTTACCAGCCCTCCTTAAAATCTACCTTGTTGTTCAGATGCTTGACGATTAGTTTCCAAAACTCCTTTTGTGGCACCTCAGTGTCACACGTTGCTTTGATAATACTCCTGTGCACGGCCTTGCAGAGTTGTTAAGAGTCATGTTAAAGGCAATATATAAACGTGCCTTTTAATACACTACCAAATTTCAGCTTTTCTTAATCTTAGAAGGTTTCATGAACCAATGTGAGAGAGACAAGGCAGATGTTTATGTCTGTGTTCCATTGCTTGCTTTTCCTAGAATAAGTCACTAGCCTGAAGCCAGAAGGCTTCACTTCACATCAAGCATGGCTGATTAGAAGTCTCTCCCACTCTCACTCCCTGCTAACGACACATCAAAAGGATTTACAAGCTGAAATTTACCTGTTTGCCATGTGACAAACATAACTTCCATGACCATTGATGTAGTGATTGGAGCAATGTCAGCCAGGTGGATCTCATTTATATGAGGTCCCTGATTGGGCTGTTAACTTGGTCCAATCAGGGAGTCCTGGCTGACAGATTTAAACAGGAATGTCAGGGCTTCTGCTCATTCCAGGAACCCAGCTCTGAGCTAGCTGGGCATGCACGTATAAATAAAGGGTGACTTGGTGACAGGATACTGGTCTTCATGGAGTTATTTCAATTGAGTTCTTGCAATTTGAGCACAATGGCATGTGATTACATGGGAGGGAATACAAAGGAGATTTACCAGCATGTTGCCTGGCCTGGAGAGTTTCAGTTATGACGAGAGATTGGACAGTCTGGGGTTGTTTTCCTTGGAGCAGTGGAGACTGAAGGGGACATGACTAAGATGCATAAAATTATATAAACAGGGTTGTCAGGAAGAAAGAGACAACAAGGTGCAGGGCTGGATGAACACAGCAGGCCAAGCAGCATCATAGGAGCAGAGAGGCTGACGTTTCGGGCCTAGACCCTTCATCAGAAAAGGGGGAGGGGAAGGGGGTT